>NC_086236.1:33690529-34027196 GCF_036321145.2 Pelmatolapia mariae | reverse complement strand
GTGACTTATTCAGTTCAAATGGATATAAGTATTAAATGCACTAACATTCATATCAAAGTATTGTAACTGTATGAATCAAGTTATACTGAACATACTCTGAAATTAAATGTTCTGTTTTGCACAACTTGTATACAAACATGGCATCAGGTTCATACAAACAACAAAAAAAGGCTTCTCATTACTTTTTACAGTACAGAGGTCCCTCGTTTATCGCAGGTGTTACCTTCTAAAAATAACCCACGATAGGTGAAATCCACGAAGAAGCCAACTTTATTTTTACAATTATTTTACATATTTTAAGGCTGTAAAACCCCTCACTAGACACTTTATGCACTTTTCTCAAACAGTCATGAACATTTTCACACTTTTTTCTCTTGTTTAAACTCTCAAAGTTCAAACCTTTGTAGAAATATAAGTCCAGTATTATAGAATGAAACCAAAGATCAAACCCAGTTTTCAGGTTCAGAACATGGGAATAGAGCAGCTGCGAGAGAACTCAACATTAACATTGGTATGGAAGTAGAGGAAGCAAGAAGAATGAGCTGACTAAAGTTTGACTTATCTGACTGTTTTGTTTCATTTAATGCGCCTTATAATCCGGTGCGCCATATGGTCAAAAAAATACAGTAACTTCTACCTTCCTTTAGCATGTCCAGAAGTCCAACTTTTTGTGCCATGGTTAGCATCTTCCTCTGTCTTTTGGGTGCTACCGCAGCTGCCTTTGACGATGCAAAACGCTTCATCAACATTGTTGTGTTTGTTGCAAACATACAAACATACAGTACAGCACTTCAGAGTCACACTGTAGCGATCGATGTAGTGATTCTGTACTGTACAGGAGACACGGCACGGAGGAGACTGATTGACAGTGGTCTACAGCCAATCAGGACGCAGAACACAATGCGCTGTTAAAGAAAAAAAAACATGCAAAATTGCACACCAAAAAAATCCGGGAAACAGCGAGGCCACGAAAGGTGAACCGCGTTATAGCGAGGGACCGCTGTACATGGCATAAAACATGAACATAATCTTTGACCCTTCAGGTTTACATTCTGTGCAAATTGTTGTCCAGTGATCAAAACAAAATACACAAAATGAAAGAATAAAAGTGACTTGTGCTGTGCTACATTTGCCTCTCAAACATTAAACCGGGATAAAAACCAAAAAAACCCAAAGAGGTAGTTCACAGCAACAGTGTAGGAGAGGAAACAGCGCTTCATAACAAATGCTTCTAGATCAGGGGTATTAAACTAAGATTTGAGGAGGTCCAGTTGGAGAAAATCTTCTCAAGCAGAGGTCCGGGACATCGTAATGTCTAACTTGCGTTATGATTGTGATAGAGAAGGAGCCTATTTTCTTTTATCAATACGTATGTATGAACAATAAACTGTCAAATCAATGAAAATACAAGTTAAAAACATTTCAACAAAATTTATTGTTAACAGTGAAACACACAGTAGGCCTACATTAGATATAGGGCTGCAGTTTAAAATGAATTAGAGAAAATAAATAAAATGGCTAAATTGTGCATCTTAAAACGAAGTGCTTAATTTCAGAAAAAAATAGCAGCAGCTTGAGTTTCTCTTTTTCTTTCCCTTTTACCTCTCGATTTAACAGTCTCAATAAATTTTCAACAGATAACATCAAAACATCTTAACAATTTTACAGTTTCTCTTTCTTTCCCCATTATATTCCATTTCCCCACTTTCTGTTGTTCAGTGAGAGAATTGAGCTTTAGTTTGCCCTACCAGGATTTCAAATCTGGACTGGAATGGTGTCAGGGCCATTCTCATACACATGTGTAGGTGCTCATTGGTGAGCCTGGAACGATATTTAGTTTTTATTATGTTCATTGTGGAGAAAGCTGCCTCACAGCTGTATGTGGAGCCAAACATGGTCAAGATGTACAGGGCTACTTTCCTCAGATTTGGGAAAGCTGTCTCAGAGACCATTTGGAGCCAGAAAGTGCCATGTTCAGTTCTTCCAAACTGCTCTTTCAGGGCCACAGCTGCTTGGAGATCAACCAGTTGCATTTGAAGAGGCCCAGCATTTGCCCACTTGAAGTGCTGTGTGACTTCCTTTGAGAACCCTCTGACATCAGTGATGAGAAATGGGTTCTTTATGAACATGGTGAGCTGCTGTCCAAAGCTGAAGCTATTAAAACGTTTGCTGAAGTTTTCACTCAGCTTCCCTGAGCATGCGATGCTGACAAGAAACGTTTACACAGCTACATTCTCGCCTGAAAATATGCGAAAAGTTTATTTTGCGACCCAGAAAGAGTAAGAAGAGTAATATTAAAACTAAGTAGCGGCCGCCATTGTTGGAAACTGGAATTGGCTGCGCCGCGCTTTGAATTCTGGGATATGGGTTTTCATTTTTGTTGTCCCGGTGGAAAATCGGGAGAAATTTGGGAGAATGGTGGCTTCAAGAGATTTTCGGGAGATTTAGACTGTAGATTAGTCCAAGCAGGAGCGCACACCTCTTTGCCACATCACTAAGCACTTGCAGCACAGTGCATCCTTCTATGATGACACCAATGTCCTCAGGTGAATCTGCAGAGTCTGCTCCTTCATCTCTCACAACATAGACTCCCAAAGTCAGCTGCCTCGTTTCTCTGCTTGCACCAAGATCCACATCCTTAAAATGGAAAAGAAAAGTTAATTGCATACGGATTGTCGGAGAATTTTTGTAAATAAAGTCTGCAACACGGAAAGAGCTGTGGTCAAGCTATTTATTACTGGGCGCAGGAGAACGGACACACACATCAAAACATCACAGGTTCATAGTAATGAGCCTTCTGAAACACAAGTGCTGCTCCCACTCCTTTAGGCATTCCAAGGAAGAGGGAGGACGTTACAAACTGATCATACCACACATCACGCACCTCGCTATGAAACCTACGGAACCTAACGGAACAATGGGAATGCTGTTTTGTTCCCTTGGCGTTATCAGCACCTGTACAGAGAGTTGTCTTCTCCAACTGCTCAGGCTGAAATATGTTCATCTAGTTTTAGAAACTTTCACTGAACAGTCTATTACAGTGTCACAACTAAGGATATGCATAAGCACTTAAATACCTTAAATGACAATAATAGAAATTTTCTATTACATCCCACCTTTGACTATTTTATCAAATCATAAATAAAATCACCAAAAGGAAATTTCTAATTCAACACCATTCAGCATCAACAGCATTGCATACTCAGAGAGGTTCACTATGTGCATCATTCTACAGTGTTAGAGGGAATATTTTACACTTAGTGTTCATTCTGACACACTGTCCTCTCGTCTTCATCTGAGACTAGAATTTGTATGCAAAATATTAGTAATTATACTCAGGAAAAAATTCCCAAAACATCAGATTACACGTGGAAATGTGAAACAGCATTAGTTCTTCACCTGCTTTAACACTTTACTTAAATGAATTTGTTCATTCATAACAAGCTCTTGATAAGTAAGTCATTCAGTGTGAAACATTTTTATCAAACCTCATAATAAAATCCATCATCCAATGTTTCCCATTTAGTGACTGTTTCTGTAAAAGAATCATTATCATCAGTATTGTTAGGGATGAAGACACATCACCAAACATCACACACACACTCCTTGTGCAATTCTATTTTGCCATGTCCAGATGTTTGTCATCAGGGACAGTGAATACAACTAAACCTGTGGATGAATACAAAGAACATCTCACTGATATCAGTCATAAAGTCAGTCTAAGGTAACACCACAAGTTGCCACGTGTTTCCACACAGCTGCAAATCCTCTTCTGTCCACGTTCCAGCCTTGTCTTGTGTCTAACCCTAACACTAACCCTCATCCCTCTTCAGTGACACAGAGCCTCGCTCTGCACCTCACTAAGTTGGAGCTTGGCACGCCCTTGTTGGAGGAGAGCATTTTTCACGCCTCACTTTCTCATTCCAACGCAACTGTAGGATGAAAGGGCGGAGCACATCGTACACCCTTGTTGTCTTCCTCAGGGTCTAACACAGGCATCTTTCTCAACCTTTTGGGTTATTACTGTGGCTCTGAACTCTTCACACAAACGGCTGTAGCTCAGATGGCAGAGCTTGCCATCACCAGTGTGTAAATGTGTGTGTGAATGACTGAATGTAGTGTAAAGCGATTTGGGGTCCTTAGGAACTAAGTAAAGCGCTATACAAATGCAGGCCATTTACCATTTACAGAACACAGAAAAATCATTGAAAATTGTAGAAAAATCAACAAATAGTAAACCTGGAATCCCTCCTTTTGACACATGGCCCTTTCCATGTGGCAATTTAACAGAATTAGGAGAATGAGGAAAAGAAAAAGGTTAGGTTACTGTCTCTTGGACAATATCAGGGCTTCTCCTGTGAAGTAGCTTCGCTCCGGGCGTGTAAACCTGTGCTAGCAAATGAAATTAGTGTGCTTTTCATGTTAGGTCTGCTTAACTCCTGGTTTCGACACCACATCTGCTCTGTAATTGCCTAGAAAACAGAATCTTTGACTTAATAGAAACTTCACATTTACAAACAACTGTAGGTCACAGGAGTAATAAGGCATCCAGCACTGCAGCCACTATTTTGTCATGTGCAATGGATTTCTCTCACATCAGGAAAAACATTCTTTCCATAATGTGCCCAAATCATGGATCACCCCGCGTGTTTATTCAGAATTACTGTAAATAGTGAGTGGTCTTAAGCAATATCACTCACTTGTTTCAATGTTTTGACCTCAGCAACTTGAGAGAAAGAGTGATATAATAATAACACTAAGATGTTCTGTGATCACTGCACATCCTGCTTTATTTTCACTGGTGTCTGTCTGTGTGATGCCAAATCCTCGACAAAAAGCCCTGAGGATGCCTGTCTCCTCCACCAAGGAGCCACTAAAAAAATACATAAAAATTGTATAAATATGGTTACAGCTGTTGATTGTTTGTTTGTTTTTTTCTAAAGTACAAAAGCTGGCATTGCCACATAAAAGATTTCATTTTTGTTTGATGCAATGATGATGATGCAGTGTGCATAAAGTTAAAAGATTAAAGCTAATAAAACAAATTTCATTTGATTCAATTTTATATGTGTGCATGAGCTAACTTGTAAAGCCATTTGGTCAGCTGAGTTGCCTTTAAACCTGCTATAGAAATGACATTGGACAATGGAGAAAGGATAAATTGAACCCATTCATAACCATTCATGGCCAGCTTGATCCAAGCTTGGTAGCCATGACAACGAACGACATCCCACAAATCCCACTGAGCGCAAGCAAAAGGGTTTGTTGCACACCCTGCAACTAAATCGAATCATCTAAGGGTGTTTACTCACTTCATGTCACTTCCACGATGTTATTTCTCTCTCCTACAGCTTCCATAAATATGATGAATTCTGCAAATTAGTTGTCATTTAGCCACTTGTAATGACTTTACGGAAAGTCAATAGCGATTTTCCTTAGTGAGAAGTTGGCAACACTGTTTGAAGCAGACACACATTGCCAGGGTTGTGCTTGGATGAGCTGACTGGGTAAGGCCTTGTGAGCAGCTAGTGACAATGGCAGGCGGCAGGGATGCACTTTAAATATAACAGAAGTGGCTGCATTCTACTGGCAGACAGACGTCAGAGACTCAAACTTGGGTCATTAAACTGCTTGGGTCCCATTTTGTGAAAGCCAATCAAAAAAATACATAGGCGTTGACTTGTAATTTGTGTGGAACAATATTGAGAAATATATTAAGAAAAAGAAAAAAATTAAAGATAAATGTCCTTTTTTATCAGCCTATTACTGGCCGGCTGTGTGGTACACGGTGTTAAGAGGCCAGCATTCAGACTCCAGAGTTTAACGACCCAAGTTCGAGTCTCTGACAGTCTGTCTGCTATAGCGGGGTGGGCCGAGCGAAAAACGAAGCTCCGGGCTGCCTCCTTTTTCTCTCTCTCTCTCTCTCTCTCTCTTTTTTTTAAACATATATTTATTTATATTTGAAGCTCAGGGAAACACTTAGTTTTAACTCGGCCTTTAAGGTACCCTATATATGTCCGTTTCACATCTTATCAGTCCATACAGTGGGAAGGGCCAATCTTCACCTGATACTTTCTGCACAAGCTTTTATCACACTGGAGCCGCTGTTTACAGGTAAGAAATGGACTGTCAGCAAGTGTCAGTAATGTTATAGTGGCTGTGTGGAGTAGCATAACCACTGCTAATATAACACTTTTCACCTGCATTTCTACATATTACAATGTCTTTTACCCTCTTTATGGTGCTAGCTTAAAGTCATGCTGTAAATGTTAGCTTATTTTCTAGTCAAACATATTAAAACCATGTTAGGACAGAAGTATTACCTTCTGTCATGACTAATTACCTTACTAGTTAATAAAGTTACGGCTAACATGATAGTGCTAACCCATAACCCCGAACTCTGTAATACTGTAAATGATGAGTGATTTAAGTTAACACTAAACGTTAAACAGTGTCTCCTGAACATTTATAATCAGGTTTGAGTCTGGCTGCACTGAGTTTTGAAGATGCAAATTTAGCATGATGGCTGATGGTGCTGTGTAAGCTTCAGTGTTGGGACTAACGCGCACGAGCACGGTAACTAGTTATTATGCCAAAACCAGGAACGCGTTACTCGTTACTGGGATTTAGATAGGCTCGTTATTCGTTACTTCGTGTGGTGGCTATCGGGAGCTTCCACAGATTCAATAACATTAGCAAGTGGTGGAGGCCAGCAGGTGGATGAAGGAAAAGGGAGGCAAGAGGAGAGACCCAAAGCGGCCGCCGGTCCCAGTGTCAGGTGAACTGAACTTCAGGTAAGAAGTTATGACCTGCAGTCTATCTGGGTCAGATAGAAACCAAGTTTAGGTGGAGTTTATTTTCGTTATGCTGACTTTTTCGTACTGCGTACTAGCTAGCATGACGAAGTTTCTGTACAGCTGGGTGGGTGCTATGTTACTGATGTTGAACTTTATTTTGTTCATACGGTTAATTATTAGAGTTTCCAACCTTCCCGTAAAAAACAGAATCCTCTGGTATTCAGAGAAAATATTATGCGTTTGGTATTGAGGTGAAAAGGAACACAGTTTGTCCCGGACTTCAGCTACAATGAAAAAGACACAAAGCTGGAGTTATTCTGTGTTTACGCTGCACAGCTGCCTCTTCTCCTCTCATTCTCTCCCCCTCCCTCTCCTGTTGCTACTTCAATCATGAAACTGATCAATGATCAGCTGATCGGCTTTTCTCTCTTGTTTATTTATCGCCCACTTTGCGCCAGAAAGAGGAAACCAGCGGATGTCGCGCTAAACAACAGCAGCACGTTTAAGCTTGATCAGCTGTTGTTAGAATTTATTTAATATTAATTTCTAGTATCAGCTGATGTTTGCTGGAGCCACAGCTGTAAAAGCTGCTGGTCATGATATGGGTTTGGTTATCTGGTGAGAGGGAAAGATGAAGATGAAACCAGGAGATGTCCTTACTGAATCATCAGAGCTGAACAGGTGATGGAGAAACAGGTTTACCTTTTAGGTGACATGAATGAGTTGAAGTTATGAACTGTTTCTGAGAGACAAATAACACCAGGATCCTTTTCTAAGTAGCGGACATCTGGTAACTGTGCAGGGGCGGGTCTAGCAAAGTGCTGCCAGGGGTCCATGTAGGGCATTAACAGGGAAAGGGTGGCACAAGGAAATACTTTTCTTTCTTATTCTCATTTAAAATGTCTAGCTTTTAAAAAAAGAATTATCTGAGTCTTACAACAAAGAATTGATAGATTGATACATATATACCATCAGAACAGTGTACATCACTGTCACAACAGTGTTTATTTTCATTCAAAGGCTTTATGATTTTTCCTATAATGGTGGGCCGGTCTCTAGTCAAAATGCCCGGGACGATTTTTTTGTCCCAGTCCAGCTCTGTATGCAGCTCATCTGCAGTCTGGTGTTGAATACATCTTCCTATTCAGAAGGCATAATTTCCGAGTTCTGAGTACAATCGAAAGCACCACGACTGCAGTTTTTGTGTTGGATGTAAAAAGCAGGCTAGAATCATGCGGCGGTCAACGACGGTCCAGGCGTGGGATTTCTCTCGTGGAAATGTGCACATTATTTTTCCTTTCTATTGGTAGGTGGCACAATGCCCTTGTGGCAAGTAAGCAAGCTAGAAGACTGGCAATCTTGCTGGGTATCCAGTTACAGAAGCAACACATTAACCAGAGAATTCTGAGTAAATCCAAAGTTACTTTCCCTAGTAACTAGTTACTGTGAAAGTAACGAGTAACTTGAAGTAACTGAGTTACTTTTGATAGAAGTAACTATTAATGTAACTAAGTTACTAATTTAAAGTAACTTACCTAACACTGGTAAGCTTCTACTTACCTTCTACACTGTGTTTAACACAGATTTCAGAATAGCAAAGAGGAGCGCTGTTGCTTCATCCTTAATACTTTAGAGAAGAACTGGATTGCAAATCAAAAGGTCCTTAATAGCTTTTTGTCCTCCCCGACCCTCAAAGCCAAAGTTCAGCCATGAGAGCTGATGGGACACGATGAGTAAAAGTGACATAATCAGAAACAAAGGTGATTAAGATAACATAAGATAACCTTTATTAGTCCCATACGTGGGAAATTTGTTAATTACTTCATATTTGCAATACTTGCAAATACTCTATTTGCATTCTTTGGAGAAAAGAATATGAAAAGGCTGTCTGCGGTTTTGGATTGATGTCCTTCTCCTGAGGCTCAAAGAAGTAGGGCAGTGTCACGGTCCTTTTGGCAGCAGAAAGCTGCTGAGCGCTGGAATGAAGCACGGCCATACCAGCTGAAATGTCTCACTGACACAGAAACTGTTGGTCATCCTCTGTTTTGCTACTGTCTTCACCCTGCTGTTATTTGGTCTCATCTCAATAACGTACTTTTCTATATAGCTAAGCTTGATGAGCGATGCCTTGTTGGCTGACATTTATGTCTTTGAGCGTGTGAGAACTTTAATAATTATAAAACCACATGAATTTGACAAATGTCCTTTTAACTGTCAGCTCATAGTGAAGTACACTGAGCCACCCTGAGCTATAATATCAAAATAGAAGCTGCTACCTTTGTCAAGAGTGGCTGGATCTGAGTGCGTACTACTTTCAGTTATTCAAATTTGCTTAATTTGTTAAAAGAAAGTCCTGTCTATGTGCAGAGAGTGTCTTCCAGAGGAATGGTTCTGTGATGTTCTACATCACAAACATCAGCCACTCCACAACAGAGAAAGTGTTATTGATGTTTTTTTGAAACCATTCCTCCAACCACATGTATTATTAGAGTGAACGGTCAAAATTGCACTAATATACAAGGTATTTCCTCATGAGATACTCAGTTTTGGTTTTCATATGTTTCTACAGCCAGTTAGAAATAATCTATTTAAGTGGTTTTCTCTCTTTTGGTAGCTCGCATTCTGCCAACAGTGAAGCTTCGAAACTGCTCCTGTGGGGACGTAAACTTCACAGTGTCAGCAGGAAAAATAGTGATTTTAATCAACATTAATAGTAAACAGCAACCTGCTATTTAGGTTAGGGTGAGTGAAGTATTTCTTTGATATTGTTTTTCAATAAGCAGATGCAAATATTTATTCCTCTGTTATATTTCTGTACATACAGTCTTTATGCCAGTAGCGATGCAGTGCAGCACAGCTTTCTTGATGAGGAAGAGCAGCTGTGCTGTGATGTCAGCTTCAGCTGCCCAGCATGCACACCTGAAATGTTACCATCAGTTGATGGTAACAGAAAGCTATATCACTTTCAGCAAAACGAAAGGTGCTCATTGTTGATGTTCTTTGTTTTTGTGTTTTTATGCATTTATTTATAAAAACCTTCCATGGTTGAAGACAGCCAAGTGTCTGCATTTGTTGACACTTTACAGAAGACAGTGACAAATGCAAGTTTAGTTGATTTCATTTTTCTCTTTTTGGTTAATTTGACATAATAGTTTTTTACTATAGTAAACAAATGACTGTCTTCTGCAAAATGATTAGTGTTAAATTAGAGTAAATGAAAAATTTTATAATTCCTTGCTATTTTATTAATTGTGTTACATGTCATAGACACGGGGAAGAGGCACCATGGGGATTCCCAGTGGACAGCAGCACGAGAGACTTCAAGGAAGTGGAGGTCGCTGTGTGTCGACATGGATTAATGTGTCTTTTGTGTCACTTTCACTTCAGGGACAGCAAACAGGTCGCCGTGGTGTATTTCAGGAACGGTTACATGCCTGACAGCTACACTTCTGAACAGGTCCAACTTTTGATTTGCACTCAGAATGATTACATCAAAGAGTTTAGTTAAAAACACTCAAATGAAACCTGCAGACTTGCTTAAAGTGATTCGTATTCATGAGAAACTGGAACGTCATTATCATTGAGTTTATTTCTTTCCCTGCTTAGCAACACCAAGTCTAGCCCTGATTGGCTGATATAAGTGACAACAGACCTGTCGCTGTGTCAGTCTGAATGGGTGATTAGAGACCAACACATGTTTG
This sequence comes from Pelmatolapia mariae, assembly GCF_036321145.2. NCBI lineage: Eukaryota > Metazoa > Chordata > Actinopteri > Cichliformes > Cichlidae > Pelmatolapia > Pelmatolapia mariae. The sequence goes on along the minus strand of NC_086236.1, from coordinate 34,016,698 downwards.
TTGCTGTTTCATGTTCTCCGCAACATTGTGTGCAGTTACTGCAGCTGTGTGTGCATTCTGCTGGCAGGAACAGGAAACAAGTGAAAGAAAACTGGCGAGCACCCTGGAAGGAAAAGTTAATCGGACATAACAAGTTAAAACAGTTTGCAAGTTTCAAGCCAAACTGCTGAATCTACTGTCCAGGTTCTCCTTGATAGCGTGACTCTGTTGTTCTCCTTCATTCTTCTGTCTCTGTCAAATCTCAGCGTAATATAAACCAACTATTGTGACGCTCTGCTGGTCGGTGTGCTGGCTGTTTTGTCAGGAATCTCAACCAGCAGAAAGTTTGTACGAACGAAGCTAAAAAACCTGTGACAGCGTGTAAAACGTTATTAGCAGCAGTGAAATAAGATTCTAAACATTAGTGAAATCGTAGAGGCTATTTTATGCTGGAAAAATTCTTCTAGCACAAAGTGTCCCAATGAACTGAACCTTTTAATACAGAAATACATCTTCTGTCATGTGAAGGCTGTGTGCAGGCAGGAGTGGTAGTAGGAGGACCCAATGTGCAGACACTTGGAAGCAGAAAGTAACTCAAACTCAGATTTATTGCTAAACTCAAACGGAAACAAACTTGCAAATAAACTTATGCAGACAGAACACACAGCATGAACGAGGGTAGATCGCAACACAGACAGATGAAAGCACAGGGCTCATATACACAGAGGGAGCAATCAGGGAATGAGTAACAGGAGGGAAACACAGCTGGGGCAAATCAGGCCTAACGAAACAGGGGAAGCAAAACCAGATAAAGTAACATAAGACATGGACCTTCAAAGTAAAACAGGAAACATAACACAGACTGAACTTACACACACAGACTCACAGGCAGGCACTACAACAGAGGGAAGAGAGACGTGGGACCAGGGCAGACACAGACACTGACTGGACACGGGGATACAGCAGACAGGGGAGACAGCAACTATGGATCACAGACAGAAAACCAGAAAACTAAAACTCTAACAAAACCACCCAGAGAACCTAAACTAAGAATAATCTTATAACCCATAAAGCAAAGCTAGAATATAATGAAATAACAAAATCAAAGAACCAAAAACACAAAACACTGGGTCGAGGACCCAGGCACACTAACATCTAATGATAAAAAGACAAGCAGAGAATTCATTGTCTGTTTTCAATTGCAGAGCTGGGATGCTCGTCTTCTGATGGAGCGCTCTCGAGCTGTGAAGTGTCCAGATATCAGGGCTCACCTGGCTGGTACCAAGAAGGTTCAGGAAGTGCTCGCCAGACCTGGAGTCCTGGACAGATTCTTCCCAGACCAGCCTCAAGCTGTGCAGCAGATCCGAGCGACATTCGCTGACCTCTACACTCTAGACATGGTGAGAAAAAGGACACGAGTTTTTCATTGTTTGGAAAATTTGGCATTAGATAATCCTCACCTGGGTGTTGATGTTGAGTGTAAGCAATATCATTCACATTTTATTCCTCTCATTTATTTCTCTGTGGTTGCGCTCGTCTACAGGGTCCAGAGAGGGACAAAACAGTATCAATGGCCTTGGCAGCAGCAGTTTGCCTTGAAGCCTCAGCGAGAAGGAGGAGGTACAGCGGGAGGACAGAAGCATCTTTAAAAATGTTGAGAAAGCAGCAAATGCTGAAACTTCTGTTTATTGCTCACCATTTGTTAAACTAGGGAAGCTTAAGCAGTGCATGGATCTGCACACACATGCAGCATTTGCTTGCATTCCATGTATGAGCTAGCCTCAGTCAAAACAGTGACGACACATACATGACTGCCTGCTGTTTTGCATTACTGTGTATCTACTGTGATTCATGCATGCTGTACTGTGACTGAGATAATAGTGTATATGAGACACACTTGACAACAACATTGATTAAGATGTGAAAAAGCTACCAGATACAAGTTGTTAGCAAGTTATGGCTGACTAACCACCCTGCCTTACATCACTCTGGGCTAATACTGTAAAAAACAATCATTAGTTTTCTTTGTAATATCAGATCATTTGTTTTGATAAATACATAGGTCAGTATCAGGGTTCACATGAGCTATTTTAGCAGTAATTTTACACCTCCACTATGATAGTATTTAGCTGTTAATCATGTTAGCAAGGAAGCTAGGGTTTGTAATTCATTCTTAATTTAGCCACGCTGCATAAATTTGGATGATAACACTTTTGAAATTGGCAGTTTACTTTATTGGGCAATTATAAAATCGTATTTCTTAGGCTGGCTTTTAAGAAAGGAGAAAAGGTATGTATCAGGTGGCTGGGAAGAAAGATGGAGGTGGAAAGGATGTGCAAGCTATGGGACAAAGTTGCTGAGACTAGGTTAAAAAGAGGTGACGATCAGTGAGCAGGAGTGTGGCTTCGTGCTGAAAAGAGCACAAGAGATTCTCTGGAGAGAAGGTGAAGGAAAGTCAGCTGAAGCAAGACAGTTTGTGGAGTTTGTGTTGGACTGTATGTTATGCTGGGAGCCTGGACTTTGATTCCAAGTTAATACTAGCTAGTGTTTCTCACTGGTTTTTGGGCGGTGGAGTAAAAGGGATTGGTTGGTGGCTGTTTCTAATGTTCCCTTGCCTTTACTTTGTTTCCTTACAGGCAGGGTAAAGACATGGTGATAAATGAGTGTGTGGGCCATCTGCTGAGGACCAAGAGCTCAGGACACTCAGACGGGGGCGTCGCAGCAGGAGTCACCGTGCTCCACAATCCTCTGCTGTTCTGAGATGTCACACTCCTGCCTGCACATATAAACCACAGTGAAGTCAAAGTTCCACCTGCACCTCCACCTGTTCTTGCAACAGCATGAAAACTGACAGAGGTGAGACAGGAGAAGAGTTTTTGTTTATTTTTGTAATAAGTTAAGGAATTAAGTTAAGAACAGTGATTAATTAAATTGTTTCTTGCAGTTTTGATTTAATGATTGTGTTTAGGATTATTTCAGAAACATGTTTAGAGGATCTTTGTAAGCCTGTATTTACTTTAAAAGAAGGGAAGCACTTCATTCTACAGAAAAGGTGACACATTACAGATGAGTTCATAAAAAGTGTCACTGTCACTCTTTCAAGGCTCTGTCACTTTTTCTTTTTTACTGGAACAGCATGGTAAAGTAGGCCTAGGGTGCCATCTTGTGGCAGTGTGTTGTTACTACAACATATGAAATTGTGTTTCTATTGGAAATATAATTCAGCGCCACCGAGCCGCTCTCTCAGTTACAAACTGAACCTGTTTTTTTAGACATATAAATCACTAAGCACAGTGAGGCCTTTGGTTTCTTATTCAAAATGCATGTTGATTTTTATAAGGTTGAAGAGCAGTTAGCAGTGCATTCATGGACATCTTTAAACTATTAATTGAAGAATCTTTGGTCATGATGGCATGAACTAGAAGCGCGAGCTCCAGGTGAGACTGCAATGAATGATTAGTTTTCATGATTGTTGCCTCAAGACCTGAGATCATGGTGGTGGGCTTGTGATGGACACACTTTTCATGGCTGAAAGCTCTCCTGTAGAGGCTAAGCCTAGGCTTGAAGCCACTGGGGTGTTCGTTGGCGGAGATGACGTGATGTCACTGGTATGCATGAACTTATTAAACTTGATACAGTCCAATAACTCCAGCCTTACTCATCTTGTCCTTCAGATTCTTTATTTCCAGGATTTAACATAGCAGCGCAGCGGTCACAAACTGTTTGCTTCCTCCCGACATTCTTGTCTAATATTATAAATGGATTGATCTGAAACGTGTAAGTGTGACAAATATGGAATAAGATACGAAATCAGAAACGAGGCAAAAAAAATTTCACAGTGCTATAGTCTGTAAATGGTCTTCTTTTGGCTATAGTAGATCTTTAAATTGTTCCTTTTTTAATTGTTTGTTTAAAATTGTTTTCTCTAGTTTAAGGCGTACGGTCCAGGCCTTCAGAGCAGTGTTCTGGCTGTTGGAAAACCCACTGAATTCACAGTTGATGCCAAGCAAGGAGGAAAAGCTCCTCTGAAAATTATAGCCCAGGTATATCTGGCTTTGTATATGACCACAAATATGTTAAATATATTGCATGTACCGTATTTTTCGGACTATGAGTCGCACTTAAAATCCGTTAATTTTCTCAAAAATCGACAGTGCGCCTTATGTATGAATTCTGGTTGTGCTTACTGACCTTGAACCGATTTTATGTGCTACACAGCGCTCAAAAATCTGTCAAAAAATGTTTTAGTATGAATTTGGTAAGCTACGAAGTCGCACCGCTTGATGGATTGTAGGAGCATTACGGCTACGTAGTCAGGAGCCTCGCAGAGTAACACGTACTGTGCTTCAACATAATATTACTGTATTGTGTGTGGATAAGGTTTCCAAAATGGCACCTGTTAAGAGACATGCTTACGAAGCGGATTTCAAACTCAAGGCTGTCAGTCACGCAGTAGAACGTGAGAATAGAGCAGCTGCGAGAGATTTCAACATTAATGAATCAATGGTACAGAAGTGGAGGAAGCAAGAAGAAAGAGTTGAGTAAAGTTTGACTTATCTGACTGTTGCGTTTTATAATCCAGTGCACCTCATGTATGAAACCAGACCTGTTCATCGACAGTGCGCCTTATAAACTGGTGCGCCTTATGGTCCGAAAAATACGGTGTGTTAAATCTGATAGAACTAATCCCTTGTCTTCTGCACAGGATGGTGAAGGCAATTCTGTGGATGTCCAGGTTAAGGATAATAGCAACAGCACATACACCGGCACCTACACCCCACGTAAGCCTGTGAAGCACACTGTGATGGTTCCACTGGACATAGGAGAGCTTGACCTCAGCCAGCTGACAGTCTCTCTTACAACACCCTCAGGCCCAGAGGAGCCCTGCCTGCTGAAGATGCTGCGTAACGCTCACATTGGTGAGTGTCCGTCTGATAAGTGAGAAGTTTGCTAAACAATGAGACTCATCAGAATCCAAATGCTTTATTAACCCCTGAGTAAAAGACAGAGAGGAGAAAATAATCAAAGTTAAAGCATGGAGAAAGAAGCAGGAGCAGCTGAAACGGGCTGCATGCACACACAAGAATAAGCCTTGGTTAACATCTGTTTTGTTTGTCTGTCTTAGGAATCTCGTTTGTTCCCAAGGAGATTGGTGAGCACCTTGTTAACATCAAGAAGAACGGTCATCATGTTCCCAGCAGCCCAATTGCTGTTGTGATCAAGCAGTCAGGGATTGGTGATGTGAACCGTGTGCGTGTGAGTGGACCGGGGCTGAGCGAGGCCAGGACTTTTCAGCCTGCAGAGTTCATCATTCACACTCGTGATGCAGGTATATGCTCAGTGAAAGCATAGATACTGTGATATTTTTCTTTTTAAACATAAAAATAGAATATTTTTCAGTCTCATCTTGTTATATTAGGCTTCATCTGCTTGAGCCATTCCATTGAAGGACCCAGTTAAGTGGGCATTAACACTGAGGACCAGGAGGATGGCTGGTGACACGATGTGTTGCTTTTTGAGGCCTTTTAGCCTGTTTCACTTTGTCAGACAGGTTCTATTTAACTGATTTCCTGATTCACAAGTCTGCAATTAATCAGGCCTGAGTGTGTTTAGTAACACTGAACTGAAGTTTCCAACATTGGTTAATCACAGTTAACTCGTGATTTAACAAGAGGGGCAATTTGTTTTTACACAGGACCAGGGAGGTTTGGATAATCTTTCTCCCTAATCTATGAAATCATCATTTCAAAACTGCATTTTGTATTAACTTGTGTTATCTGTGTCTAATATTAAAATTAGTTTGATGATCTGAAACATATAAGTGTGATAAATATGCAAAACACTAGGAAATCAGGAAGGGGGCAAAGACCTTTTCACATCACTGTAGACGTGATTACAGAATACCTTTTACATCCTGGATTACAATACCATATCCATCAACGGCAGATACTGGTTTCCATGACACACAGATACTGGAGTGGTCTGACCTGACCACACTCGCACTGCTTACCTGCAAAGTGTCTAGAGACACGGAAAAAAGCCAGAAAACAAAGAAAAAACACAAAGCCAAAGAATGTCATTTGCACACTAGCATGGACAATAACCGTAGACACAGTGCACCCAGTAATTTTTGAACTTCCAACCAAGTATCAAGAGCAGTACTGTCATTGTACCGGTACTAGCTGCTGTCTCATTGTTCAGAGAGCCCATCATTATGCAGAGAAAGGAATCTGTGTCTCTGGACCAAAATGACTGTACGTGTAGTGCTGTAGAAACAATACTGCCCACAAACCTTGATGTTTCTATATGAGGAGACCTTCAAGTATGCATATCCTCCTGTAAGGGTAAAGTTAAGGGACGTTTGCACTTTTTGCATGTAAGCCGGTCGGTCTTAACTGGAAGTTGCACTTGAGCTGTCTTGGCATCTTTCCCTTGTTTGACTCACCAGTTTTGCCCTGAGCTGAACTGCTGCCTCCTTCTCTGTTGTGGTACTCAGCGGTGACCAACATGCTGTAACGTGTATCTGGCTGCAATGACTCCAGCATCACCTGCTTCTCTCCACCAGGGACCAGCACCTGCAGACAACAAACCACACTATCATCCCAACACAGTCAGAACTCATTTAAAGTTTTGGGACTTATGGCATTTCTGGAATTCTCACACATGACAGCCGGCTGAAGGCCAGAATAGTTGAAGATGTAAAGACTAGAACCCACTCACAGTGTGACCCTGGCTATCAGCTCCAGTCAATGCTGTGTAGGACACACGATACTGGAGGACATGAGCATCGGGAGATACCCAGCTGAACACCATGCTGACGGCAGTCTCATCAGAAACCGTGAGGCTGGAATAAGAATAAGAAGTGGAATAAGAAGTGGTAATCTGTGTACTGTGCTAGTGATCTGCATAATTCACTTGAGATGGTCATTTGTTTGGATGGCTGAAGTCGGCTAACGACTCAGCTAATTTCATCAGGCTGCTAATGAAACATCTAAAATGATAGATGGTTAACTACACAACGGAAGTAACAGCATTACAATCACTTGATTTAATTACATTTTTCCCCCCAAACCTTTGATCCAAATTAGCAAAGTACTGCAGCCATCTGAACCTTCTAGGTGTTACATGTTACAGTGTTCCACTCTGGCCAGCTTTAAAAATGGAAAACTCTTTGTTTGGTTGACTCAGTTCTGTAAATGAGGCTCCTTTCATTTGTGAGACTGTTGTTCTTCTCTCCCCTTTGGTCCGCCCTTACAAGGTGAAGGTGCTGCCCACCCATGATACCAGCAAGGTGCGTGCAAGTGGATCCAGCCTTAACACCACTGGAGTGCCCACCTCTCTGCCAGTGAAGGTCACCATTGATGCCAAAGATGCAGGTGAGGGACTGCTGGCAGTGCAGATCACTGTGAGTGCATGAACATGGACCACACAATAATGTATTCAAAGCATTGATATTTAGGTAACAGTTTTTGTTTTCTCCTGAAGGACCCAGAGGGGAAGCCCAAGAAGCAAATATCTGTGACAGCCATGATAGGACCTACCTGGTGTCTTATGTGCCAGACATGACTGACAGATACACCACTCTCATTAAGTACGGAGGAGACGAGATCCCTTATTGACCCTACTGAATCAGGGCCCTGCCCACCGGAGATGCCAGCAAGTGCACTGTCACTGAATGTTGTCCAGTGGCCAGGTAGGACTTCCTTGGTTGCTTATACACTTTTAGTTTTCTTTGAAAACGGCCCTTTAAGTCACTTGAGCCATGACTTGAGTAAGCACTGTCCTGTTGAGTTTGTGGGCTCAGATGACACTTATTGTAGAAACGATGAGAAATCATGTTTTATTTTTTTGTAAATTATAGTCAAACATACAGTGAACTAAGGTATTCTTGTTGGTTAACAGAGCAATGCGATAATAAAAGTGGACAAAGCACATCGAGTTGCCACAAATATTTTTGTATATTATGCAGTTTACATAGTCGAAAAGGAGTATAAAGGAATGTGGGGCCTCCCTGCTGCTGCCGAGTCGGGGCAGTTTACTTTGGTTTTCTCCACCCCAGGGAACCAGGATCATATTTTTAAAGGGTTTCTTCTTTTGGATATAAAAGTGTCATTATGTGCATGCACTGGACATAATCAGAAAAGAAGCACTCACAACAGTAACCGTGTATGGAGTGAAACCTGGAGCTGGACATGTAACGTGCCCCACTTTCTTTTAAGCCCATCCACCACCCCAGCATCCACCTGTATGCTCCTGGAGTTCTATGACTAACATATTTGCAGGGAGTGATCCACCCGAAGACTCGGCACCGAGCTCAAACTGTATTCTGCTGCTGTGTTTAATCAGTGAAATTAACTTGGCTTTGTTGCATTTTATTCTTTTTTATTTTCTTTTACAAGTTGATTTCTGTTGTAATTTCTGGATAAAAGGTAAAAGTATTACAATTGTTATATGAATAAAATATAGTTAAAATGTCCTGTGTATGGTTTGCTCAGCTGAAGCAGACCTAGATGTGGTTTGTGAAGCCTGTCTACCTGAGCTCCAGACAACCCATCAGACTGCAAGAAGCCTGTTTAAGGTAAGTCTTTATTAAGGACCGCTGTAGTCTTGTGAGTATTTGAGTGCAAAAATGAGTGGTCTCCAGCTAATTTCGAAAGGCTGGTTGCGCGATGAGCACGTTGAGCTCTTTTAATATAAGAATTTTCCCCATTCTGTTCGCCCGTCATGTGGCCACATGTGGCCGGCTAGCAGGTTAGTAACGTCCGGGTTCGAGCCCTCGGCTCACCTGGCTCTCTATGTTCATCTGCTAGGGGGAGGTCCAGGCAGGTGATCTTGGAGTGAAAATTCCAAGGGATGAACCTTGTTCAGCCTGGGCCTCCCCTGACTTATTTTTTTTGTGTGTGTGGTTTGTTTTTTTTCTTTTACCTGCCAGCAACAAACAGCCCAGCCCCTTTTATGGGACCTCCTTGTTGTCATGGCTACCAAGGACCACTCTTCTTGTGCCAACAAGTCATTGCCTGACAAAACATTATTTCCTATGTTTCTCTGTGTGTGTGTGTTTTTTTTTATCTCCAATATCTTTACATATCTTGCTGGATAGACTTCCTTGAACAGGGTTTACAAACGCCTTATCCTCTTTGTCCACTTAAAATATCTTTACACAACTATTCTTATATTTCTTGCAACATCTGCTGTCCTCTTGCCCACATTACTCTTAAAAAACACTTTTTTAACGTCAACCACATTTTTGGAACTAGATAAATAAAGCATATATAAAAGTCACTACCAAAAACTCATTGCAGCTTGTACGTTGTTATAGGAATGTTGTTTGTGACTCAAGATTACTTGAATTCATCCATGAAGGATACATTTGATATATGTTTTCACATATTATAGACCAACAAGTTATTATAGCAGTTTAAATACGAGCGATCGGTTTTTGGCAGATGATCATTTTTTAGCACAACACCGCTAAGCACCAAGTCATCCATCCTTTCTCCTTTTCTTCTTTTCATGCCGCCACCATGGGAAGCGCCCACAAATGTGTCATTTCACACTGGCAGCAGGCTGGCGGAGCTAGCTGTGGTGCTTGTTTTCTCTGACTTTGCTGTTTCACCGTGTTTAGATAACGTGTCATCTGCAAAAGGTTGCACTCATTTTCCTGCTTTAGCTTTGTACTCACACACACACACACACACACACACACACACACACACACATGTCTGGTTTGCTATCCTCGTGGGGACATCCCATTGACATAATGCTTTCCCTAGCCCCTTACCCTAACCCTAACCATTAAAAATGAATGCCTAACCCTAACCCTTACCCTAAACCTAACCATAACCTAATTGTAACCCTGACAGTAAAACCGCATTTTGAGTGTGAAAATTGCTTTCAACCCCGAGGGGACCTGGATTTTGGTCCCCACGGTGCAGAAAGTCCCCACCAGGATAGTAAAAGTCAGATTTTGGTCCCCACCAGGATAGTACGAACCCGTACACACACACACACACACACACACACACACACACACACACACACACACGTGTGTGTTAGTTTAGTCTGTTTCAACCTCTCTTCGTGTGGAAACACACATATCTAGAACTATTCTTTAAGGATGTCTGCATTTCACACAACTGTCTAATAGGATAAAATAATTGACATTGTATACCCAAAGGTCAAGTCTGGATAAACATGTATATGATCTCCAACTTGAATGCAAAGCCAAGGCATATAATTGTGTGGTGTGTCAACTCTAATTTGTTTCCTCTCTGTGCAGGGGGATGACTGAAGCTATCACCTTGCTAATCCTTGCTGTCCAAACTGGCCTCATTGAGCTGCAGGTCATCCACAGAGCCTTCCTCCTCTCTATCATCTTCTTTATTGTTGTTGCTTCCATCCTGCAGTCCATGCTGGAGATAGCTGATCCTATAGTCCTAGCCCTGGGAGCATCTAGAGACAATTAAGATAATATACCAAAGACTTTTTTTATGTGTTTATTTTTAAGAAAACTCTGTGTCCCGCTGTTTGTTTTATTTTTTACTGATCATAAACAACTATTAATAACTATGGGCAGTTAGTTAATTATCACAGAATTCATTATCTATGGTCATCAGTACAACTCATGCTAACATCATAAATTAAGTAATACTAGGGTGTACTGTCCTTCTTTCTTCATTCCTAAACAGGCAGTTAGTCTTTTTGACATCAATAAATGTAATCTGACTGAAAGTGTGTTTGCAAAGCCTGCTATCAACCTGACTGCTTTCTCATATGCTGGTTTTGCTGCCCGTCCCGTAGGAGTTTGTGGAAGCACTTCCGTGCAGTTTCTCTCTGTCCCTTCCTGCTGACCTTTCCAGCGTACATGGCTTATATGATCTGCCAGTTCTTCCACATGGACTTCTGGCTTCTCATCATCATCTCCTCCTCAATCCTCACCTCTCTCCAGGTAACACACAACCGCATCGCAGTGACATCGCAAAAACATTCAATTAAATAGTTTAAACTTGCTCTACCCAAACAGTTCAGCCCAATAATAATTAAACATGTATATTTGCTTGTTTTTTAATTCCATAATAACTCTGAAACACTCTACCGCCAGGTGCTTGGCACTCTGTTGATCTGTTGTTCACTTCATGGTGGAGGAGTTTCGTAAAGCTCCAGTGGAGAACGTGGATGAAGTCATATATTGTGTAAATGGGACCTACAGATGCTGGAGTTTCTGGTATGTGTCACACACACGTACAGCAACTCTTTGCTAAGTTCTGACTGTAAACAGACACTGTCATGTAATGCATCAGCACTGTCTCTGCCTCACTGTCAGTGATTTGTTACCTCACCAGGTTGCGGTGTGCGTGGTGTGCTATGGTGTATCAGAGACTGTATTTGGCGAGTGGAGTGTGATGGGAAGCACCATCATCTTGGTCCACTCGTACTATAACGTCTGGCTCAGAGCCCAGCTGGGCTGGCAGAGCTTCCTGCTCAGGAGAGATGCTGTAAACAAGACAAAAAGCCTCCCCACAGCTAGCAATACACAGCTGGAGCAGTATAATGACATCTGTGCTATCTGCTTCCAGGTATGAACTGTTTTTATCTTTATCTAAAGAGGATGCATGACCGAGAGTTAATCTGGGGCTTTAAAAGCTAGGCTAATGTGAAATTTGATTTGTTCCAGGACATGACCAGTGCTGTGATCACTCCGTGCAGTCATTTCTTCCACGCTGGCTGTCTGATGCCCTCTCTGTCATTCACAACTCAAGAGCCAATCACCAACTAACGGTGGAGCTACCCAAGATACACCTGCAGCCAATCACATCGTCAAACCTCCATTATCATCTTCCTCTTGTTCTTCTTCTCCTCTTGCAACTGATTCTGTGCTGCACCAGTCCCCTGCAGATCACCCTTCTGCATCTTCTTTCTCTACCTCTTACACATCAGACACACCCGACGCTCCTGCATCTCTCTGCCATTCTGTCTCCACCTTTCACCAACCAACTTCACAGGTACTGACCTAAGCAGAGGCGAACCCTGCTAAACCCGAATCCCCCCCTCAGCTAAAATCAGTCTCCCTTGTGGACAGCCAGGAAAACTCTACTGGTCCATCATCACAATCTAACCCACCAACTCCCCATTCAGTGGAACCTGTGTTTGGGTGTTAATGGTAGCAGGTATTTAGTATTGCACACTGATATATGTAAAGACTCCAGTGTGTGCATATGTGGTGTACATTCACTGCTGTTGTGCAGTGTACAGTCTGACAGCAGCTGGAGGGAAAGGCCTCCAAAATGTCCCCTTTGCACACGGTGGGTGCAGCAGCCTGTCACTGAAGGGACTGCTTAGTGTTGTCAGAGTGACCTGTATGGGGTGGGAGCTGTTATCTGACAGAGAAAACTACCTCCACTGGGTCAAGAGGGCATCCCAGAACAGAGCTAGTTTTCTTGATCAACCTGTTCAGTTTCTTCCTATCCCCAGCAGACCACACCATAAAACATGGACAATACCACCAAAGAGTCCTAGAAGGTCTTCAGGAGCGCTCCCTGCTTCCTTCCAAATCCCTTCCAAAAGACTTCTCTGTTGCAAATACAACCGTCTCTATCCTTTTGTGTAGATGGACTCTCTGTTGTTACTCCAGACCAGTTTATTGGTCAGATCACTTATATGAGTCAGCTATCTTAATGCCCATTCTCTGGATGTTCACTGGTGTAGGTGGATTCCACTACCTGCTCCTTGTTTTTCAGAGTGTTGATCTGAAAATTGTGAAGGATTAAAATATTCCAAGAGCTCAAATTACTTCACCAAAACATGTTTCATTCATATTTTATCAACACAAATTGCACAGGTTTATTGAATATGAATAACTTGTGTTAATTCAACTCAATTGTTTAAGCTCGTGCCAAAGCAAAACATCTGTGTGCAACCAATGTCCACTATTGAACTAAGTAAACTCAGCATGTTTTTTTTTCAGTGCATAATCACATTTAGTGTAATAAACTATTAAAGCAGAATTACATATTAGGATTTAGCCAAGTGTTAGGATGTAATGCAGAGTAGTATTTCTAGTAGGCTTGTTTTGATATGCCTGTTTTCATTTTATTTTCTAAATTTTAAAGAAGGCTTTAGAAAGGTCAAAATAAATCTTCTGTAAGGGAGTATCAGCTATTCTAGTAGAATTTATTTTACCAATGCAAGGGTGCATTAGTACCTTGTAATACAACATATCTATTTCATAAAGGGCGAACACAAATTTCCAAAGAGACTTCCTGGCAGCTGCCATTTTAAGTATAACCTCTGGTACGGGTACATTCAGTTTGCAGCAGCTATACAACAGTGGCCTCTAGAGGTGTTTACACACTATGACCAAATCAGACAATGCAACACAACACGCAGGTCGCCCCAATGAATTGATTAAGCTGGTAGCAGTGACTTGTTAACTTATCATTTGTCATGCATATCTCCCTTGAATGATATGAAATCATTTAGAGACATAACATTGACATCACAAAGTAGAAGCTGCAATCAGTTTTTAGGAAAGTGAGTTTAATAAGAGTAGGTAAAATAATGCAGTAATTTCTTAGATTTTATAATCCCTTTATAAATCATGTTGGCTACAGCCTATTTAGCAGTGCAACAAGAGCATTAGACAAACAAACAAACAAACAAAAACAAAAAAGTTAGTACCCAGGGATAAAAATGTTGTATATGAAAGGGAAACCTAATGGACAGATGTGATGCCTGAACAGTGGTGGCTTTAAGTGATGTATCAACTCAAACATGCATCCATCGTCTATGTCACATAAGTACGATGATCGGTGGTGATTGTTGGCGCTGCTTTGGAAGCAGAAACTGTTGGTTTGAAAGCCTTTAGTGTCTCCTTGTGGCAGGACTCTTATACTGCACTGTAAGATGTCGAGCAGTGTCAGCCGTATGCTAGAAAGTGATACATTAAAATTTCTGGGGTCACCATGAAGAGCTTACTTCCTTTCTTAGTCAGTGTGTAAAATGTGGTACTTAACAGATTGAAAAGAAAAATGATGGCACCCTTGTAGTTCACACAAGTGGTGATGACTCAGGGTTTTAATTTGTAAGGTTTGAATTTTGAGCCATCATAAATTTTAAAACAGGAAAGTTTACTATTTAACATATGTTAAGTCAAAGCTAATATAGCTGCTCATATATAGCTACTTATAATTTGAAGACCAATGAGTAGACTTCCCAGAATGGAAACAGCACTCTTTGTGTGGTTTGAGAAAACAGTCAAGTTGTTAAGAACTATGACTGAGAAGAATCCGCCTGTGTACAGCAGCAGGCTGCCTTCCTAGGATTTGGATATCCTCCGTGCGCTCGTCTCTGCATTATGTGCATTACCTCTCTTGGAACGTTAAAACCACAGCAGCTTTTTATACTTTTTTTCATTCACTATCAGCTTACACGTAAAGTCTACTCTGAAGAAGATTATTCAAAACATGCAACACAGTCACCAATCCCAGCAAATTCACCCCTAAGTCCGACTGTACAATACAGAAAATAAAAGAGCTACATCTCAGACTCTACAGGCTTCAGTTAGCATGTTAAATGTGAAAGTTCAGTTAGAAAAAGACTGAACAACAACGGCCTGAGTTGAGCAATTAACCAAATTGACAAACATTGCTCTAAATAATACTCCCCTAATCCAAGTAGTCACCCAAACCGGGACGTGGATTTAGAGGTCTGAGGGCCATCTCACACATTTATTCAGAATAAAACAAGTTTAAATTAAAATTAAACAAATCAAAATCTTATGAACGTATCCCTTTTACATGTTGATAAAATGTTTAGGATGACATGGAGATATAACACTCATGCACCCTGAAAAAGGTCTAAATATGTATCAAAGGGACATCAGTGGATTTCTATGGGGCAAACGTACTTAAACCAGCCACTGTGACCATTGCGGCAGAGCAGAATGAATGATACTGATGGGGACTGTGAGGGTTTGTAGTTAAATTCCTGCTCTTACAGGATCAGTGAGTGTCTGTTTAAAGATTACTAACATACTTTTACATCACTATGGAACACCAGCATTTCTGCACAGGAGAGAACCACCTGCCTTAATCTACCATGATGCTCTGTGTTGTGTTGTCATGGCAATATGAAGTCAAATAAATACAAATGTAGAAAAATGCACATTTGAAGGAGGACAAGAAGACAGCCAACTGGAAGAGCTTTTGAAGCAGGAAAACTTTTCTGGACTTCTCTTAATTTAACTGGAAATTTTGTATTACAAGTCAAGGAGGAAACAAGGAGGCAGATTGGATTATATCTGAGGACAGGACGCATGAAGGAGAAGCATGAGGAGAAAACAGCAGAGCGATGGTGCAGAGCTAATCGTGGATCAAGTCAAAGAAGCAAGCATCAAAACTGTGAGTAAACATAACACACAAAGAGTTACAAATTACTGTGCTGATTAAGGAAACATTAAATTGGGTTAGTTTGGGGTCTGGAGCTTAAGGTTTGTGGGTTCAGTTGGTCTCAAAATTGAGGAAAGACAAAAAATGTTTCTTTTGAAAGGTTGTTGGAGGATTCTTACTGCCAGAAATATCTGGGTCTGCATCTGCTTTTATTTAAAAAAAAGTTGAATTTTATTCAGTCACATTGGAAAGGGAAAATTGGAGGATCAGGACAATAATGTGGCCAAATTTACTGTTTCCTTAATCAGAACAATAATTTTGATCTGAACTAGAAATGTTGAAATGGGTTATTTTCTTTCTTCTCTACTGATCACTGTGTTACATGTTGAGTTACTTGTCAGTCTACATTAATGTTAATGGTACTTTTAAAAAATGCAGTTTATTCGTAATTTTGTAGAAAAAGGCTCTGCACCTGTGAAAAAAATAGGTATCCACACCCCCAAAATCACTGTAGATCAGAGTAGCTAAGCCCTGGTTAACTGCAATTATATTACAGGAGATGAAAAATATTGGAATGATTGAAAGAAACAAAGATTGCTTTAGGGTTTGAAGATTCGACCTTCTTATTGAAAGAGACGAAAACTAATCTATGTGTGACACTGAGAAAAAAACTGAAAGCTTAAAAGACCTGGACGTCCAACTGTTGTTATACAAATGTGCAAACTTGTTTTAATGACATTAGAAAGAAAAATCAGATGTTTAAAAAGGTAATATGTAAAAATGATTTTTATATTGAAAAAAATGATGTTGGTTAGTGCGGCTGTATTTGGAAAAACTGCTGGGTCACTAGTAAGCTGAGATTTAATGTGATGAACTGAGGATAGGTAATATAATCTACACACTCGCTATTATTGTTGTAATCCATACACAAAGTTAATATTTTATAAAACATCAATCATAATTGGTGATCAATGCAAGTTTTAAGCAATAATATTTATTTGCATTCACAACTAATTTACAAAATATAAAAAAGAATCTTGTTTTTTTAAGAAAAAAAGACATTTCTTACTGACTTCAAACTTTTGAGCTGTAGAGGAGATTGATGAGCACGCAATAAAGTGAACTTTTTAGGGAGAGTTTGCCATCAACTCAATTTTTGATGATAGACAACCTAAAAAAATGAGCGTTTCTTAGACACTGATGTGTGGAACGATCACATGATTATAAACCAGATGAAAATTGACTTCAAACTTTTGAGCTGTAGTGTCGATTGATTACAATGATAGCGTATAGTTATCTATTACAGAAGAATGTATAGAAGTATGAGGACAGAGAGACATTCTTTAATGTAATATCACATGAAGTTTATCAGTAATGTTTTCACAGCTTTAATCAAATCATTCATCCATAAGTTGTGATGGAAAAATGTCTGCAAGTGTGCAGGAGCCCATTTTTAGAGACAATCAGTCCTGTGTTATAATGTTAATTGAAGTTTACCAGGTCAGATGACCAATGGAAAATAAGAAATATACTCTTACTAATTATTAGAGTTACAAGTACTTTGCTAAGCAAAATTAAATGAGGTTTGGTTGGAACTTGAGACGTTTACATAAAAGGTTCAGTTCGTGATGCATGAAAGAAAATAATTTCTTCTAAAAATCTTTTGGAGAATTCTGATGGTAAGAAATGAAAAATATTCAAAGAGTGAAACTGTTAAAAAAGTGAAGGCTTTGTGCAGCTGGGTGTTGCAGCCCCTTTAGAGGAAAATGTAAACTTGGTTTAATGAGGTTAAAAAAAAAACCTGGGATGATCCAGACAGAATTATTGTTTCTTTAATCACCACAATAGTTTGAGTTTGTGCTAAAATCTCTTAAAAAGCTGTTTTGAATGATAAGTTTGGCTTTAATGTGTTAAAGTTGCATTAGATAAGACAATGTACCACTGAACACAGGAGGGATTATTGCTGAAAATGGGTCTCTGAACACCTCTGTAGATATTCTATTCAAAATCATTCATGATTTGTGATCAGTGTTAATATTAAGCATTTATAGGATTATTTACTCTTTTGATTAATTGCTGTGATTCAATATGAGACCAAATTTGAGTCTATTCAGAAAACAAGACATTTCTAATTCACCTCAGACTTTTGAGCTGTAGTCTACATTGTAATTATAGTGTACGGTTATTGATTAGAGCAGATGATATGAGACTATCAGGAGAGACTGTTAAAAAGTTATGAGCTGTCTTGATGCAGAGAAAGTGGAGTTTGTCATCCTTGAGCTGCTGCCAAGATAGGCAGCAGGTAGGATTGAATGATGCTCTGGCTCTGTGGTCAAGTTCAGACATAGGCTTTAAGCAACCATGAGCCACTGATAAGCGTGATAGATTAATAAGCATGTATAAAGTGGACTTGTTAAACAGCTCTGATAGGAGAAAGTCAATGAGCACGCAATAAAGTGGACTTGTTAGGGCCAGTTTACCATCAGCCTTGCTAAAGTTGAACTTCATTTGTATTTAAAGACAGACTTTAAAGAAAATTCTTATTTGAAACTGGTGATAAAATCCAGGTCAGACACAGTTACATACAAACATACAGTACACACTACTGCTCAAAAGTCCCTGATTTTAATAGGAAATTGGCTTTAATGTAATATCACATGAAGTTTATCAGTAATGTTTTCACAGCTTTAATCAAATCATTCATCATCCATAAGTTGTGATGGAAAAATGTCTGCAAGTGTGCAGGAGCCCATTTTTAGAGACAATCAGTCCTGTGTTATAATGTTAATTGAAGTTTATCAGGTCAGATGACCAATGAAGATGATAAGAAATATACTCTTACTAATTATTAGAGTTACAAGTAGAATAGAAGAATAGAATAGAATAATCCTTTAATTGCCCACAAGGGGAAATTTGGTTGTAACAGCAGCCAAAAAGACACACATACAAACAAACAGTACACAGGACACAGAACAGAAACATACACAATTTTTCTTACATATTTACATTAAGGACAATGGTTATTATATACAGAGAGTACTGTACAGTTATTAAATTAAATAAAAATAACTACAGATAAGAGGCAAACCAGGTTGTAGTGCGAATCGGTTAATTAACTTATGGCAGTTACAGCGCTGATGTAAACATCTATGTTTGTTGGGAGCAGTTCTGATTGTACAGTCTGACAGCTGCAGGGAGGAAGGACCTGCGGAAACGCTCCTTCATGCATCTAGGATGCAGCAGTCTGTCACTGAAGGAGCTCTGCAGTTCAGCAACATTTACATACATGGGGTGGGAGACTCTGTCCATCAGAGATGTTATTTTGGCCAGAGTCCTTCTGTCTCCCACCACCTGCACTGGGTCCAGGGTGCATCCCAGAACAGAGCTGGCCTTCCTAATGAGTTTATCCAACCTCTTCCTCTCAGCTGCCGATAAACTGGTGCTCCAACATACAACACTGTAAAAAATGACAGATGCCACCACAGAGTCATAGAAGGTCTTTAAAAGCTCTCCCTGTACTCCAAATGACCTCAGCCACCTCAGCAGGTAGAGTCTGCTCTGACCCTTCCTGTAAAGAGCATCAGTGTTGTGGCTCCAGTCCAGTTTATTATTCAGGTGAACACCCAGGTACCTATAAGAGTCCACTATCTCAATGTCCACTCCCTGGATGTTCACCGGTGTCAGTGTAGTGGGTCTGCGTCTCCAGAAGTCCACCACCAACTCCTTGGTTTTCCCGGCGTTGATCAGCAGGTGGTTCTGCTGGCACCAGTCCACAAAGTCCAGAGTCCTCTGTCTGTTCTCTGAGTCGTCCTCACCTGTGATGAGGCCGACTATGGCAGAGTCGTCAGAGAACTTCTGTAGGTGGCAGCCTGGGGAGTTGATGGAGAAGTCTGCAGTGTAGAGGGTAAAGAGGAACGGTGCCAGCACAGTTCCCTGTGGGGCCCCCGTACTGCAGACCAGTACTTTGCTAAGCAAAATTAAATGAGGTTAGGTTGGAACTTGAAACGTTTACATAAAAGGTTCAGTTGGTGATGCATGAAAGAAAATAATTTCTTCTAAAAATCTTTTGGAGAATTCTGATGGTAAGAAATGAAAAATATTCAAAGAGTGAAACTGTTAAAAAAGTGAAGGTTTTGTGCAGCTGGGTGTTGCAGCCCCTTTAGAGGAAAATGTAAACTTGGTTTAATGAGGTTAAAAACAAAACCTGGGATGATCCACACACATTTATTGTTTCTTTAATCACCACAATAGTTTGAGTTTGTGCTAAAATCTCTTAAAAAGCTGTTTTGAGTGATAAGTTTGGCTTTAATGTGTTAAACTTGCATTAGATAAGACAATGTACCACTGAACACAGGAGGGATTATTGCTGAAAATGGGTCTCTGAACACCTCTGTAGATATTCTATTCAAAATCATTCATGATTTGTGATCAGTGTCAATATTAAGCATTTATATGATTATTTACTCTTTTGATTAATTGCTGTGATTCAATATGAGACCAAATTTGAGTCTATTCAGAAAACAAGACATTTCTAATTCACCTCAGACTTTTGAGCTGTAGTCTACATTGTAATTATAGTGTACGGTTATTGATTAGAGCAGATGATATGAGACTATCAGGAGAGACTGTTAAAAAGTTATGAGCTGTCTTGATGCAGAGAAAGTGGAGTTTGTCATCCTTGAGCTGCTGCCAAGATAGGCAGCAGGTAGGATTGAATGATGCTCTGGCTCTGTGGTCAAGTTCAGACATAGGCTTTAAGCAACCATGAGCCACTGATAAGCGTGATAGATTAATAAGCATGTATAAAGTGGGCTTGTTAAACAGCTCTGATAGGAGAAAGTCAATGAGCACGCAATAAAGTGGACTTGTTAGGGCCAGTTTACCATCAGCCTTGCTAAAGTTGAACTTCATTTGTATTTAAAGACAGACTTTAAAGAAAATTCTTATTTGAAACTGGTGATAAAATCCAGGTCAGACACAGTTACATACAAACATACAGTACACACTACTGCTCAAAAGTCCCTGATTTTAAATCACATGAAGTTTATCAGTAATGTTTTCACAGCTTTAATCAAATCATTCATCATCCATAAGTTGTGATGGAAAAATGTCTGCAAGCGTGCAGGAGCCCATTTTTAGAGAAATTAAATGAGGTTAGGTTCGAACTTGAAATTTTAATATAAAAGTTTCAGGTGGTGATGAATGTAAGTTTCACATAGTAGAAATTTGTGTTTATCATTTATATTGGTTTTATTCTGAGTTTAGTGTTTATTTGTGAGCATTGTTTTTATCTCCATGATTTTACTCTGTTTGTATCACATGTTTTTAGTCTGTTTTTACATTGTTTTAATCCACTGTGGATTGGCTGGGCATGGGACAAATTAGCTGATGGTCATCACCTGCTGAGGCATGTGTCTGTCCAGTGGTGTCCTTTCAGCTGTTTAAAGGACTTATTAAAAGGAAGCAAGCTGAGTACTGGAAGGAGAGAGGCCCTAGATTGGAAGAGGAACGCATGAAGCCCGTCTGGAGACCGGTCAGCGTGATGTGGTGACCCAGTCCCGACAGCAGGAACGGCGACAGTAGGAGACAACGCGTGTGATTGACATCAGTGCAGATGTATACCACTGCCTGCATTTGTGAGTAGTGGCTGACTGTTGTTCACTGGGTGCAGCCGTGTTGGGAGAGTGTCGCCATGGCTATAAGCCAGGGCAGCTTCCGGGATGATGGTTCTGGCTCCTATTTGTTTTTACGTACAGGTGATGACGTGAGGGGAGCCGCTGTGGTATCGAGCGACGGACTCCAATGCAGAATGCGAACTGGGCTGGGATGTGATGGGGCCCAGTGGACGGACGAGACTGGGACAGGAGGCTCCTAGTCTGCCTGGCACGATGCTGGCGTGGACCTCGCTTAGCAAGAGGAATTTCTGTCCAGCTCAAGAACACACAAGGAGTATTCGTCCTGGGTTGTGGGACTGGGTGGGATTTTTGTGCATGAAGAGAATTGTCTTTTTACCAGTTTTAGAATAATCTTATCTAGTCTCGGTGGGAATTTTAGCATATTGAGAAAAATGTTGTTGTGAATTGGCTTGATTTAAATCAAATTGAACTGCACTCAATTAAAACCAAATATAACTTGTAATCAAATCTATTCAAATGTAAAGTCATCTCACTCAATTTGGACAACTAGCACTGAAAAATACACTGACATCCTCTGTTTCCCAATTAGCAGATGAGAGGTTGCTGTTTTATTCATGACTCAATACTTGAATGGTTTTATCCTGTTTATGAATAAACATTTTAAAATGACATTGCTTCATTGTATGATTAATTCTTTGTCTGTGTCAGTCCTTAATACATACACATGTGTACAATAATTCTAGTTGCCATAGTCTCCGGAGATCCTATGCTCCGTTTTCTCATACTTTTCTTCACTGTTTACCTCATTCTGCCCAATAAAATGTACACATTTCTGTAAACAATTATGACTTGTTTTATGCCAATAATAAAAAATGTCTCCATGTGAGGACGTACTTGAAAAGAAAAAGTCACCACTTTGCATTTTCCAAAGCAAGTAAACAAACACGGGGCTATTTATCATATAAATAACTTTTAGGTCTGTGGGATAGAAGGATAGGAGCTTTAAATGTTGTGCCTCCATAATTATTCTAGAGTCTTTACAGTGTTCAGCGACTGTTGTGATTTGGTGCTATATACATAAACTTGAAGTGAATGAATCCACCTGTTCACAGGAGATCACAGGAAGTTGACAGCAAACATCAGGAGATCTTATTGTGCGCCAGAGTAAAAGGGTGGTTTCTTGGGACTAAAAGCACATAAACTACAGCAGAAGCTCACATAAAGCAGGAAATAAGCAGGCAGCACTTCAACTGCTAATGCACGTTTTGCACTTTTATTGTTGTGTCATTCACTAACAGTTCAATGGTGCAAGATTACCATATACAGAATTAGGATATTTGCATGACACATCTATGCTATACAGCGAATGGATTATAATTAGTACAAATACAGTAAGCATATTTACATTTGATTTCAAGCTCCATACAATATAGATATTTACAAAGTATGAAAATGAAACCGGTCTGACAAATAATGTACAGTGTTAATGATGGGTTTTTTTCTCCTTTTCTTTTGGTGAACAAATCTGAAAAGGGGCGGGGTTAACTGATATTAATTGTCAGAGGGGGAAAATATCATGGCTAGTTTCGTTTGAAAGGCATCAACGGAAAAACAAACACACACACAGAAAAAAGTGATGAGGTGAAGAAAGACACATTAAGTGTGCTGTCGCTTTAGATGTCACAAGCTACTTTGTATAGTCCTATATCCCTGATATTAGAAAGAATTAAAATACACCTTTATTTTGATAGAGTTCAAATGGATGCCTAGCATGACTAATGAGTAGATATCCCCCCCAAAAAAAAACAAAAAACAAAAAAACAACAGACTTCTAATTCACTCAACTGCTTTCTAATAAAGAGGAAGCACTAATGTAACACTAATGTAACTCACCTCCTCAGTCGGGGTGCAGGGGTTACATTTTAGGTCTCCCCCCCCCCCCTTACATTCAAACCCTCTTTTAGTTCACACTAGAACAGGCCGCCACACCATCATTTGGTTTAATATGAGTGGAACAACTAAACCGCACAGACTTTAAATGATCAGTTAGTTGAACCTTTTATTAATATGTGCAAAGAGCTGCAAACTAATATATATATATATATATATACACTGCAAACAATAAATACACAATCCAAAATAAAAACACCTCTGCAAAAGAAGTGGAAAAGTTTGCTCTGGCGGCGCTTCGCATCAACATGTATATGAGGTACATTGCACTTTTGAGATTTGATCTGTGCATAGGTGCATCTTTGATGTGCAGCTCAGAGATCCACAATCCAGCACGTTTCTGTTTCTCTGACCGTCAGGCTGGCTGACCCGAGGTCACGTCAGAGCTTTGTTTTTTATCTATATGTAACAGACAGTCGGTTCCTCTCCTTCCACGCATTTCATACAACACAGCAGGCATACTGCTGGTTGGTTGACCAGAGTTTTTTAATGCCTGTCTACATGAACACATCTCGAGAGGCGTAGGCGCCAAAAAGTGAATCTGGAGCCAAATGTAGCAGCTGCAGCAGGGCACACAGAGCAAATATTTTCATGGGGTAGTATCAGAAATAGGACCTTTGAATATGTAGTCCCTTTAACTTCTTTCCTTCTATTAAACCCTTTGAGAAACAGCTATCCAGTGTACTCCTGATATGTGCTCTTATCATTTGTTCCTGATGCTCAAATACAATCCTGGACTCAACATATGTGGCGGTGTCTCTGTCCTTGCTATAGATATGTGTTAATGTGCAAAATAAGGTTAAAAAACTAAAGAAATAAATGTGAGTTAGAGCAAGCTAGAGGAGCAGAGAGGAATGTGTTAAATGAGGGTTAACTACCACACTGATCCCAGAACAGACCGCATGTACAAATCAAGTTCTCCCTCTAGTTCGTTTTCATCCTCCTAGTCCTCCTCCTCCTCTCCTCGTAACCCTGTTTTTACTCCTTGGGATGAAAAAGCAAAAAGGGGCCGAATCTACTCCTGCAGGAACAATTGGTCTTTTTTTTTTTTTAACTGCTGAGATATGAAGCGATCCTCGCTTGTTTGTCTCTAGTTAGTCTGCAGTTTTTATGTTAACACAAATGCATGAGTATTTTACTGACTCACTAACTGACACTGCCACTATCGGGGGTTTAGTGGCGGCATATGTACACAGATTGAGGAGGATCTAAGTATGACGTGGATAACCGTGGAAATCGGGCGTGGCCCACCTGTCAAATTTCATTCCCACTTTGAGTTTTTGTTTCAGAGCCTGTTTCAGCCTGATGCAAATCTCACTGCGAGAAGAAAAATACCCTATAAATCTATTAGCTATAGTTTAGGTAGCAGCGCATAAACTAACACGTCACTTGGAGAGATCTGTAGATTTTTCCTTCATGATTTCAAATGTAATCTGGCTGATTTGGTTAATTTTTGTTTTTTGTTTTAAACTGAGCAAACCTGGTCTTCTCCCAAGGACTGCTGCAGGTATCATGCAAGCATGTTAATTTAATAAAAAACCAACAACAAAAAAACCCCAAAATAGAATGAAACTCATTTCAGGAGACAAATAACACTGATAGCGACATTTTTTTGTACAGATGATTGGCAAACGGAAAGTTCCTGGAGAGTCGTGCACACACAAATAGACTACTACAACATGCTACTTAGTTAGGGGAGTTTGGGAATGACAACGAAGCAGAACAAAATTAGACCCAAACATTGTCATGGAAACAAAAACACAAAAAGCTGAGGGGAGGGAATAGAGAGGAGGAAAGCTAAGTTGGCAGCGGGGTTGCTGGAGGGAAGCGGGGAGGCAAAAGTTCTGTGGAACTTCAACGTTTTAGTCGCATGAAAAGAGACTTAAGCCACAAGTCTACTTACAAGAGAAAACTGTCAAGAATCACAATGATTAATAAGTTTTAACACTTGGTATTTTCGGTATTTTCAAAGGCTTTTCAGGAAAGGATGGAAGCGGTGGTTTTCCCGCATACCGCTCCGCAAGCTCAGTTCTTGGTCAGGCCGCTGCGCCACCTCGCCAGCTTAGATCTGCGGGGAGAGTTTTACGTTGTGAGGAGAAGGGAATGTTTTTGAAGGGTGCAGAAGCTGCACGTTTGACTGTGGTGTGAGGAGCGTGTGTGTGTGTGTGTGTCTGTGTGTGTACCTTCTCGTTCCTGCTAGCAGAGGATTAAAAGCGTACAGCCAGGGGTAAATGGGATATTGCACAGTGGCAGGAATGAGCAGCAGTATAAAGTGAACAGTACAAAATTTGTAGTGGCAGTTCTTACAGTATTGCACTTTTTTTTCAATATAAATACCAATAAAGGGAAGTGACCAGTGCAGATTATACAGTGTGCTTGTGAAGCTGCAGGGTAGCTTCTGAGTGCATCCTGTGGAGTGTGTTGTGTGTGCTTAAGTGTTGTGGTTGAGGTGTCGTATGGCTTGATGGTAGAAACTGTTTTTAAGTCTTGTAGACAAGCGTGTTACATCCAGCCGTACCTTAAGCATGGCCTGCTGGTCTTCGCTGTATTCCACCTGTGCTGTGGAGAGGTTGAGGACGCCTCGCTCCACGGGGTCCTTGTCACCAAAGACCTACGACATCATCTTGCAGCAGATGGAGTCACTGTGCATCGTTCAACCATTCGGCGCACTTTACACAAGGAGGTGCTGTATGCGAGAGTGATGCAGAGGAAGCCTTTTCTCCGGCCACAGCACAAACAGAGCCGCTTGAGGTATGCTAAAGCACATTTGGACAAGCCAGCTTCATTCTGGAATAAGGTGCTGTGGACTGATGAAACGAAAATTGAGTTATTTGGGCATAACAAGGGGCGTCATGCATGGAGGAAAAAGAACACAGCATTCCAAGAAAAACACCTGCTACCTACAGTGAAATATGGTGGTGGTTCCATCATGCTGTGGGGCTATGTGGCCAGTGGAGGTACTGGGAATCTTGTCAAAGTTGAGGGACACATGGATTCCACTCAGTATCAGCAGATTCTGGAGACCAATGTCCAGGAATCAGTGACAAAGCTGAAGCTGCGCTGGGGCTGGATCTTTCAACAAGACAACGACCCGAAACACTGCTCAAAGTCCACTAAGGCATTCATGCAGAGGAACAAGAACAACGTTCTGGAATGGCCATCTCAGCCCCCAGACCTGAATATTATTGAAAATCTGTGGTGTGAGTTAAAGAGAGCTGTCCATGCTTGGAAGCCATCAAACCTGAATGAACTAGAGATGTTTTGTAAAGAGGAATGGTCCAAAATACCTTCAACCACAATCCAGACTGTCATTGGAACCTACAGGAAGCGTTTAGAGGCTGTAATTTCTGCAAATGGCAGATCGACTAAATATTGATTTCATTTCTTTTTTTGTGGTGCCCAAATTT
Organism: Pelmatolapia mariae; assembly: GCF_036321145.2. Taxonomy (NCBI): domain Eukaryota; kingdom Metazoa; phylum Chordata; class Actinopteri; order Cichliformes; family Cichlidae; genus Pelmatolapia; species Pelmatolapia mariae. The sequence goes on along the minus strand of NC_086236.1, from coordinate 33,990,340 downwards.
ATGCCCCATTGCCAAGATCTTTCCGTTTACACACACACCCTCAAGACCCTCTGTGAACACAGCAAAATGCCTTTGCATTATTTCTTTTACTCAAGTCTTATCTGATCATTTGAGGAAGAAAGAAAACACAAGCGTCCCCAGTCTGTTTATAGTAAAACCAGAAACGATAAATTAACAATTCACTTTAATCAAGCATTAACAATTCGTTGGCCGCTTAGAACAACATTTAAAAAACAAAAAACCCATAGATCAGAGTATAAATCCTTTTGAGGCGATAATAATTTTAGGTTACTTTACAAAAGTAAAAAGAAAAAAAATGGTACATTTTAAAATCCTTTGTTTATGGACAGAATTCTTCCTGTTGGACACAAGAAGCAGACTCCAAAAGAACTTTGAGACTCTGCAGAAGTCTGATTAGGCTGGTGTTCATGCAACTGGCTCACTGTGGTGTGATAATAGTGTATTTCTCAAAGCATAGGGTGTAACAAAGAAATGGATGCCTCCTGATGGGAACAGTGAAGATGGTTTGGAAGTCCTAAAACCTCTTCCTTTGTAATGGGCAGCAGTGGGTGACTCCTCTTGTTACATGCCAGTTATACCACAGACAATCCAGCTAAAATTCTCACAGAATTTCTCACAATTGAGAAAGTTTCTTATTTCCTTCTGACTTTCCCATCTTACTCTTGTTTTTATTTTTTTAGGTACATTTCCTGAAAAGTCCCCCATTTCTATGATCAGATATGTGAGCCTCATCTCACAGGTTAGGGTTCGGTAAATGAACAGTCATACCATTTATTTTTTTCATTCACAACATACTAGATATTATTCTTTGGTTCACAAGCTGGACCAGCTCTACCAAGTTATCTATCACTGTACTATGCAATTAACAGCATTAACCCTTCAATGCCTGTAACAAAAAACTAAATGTCCTTCACATGATCCAAAGTGGGGTCTTCAAACAGTCCAGCACCTGGAACTGTTTGTGTACTTAATAATATATTGCTGAGCTTCTCTAAGTTACAGTAGCTTGTGTTAGTATGTGTACACAAAGACATAAACGTTCAATGATAAAAACACACAGTAGAATAAAATTGTAAGAAGTCATCAGTTGATGCAGTTTAAGGACACTTGTTCTTCTGTGCAGTCTCACCTGGAGCTCACATTTCTAGTTCATGCCATCATGACCAAAGATTCTTCAATTAATAGTTTAAAGATGTCCATGAATGCACTGCTAACTGCTCTTCAACCTTATAAAAATCAACATGCATTTTGAATAAGAAACACTTTTACAAAACCAAAAGCTTCACTGTGCTTAGTGATTTATCTGTCTAAAAAAAACAGGTTCAGTTTGTAACTGAGAGAGCGGCTCGGTGGCGCTGAATTATATTTCCAATAGAAACACAATTTCATATGTTGTAGTAACAACACACTGCCACAAGATGGCACCCTAGACCTACTTTACCATGCTGTTCCAGTAAAAAAGAAAAAGTGACAGAGCCTTGAAAGAGTGACAGAGACACTTTTTATGAACTCATCTGTAATGTGTCACCTTTTCTGTAGAATGAAGTGCTTCCCTTCTTTTAAAGTAAATACAGGCTTACAAAGATCCTCTAAACATGTTTCTGAAATAATCCTAAACACAATCATTAAATCAAAAATGCAAGAAACTATTTATTTAATCACTGTTCGTAACTTAATTCCTTAACTTATTACAAAAATAAACAAAGACTTTTCTGCTGTCTCACCTCTGTCAGTGTTCATGCTGTTGCAAGAACAGGTGGAGGTGCAGGTGGAACTTTGACTTCACATCTCTGGACCCTGTAGACGAGCGCAACCACAGAAAATAAATCAGAGGAATAAAATGTGAATGATATTGCTTACACTGGAAAGCAAAACCCAGGCGAGGATTATCTAATGCCAAATTTTCCAAACAATGAAAAACTCGTGTCCTTTTTCTCACCATGTCTAGAGTGTAGAGGTCAGCGAATGTCGCTCGGATCTGCTGCACAGCTTGAGGCTGGTCTGGGAAGAATCTGTCCAGGACTCCAGGTCTGGCGAGCACTTCCTGAACCTTCTTGGTACCAGCCAGGTGAGCGCTGATATCTGGACACTTCACAGCTCGAGAGCGCTCCATCAGAAGACGAGCATCCCAGCTCTGCAATTGAAAACAGACAATGAATTCTCTGCTTGCCAGCACACCGACCAGCAGAGCGTGACAATAGTTGGTTTATATTACGCTGAGATGTGACAGACAGAGACAGAAGAATGAAGGAGAACAACAGAGTCACGCTATCAAGGAGAACCTGGACAGTAGATTCAGCAGTTTGGCTTGAAACTTGCAAACTGTTTTAACTTGTTATGTCCGATTAACTTTTCCTTCCAGGGTGCTCGCCAGTTTTCTTTCACTTGTTTCCTGTTCCTGCCAGCAGAATGCACACACAGCTGCAGTAACTGCACACAATGTTGCAGAGAACATGAAACAGCAACAAACATGTGTTGGTCTCTAATCACCCATTCAGACTGACACAGCGACAGATCTGTTGTCACTTATATCAGCCAATCAGGGCTAGACTTGGTGTTGCTAAGCAGGGAAAGAAATAAACTCAATGATAATGACGTTCCAGTTTCTCATGAATACGAATCACTTTAAGCAAGTCTGCAGGTTTCATTTGAGTGTTTTTAACTAAACTCTTTGATGTAATCATTCTGAGTGCAAATCAAAAGTTGGACCTGTTCAGAAGTGTAGTTGTCAGGCATGTAACCGTTCCTGAAATACACCACGGCGACCTGTTTGCTGTCCCTGAAGTGAAAGTGACACAAAAGACACATTAATCCATGTCGACACACAGCGACCTCCACTTCCTTGAAGTCTCTCGTGCTGCTGTCCACTGGGAATCCCCATGGTGCCTCTTCCCCGTGTCTATGACATGTAACACAATTAATAAAATAGCAAGGAATTATAAAATTTTTCATTTACTCTAATTTAACACTAATCATTTTGCAGAAGACAGACATTTGGTTACTATAGTAAAAACTATTATGTCAAATTAACCAAAAAGAAAAAGAGTCAACAAATGCAGACACTTGGCTGTCTTCAGCAACAAAAACGCCATCAAAAAAGTCACAGTCATCAGAGCAACATCAGAGAAACAATAAAGTCTAACCATGGAAGGTATAAAGAAATATATGCATAAAAACACAAAAACAAATAACATCAACAATGAGCACCTTTCGTTTTGCTGAAAGTGATATAGCTTTCTGTTCCCATCAACTGAAACCGCCAACATTTCAGGTGTGCATGCTGGGCAGCTGAAGCTGACATCACAGCACAGCTGCTCTTCCTCATCAAGAAAGCTGTGCTGCACTGCATCGCTGTTGGCATGCCCAGTCTGTATGTACAGAAATATAACAGAGAAATAAATATTTGCATCTGCTTATTGAAAAACCATATCAAAGAAATACTTCACTCACCCTTCCCCCACACTTAGTACCACGCTCCAACAGTTTTGCAAAAGCTTCCCTGGAGAATCATGGAGAAAATACTTTTAGTTCCTGGAAGGAGCTCAAGGGTCTAAGTGTAAAGAGTAGACATGTTGACAGATGCTGGCCAATATCCACTCCTAATCAGGTCCTTTAAATCAGGGCTGCACTGCTGCTGGCATGTTTGACATCTGTATGTCGCCTGGTGCACATCATAACGTCCTTGGACCAAAAAGAAAAATAAACAACATGACTAATAAATCACTGCCTTCACAGATGACTTCTGTTATTGCAATACCATGTTCTGATTGTACAGCAAGGGCAGAAAACATGCTTCATCACACTATGTTCAAATCCATCACCCTAACCTAAATAGCAGGTTGCTGTTTACTATTAATGTTGATTAAAATCACTATTATTCCTGCTGACACTGTGAAGTTTACGTCCCCACAGGAGCAGTTTCGAAGCTTCACTGTTGGCAGAATGCGAGCTACCAAAAGAGAGAAAACCACTTAAATAGATTATTTCTAACTGGCTGTAGAAACATATGAAAACCAAAACTGAGTATCTCATGAGGAAATACCTTGTATATTAGTGCAATTTTGACCGTCCACTCTAATAATACATGTGGTTGGAGGAATGGCTTTAAAAAACATCAATAACACTTTCTCTGTTGTGGAGTGGCTGATGTTTGTGATGTAGAACATCACAGAACCATTCCTCTGGAAGACACTCTCTGCACATAGACAGGACTTTCTTTTAACAAATTAAGCAAATTTGAATAACTGAAAGTAGTACGCACTCAGATCCAGCCACTCTCGACAAAGGTAGCAGCTTCTATTTTGATATTATAGCTCAGGGTGGCTCAGTGTACTTCACTATGAGCTGACAGTTAAAAGGACATTTGTCAAATTCATGTGGTTTTATAATTATTAAAGTTCTCACACGCTCAAAGACATAAATGTCAGCCAACAAGGCATCGCTCATCAAGCTTAGCTATATAGAAAAGTACGTTATTGAGATGAGACCAAATAACAGCAGGGTGAAGACAGTAGCAAAACAGAGGATGACCAACAGTTTCTGTGTCAGTGAGACATTTCAGCTGGTATGGCCGTGCTTCATTCCAGCGCTCAGCAGCTTTCTGCTGCCAAAAGGACCGTGACACTGCCCTACTTCTTTGAGCCTCAGGAGAAGGACACCAATCCAAAATCGCAGACAGCCTTTTCATATTCTTTTCTCCAAAGAATGCAAATAGAGTATTTGCAAGTATTGCAAATATGAAGTAATTAACAAATTTCCCACGTATGGGACTAATAAAGGTTATCTTATGTTATCTTAATCACCTTTGTTTCTGATTATGTCACTTTTACTCATCGTGTCCCATCAGCTCTCATGGCTGAACTTTGGCTTTGAGGGTCGGGGAGGACAAAAAGCTATTAAGGACCTTTTGATTTGCAACCCAGTTCTTCTCTAAAGTATTAAGGATGAAGCAACAGCGCTCCTCTTTGCTATTCTGAAATCTGTGTTAAACACAGTGTAGAAGGTAAGTAGAAGCTTACACAGCACCATCAGCCATCATGCTAAATTTGCATCTTTAAAACTCAGTGCAGCCAGACTCAAACCTGATTATAAATGTTCAGGAGACACTGTTTAACGTTTAGTGTTAACTTAAATCACTCATCATTTATAGTATTACAGAGTTCGGGGTTATGGGTTAGCACTATCATGTTAGTCGTAACTTTATTAACTAGTAACTTAATTAGTCATGATAGAAGGTAATACTTCTGTCCTAACATGGTTTTAATATGTTTCACTAGAAAATAAGCTAACATTTACAGCATGACTTTAAGCTAGCACCATAAAGACGGTAAAAGACATTCAAATTTGTACAAATGCATCTGAAAAGTGTTATATTAGCAGTGGTTGTGCTACTCCACACAGCCACTTGAACATTACTGACACTTGCTGACACTCCCTTTCAATGATGTTACCTGTAAACAGTGGCTCCAGTGCGATAAAAGCTTGTGAAGAAAGTATCACGTGGAGATTGGGCGTTACTGGCCCATGTGTATGGGTTGGAGTTGTAATGCTAAGAACAGCTACTGTACGGACTGATAAGATGTGAAACGGACATATATAGGGTGCGTTAAAGGCCGCCTTAAAACTAAATGCTTCCCTGGGCTTTCAATTGCAGTTAAACAAAGACGCCGTGCACCACACAGCACAGCGAAAAGAGGTAATCTATCTACCATGTGGTTTTACATAAATGGGCTTCGTGTTACACCAACCTTCATAAAGTGAGGCATCATACTAAGAATAGTTGTCTTGCTATGATTTGTCCATGTTGTGGCTGCTTGGATCATTGCCAGATCCCAGGTACAGTTCTACAGGATGATGCACTCATGTTGTGTCTTGGTGAAACTGTGCTGTTTGTGAGCACTGTGTCTCTATTCTCTTACCCAGATCCAGTCTCTGGCACAGTGAGCCCAGCCCCTGCAATACAGCCAGCTGCAGTTGGTAGGCCAGGGTGTGTGTGTGTGTAGACAGGCCCAGCCTTGGCGCTGATCGGAGCCTGCCGTGCCAGAGAGGCGCTCAGCTTGGGCAGAACCTCTTTAGCAACCCTCCTCCTCAGAAAGTCCCCACATGTTTCACCCAGCACGCACAGCACCTGGCATGTAGTGTACAAAAATGTAATGTATAAAAGCAGCAAGCTGTCAAAATTCAAGAAAACCTTCCCGTTGTGTACTCGTGGATGAATTATCATTTACAAAACTCGTATATATCCAAAAGCTGATGAAACAATTTCCCAGCAGCAGCTCTGAGTGAATAAATGACTGTTTACAGACTTAACGTGTCTGAATTTGTCAGTTCATCAATGAAAATATGGATAACAAATTCAAAAATAGTCCAGCTGATGACAGGAGCTGACGAATAGCCTAATGTACACCGACAAGTTGAATCAGCTGACACTTGTACCAAAGATGACAAAAAACTATCAGCTTCATTTATCCCAAAGTCCTACTTTGTGATTCTCTGAGACAGTTTGAAAAGCAGCCTCTAAGAAGGCATCCACACAGTGATTTTTCTGTGCTCATAGAAGAAATGTTAGTTTAAAGAGTCTTCACAGACTCTTACAACCCAAAAAAGAAAATAATAGAACTATTTCTGAATGAAATAAGCCTATTGTTGAGTGTAATCTTTCATTCTTTCACTATTAAGAGTTTACAAAAACTAAAGATGACTTGAATAATTTAGACTCACATAATGAAAAGAGAGGTTTGTTTTACTTACCCTGAAGGCTCTGAGGACTGCTAATGGGTCATCGGCCGTGAGTCTCTGCAGGAGTGCTGGCCAGCAGCCATGAGCCATAGGCAGCACTTCATTTTCCCTCTCACTCAGCACCTGAATGCACAACTCCAGCACATCCAGTACCTAAAGACAAAGACGCACATCCCACCTAACAATTATCTCTGTTTTGATCCTGATTATATGTGAGCTGAAACTAAGTATTGAGGTCTTCATTGAGAGCCCAATTTTGTTATTAGTCCAACAGTTGACTCTACATAAAACTACTGATACAGTACCTTGAGTCGGAGCCTGAGGCTGGGATCAGACAGCAGATGAATGCAGCGCTCTCTGCTTGTAAAACTTCTGTATGAATATTATTATGAATATTAATTCTACAACAGAAAACCACTCAGCATTTAAACCGCCACGATGTATTAAATGTTTCCAAAGATACTGATAATTTGATAACAAGCAAAGTTATATATCCTGAAATGTACTCATTGATAGAAACTTTGAAAGGCACTGCAGAAAACAAAGTTAAGCAACACAGAAAAATGTGGTAGCGAATGCCTTGAGTCACATTTTCTTCCTTATACGTGAGACTAAAGCTGACATCACTGTTGAAATCTTACCCAGTGCCTTCATGAGCGCGTGCAGCACGGAGCAGAAAAGAGCAGCTGTGCGCTCGTAGCTGGGATCCAGAGCCGTCAGCACATCCTGAACGATGTCCCCGACCACGGGCTGCAGTCAGAGTGAGTCAACATAACTGTCAACACCCGTGGAGCCTGGCCAACAAGACAGGATTACAGTGAAATACAGTACAAGCTCTGGGCAGCACAGGCTTAAGCAGACAAAGAAGGAAATCGGGTAAACCCTCCAGCAGTCATTTCTGTCTCCATTTTGGGCTAAAAACAAAAACAGGTCATAACTACCTGTGGATGCTGGCTGAGCCTCTGAAGGTTGAGTGATATGTCATTAAGCAGGTAGTCAGAGTTGTCATTGATCAGTTCCTTGAGGGAAGTGTATCCACAGGCCTTACTGATGTCCCACATGGAGCTCAGCGCCGCCTGACCAGCAGCGTCTCCTCACCAGCTTTCTCCAGCACAGGATACAGCGAGGCTATCAACAAGGGACGGAAATCGCGGCCCAGAGCCTGAGCACAGCAGGCGATGCCCTCGAGTTGGATGCACAGCTGACAGATGTTGCTTTTGAGCTAATGGATCGTGGATGCAGATGTTGATGATGAAGGAATCACTTGGAGAGAGCTTGTATTTGAGTTGCTGGCATCACTGTTGCATATGGAGGGGAGTCTGGATGGACTGAGCAGCTACGCAAAGAGACAAAACACGTGTTAATGCACTGCTTTCTAACCACTTTTACACATGCACTGCAGCTCGGAAGTTTTCAAGATATTGTCCATGCACGTGAGAACGCACATGTCTGACACAGTTAGATCAGACATTAAACAGCCTTTAGCCTTCCTGCTCCTGAGTGAAAGCCTGTATTATTTCTCACTGTGCTCATGTGGGGGTAGCACAGATTAGCCTTTCTCAAAGTCAAGAGTGGGGGCCAATTTAGGATCTTCACTCAAATTTAAAATACAAGGGAAACTGATGTATTTCCTTACATAAACAAAAACCACACAAGCGCTTATAAAATGCTCATCCTACCCAGTCATACGCAAAGTGTTAAAATCAACGTGTGATCCACCTGCCACTAAGAGATATTATTTCTCTTTGGTAGATGGAAAAAATGTAATTAAACTCACTGTCAGTAGCTACAACAGCACATTTGTTATAATATGATGAATCAAGCATTTAGATATTAAATAGTATTGAGGGAGACAGGATCAAATACAGTGGGGCAAAAAAGTATTTAGTCAGCCAATTGTGCAAGTTCTCCCACTTAAAAAGATGAGAGAGGTCTGTAATTTTCATCATAGGTGAAAATTACAGACTCTAACTTGTCTGAGTTTTAAAGAATTGATTTGCAAATTATGGTGGAAAATCAGTATTTGGTCACCTCATTTTTTGCCCCACTGCGTAATATACAAAGATATTTGTGGTAACTCGATGTGCTTTGTCCACTTTTATAATCACATTGCTCTGTTAACCAAAGGGAACACCTCAGTTTATTGTATGTTTGACTATAATTTACAAAAAAACTAAAGCATCATTTCTTATTGTTTCTACAATAACTATCAAATGAACAAATGGACAGTGCTTACTCAAGTCATGGCTCAAGTGACTTAAAGGGCCGTTTTCAAAGAAAACTAAAAGTGTATGAGCAACCAAGGAAGTGAGTCCTACCTGGCCACTGGACAACATTCAGTGACAGTGCACTTGCTGGCATCTCCGGTGGGCAGGGCCCTGATTCAGTAGGGTCAATAAGGGATCTCGTCTCCTCCGTACTTAATGAGAGTGGTGTATCTGTCAGTCATGGCTGGCACATAAGACACCAGGTAGGTCCCATCATGGCTGTCACAGATATTTGCTTCTTGGGCTTCCCCTCTGGGTCCTTCAGGAGAAAACAAAAACTGTTACCTAAATATCAGTGCTTTGAATACATTATTGTGTGGTCCATGTTCATGCACTCACAGTGATCTGCACTGCCAGCAGTCCCTCACCTGCATCTTTGGCATCAATGGTGACCTTCACTGGCAGAGAGGTGGGCACTCCAGTGGTGTTAAGGCCGGATCCACTTGCACGCACCTTGCTGGTATCATGGGTGGGCAGCACCTTCACCTTGTAAGGGCGGACCAAAGGGGAGAGAAGACAACTGGCTGTGGAATACAGTCTCACAAATGAAAGGAGCCTTATTTACAGAACCGAGTAAACCACGCAAAGAGTTTTCCATTTTTAAAGCTGGCCAGAGTGGAACACTGTAACATGTAACACCTAGAAGGTTCAGATGGCTGCAGTACTTTGCTAATTTGGATCAAAAGTTTGGGGGGGGGGGGGGGGGAATGTAATTAAATCAAGTGATTGTAATGCTGTTACTTCCGTTGTGTAGTTAACCATCTATCATTTTAGATGTTTCATTAGCAGCCTGATGAAATTAGCTGTGTAGTTAGCCGACTTCTGCCATCCAAACAGATGAGGTGAATTATGCAGATCACTCGCACAGTACACAGATTACCACTTCTTATTCCAGCCAGACTTCAGGTACTTCATTCTAATCATGCAGTAACAACAACGATTTATTACTACTGACTTTTTAAATTGTGGTTCTTCTATTCTAGAAAAACAGAAACATGTTATCACAGGGTTTTGTTTTTTCAATGACATTTGTGTTGGCTCTGTCGGTTGCAGGCAAACATTTATCATAATGGTTAGATATTAGGAAATAGCTTAAAATGTGTGCATATTTAACTTGTTACACTGCCGTAGTGTTACCTGCGTGGGATCTCCTCATGAGCATATGACTGTACCCTGGATGATGATATGTGAGGAGCTTGAACTTGATTCGCTAACAGAAACTGATTTAGCTAGCTTAGCGCACATGTCTTGTGGCAAGATATATGCACTTAAATGTTTTAAGTCACTGGCTGTTCTGCCAAATTGCCACCAACCTGCAACTTTGTGAGCTGACTGTTTCGCGATTTTTGTGTTTTAGACAACAAAAATAAAAGAAAAAGATGTACCGATTCAGGCTTTTCCTTTCCTGTGGTAGTGGCATAGAATGACGTCACTGACACTGGTTTAATATGAAAACAAACTTTGCAAAAAAAAAGAAGAAGAAGAAGTGAGTCGGCGTGTCATCTTTATCGAGCACCATACATGTTTTGCCTCACGATAAAATTATTATTTTTCCTTTTCAAAAATAATTTATATTCAGAGAAGTCAAATATACCAAATTTGTACGACTTCCACGGCCGGCAGGTGGCGCAGAGCACTTGCCGGCCCCTGGCAGATTGAAGCACAGACAGGCGCCGGTTCGAGTCTCGCTCGATCACTCACACACTCACTCACTCACTTCAAATCCTCTCTGTAGCTTCAGTCTGCTAGGGGGATTCCTGGTCTGTGCAGGGAATCCCAGTTTTTTTTTTCTTTTCTTTTTTGGGGTGTTGGGGCCTGTATTTATAAAGCTGGGACTATCTCTGTTGTCATGGCTACCAAGAACAACGCCAGCTTGGGGGAGAGCGGAGAGCCGATAAGCAAAGACTCATTCATCCTTTCTCCTCTTTCGTTTCACAGCTGCTGCGGTGGGAAACGCTGGGACTTGTGTGGCTATGCAGTTTTTTCATTGTTGGGAACTTTTAAGGACCAGCCTTGAATTTTACAGATTTGATAAGTGAAGCCTGGATATATAGTGAGGAGAGCTGGGATAATCTGGACAGAATCTGCAGGCTGCATCTCCAAATCAGAAGTGGCTTTAGATCTGACTCTTACAGACAGGCATGCATGTCTCAGGGTGATTACACACTAACACATTGTGATTAATCACACACATTTGTATACATTTTATTAACAAGATAAAAAAAAAAAAAAACACTATACAAAATGTGTTTTTGTGACAGGCCGCTAGTAACAAAGTACTTAAAGATTTAAAATTGGTTCTTTCCCAAGTTTTCTGTTATGTGTACACATATTCCTTGAATTAGGTGCTTTTTAATTCTCCAATAATGGTCAGTGCAAAGTGTTTACACAAACAAACAAAAAAAGTGTTTACACAAACAAACAAACAAACAAACAAACAAACAAACAAAAACATTACTCAGAAAATGGTCAGGTACAAGAACTGGATTAAAAAGGATTGGAAAAACCAGATAATGTCCAATGAAATACTTCAGCGTCTGGCTCATGACTTTTGCACAGTACTGTAAATGTTATTAATAATGAAAGATATAAAAATGTAGCTTTCCCATTTAAAAAAAAATCCCATACACATTATTCTTTTCTTCTAGTGAAGGTGCCTCCTCCTTCAGACCTTAGGGTAACTAATTTCTCAGACAGTGACATCACGGTGCGCTGGGAAGCTGCAGATGATGATGATGTTTCTCACCTCATTAAGTGGATCTCCCTAAGTGGAGGCGACCTGAGGCAGGTGGGGAAGAACTATTGGGTTGTTGGAGTACATATTATGAAATAAAAAATACAATATCTCAATAAACTGTTGTCCTGTGTCTTAAGGAGTATCAGATACCACTGTCTGCACTCTATGGAGATGGAGCTCAGAGTGAAGCTGTGGCCGTACGCTATAGCACCTGTGAGTCACACATTTTCTGATCCTGAGCATTTCTCAAACACAGGAGGGGAGAGCCTGAAACCATTTACCTAATCACATTAGCACTAGTGTTCAGCCTAAAAAATAGACAAGTTAAAAGTCATGCATTTGAGTCAATCATCCTTTTTTATTTTTTTAGTATATTATTTGTTTATTTATTAAATTATTTTCGAGACACTGTTAGTTGTTAGAAGCCAATGTTTTAATGATAGGATATATATGACAGTAATGAGACAACCTAAGATATCCAAGATTACCACAAAAACACAGAAATAAAAATCATAGAATCACAGAAAGCTTGTTTCTCTCCCGTTAGTCTTTAGGCCCAGTTACCTTTTACTTTTCTGTGGTCAGTAGCCCTTCGTGTCATATTCTGTCTCTATGTATAATATAGCATTACTAATACAATAACCTGTACGTAAATGAACTTCATTGTGTAATTGAGCTCAGCTCAGGGCAAAACTGGTGAGTCAAACAAGGGAAAGATGCCAAGACAGCTCAAGTGCAACTTCCAGTTAAGACCGACCGGCTTACATGCAAAAAGTGCAAACGTCCCTTAACTTTACCCTTACAGGAGGATATGCATACTTGAAGGTCTCCTCATATAGAAACATCAGGGTTTTTGGGCAGTCTTGTTTCTACAGCACTACACGTACAGTCATTTTGGTCCAGAGACACAGATTCCTTTCTCTGCATAATGATGGGCTCTCTGAACAATGAGACAGCAGCCAGTGCCGGTACAATACCAGTACTGCTCTTGAAACTTGGTTATAAGTTCAAAAATTACTGGGTGCACTGTGTCTACGTTTATTGTCCATGCTAGTGTGCAAATGACATTCTTTGGCTTTGTGTTTTTTCTTTGTTTTCTGGCTTTTTTCTGTCTCTCTAGCCACTTTGCAGGTAAGCAGTGCGAGTGTGGTCAGGTCAGACCACTCCAGTATCTGTGTGTCATGGAGACCAGTATCTGCCGTTGATGGATATGGTATTGTAATCCAGGATGTAAAAGGTATTCTGTAATCACATCTACAGTGATGTGAAAAGGTCTTTGCCCCCTTCCTGATTTCCTAGTGTTTTGCATATTTATCACACTTACATGTTTCAGATCATCAGACAAATGTTAATATTAGACACAGATAACATAAGTTAATACAAAATGCAGTTTTGAAATGATGATTTCATAGATTAGGGAGAAAGATTATCCAAACCTCCCTGGTCCTGTGTAAAAACAAATTGCCCCTCTTGTTAAATCACGAGTTAACTGTGATTAACCAATGTTGGAAACTTCAGTTCAGTGTTACTAAACACACTCAGGCCTGATTAATTGCAGACTTGTGAATCAGGAAATCAGTTAAATAGAACCTGTCTGACAAAGTGAAACAGGCTAAAAGGCCACAAAAAGCAACACATCGTGTCACCAGCCATCCTCCTGGTCCTCAGTGTTAATGCCCACGTAACTGGGTCCTTCAATGGAATGGCTCAAGCCACTGAAGCCTAATATAACAAGATGAGACTGACAAATATTCTATTTGAATGTTTAAAAAGAAAAATATCACAGTATCTATGCTTTCACTGAGCATATACCTGCATCACGAGTGTGAATGATGAACTCTGCAGGCTGAAAAGTCTGCAGAGTTTTTAACATCAAGAAGAATGGTCGTCATGTTCCCAGCAGCCCAATCGCTGTTATGAGCAAGCAGTCAGAGATTGGTGATGCAAACCGTGTGCGTGTGAGTGGACCGGGGCTGACCGAGGCCAGGACTTTTGAACCTACAGAGTTCTATATTGACACTCATCATGCAGGTATATGCTCAGTGAAAGTATAGCTACTGTGATTTTTTTATTTTATTTTTTTTTAATCATTCAAATAAAACATTTGTCAGTCTCATCTTTCTTATATTAGGCTACGGTGGCTTGAGCCTTTCCATTGAAGGACCCACTTAAGTGGACACAATCACTGAGGACCAGGAGGATGGCACCTGCAAGGTCACCTGCTGCCCCACTGAACCAGGAAATGACATCATCAACATTAAGTCTGCTGACCAATATGTGCCAGGTGCTTACCATAAAACAGTCGAGGATTACAGAGAAGGGACATGTTTTTTTTTGTTGTTGTTGTTGTTTTTGTTTTGTTTTTAATCCCATATTGGAAAACAAACTTGTGATATTTGACAAATATGGGATATGTTTGGGAAATAAAGATGTAACACACATATACATAGAGATAGAGAGTATTAGAGTACAGATCAAATGTAATCACATTTATTCTATACACTCTGGGCATTTTCTCTACCTCACATCCATTTTCCAAATGAGTCATCAAGCAAGCAGGCATGTGCTTTGACTGTGGGAGAAATTAAAAGACATGTTTTATTATGTTGTGTCTTTGAGGGGAACTTCATTTTTTCCCATTCTGTTTTCAGTGGTGAAGAGTTTCCTGGGAGACAAAGGACTCGCTCCAGATCAATCAATAAATATGGAAAGTATAAAGTGAAGTTTTTTGTTTGTTTGTTTGTTTCCCAGCGTTTTCTTATGTTGAGCTTTTCAACTTCAGTTCCATGTCCATTACAGCGGCACACAGCTTTGTGACATATAAATGTTTTGTATTTCAATTTTGTTATCTTTCATAAAAAAACATTTGCCAAATATGATCATTTTTGTTGTTATGCGTACCTACGAAGTCATTAAAACACAATTTCGATAGCTACATGTTAACTACATATTAATATACTGTATGAAATTTGTGATAATCTGCATTGAATTAAGATAACTTATTGATTTCAGGTAAGAGAAAAGTTTAATAAATGACATTTTAAAGAGCCTTATAAATGTGATGTCTAAAGTTAACGCCAATGAAAAGCCACCATTTTAATATAGAACCTTGGTTATGGCGCTTGAAGATGTAAGCATCAGAGAACAAAGGACCCACTGACTGGAAGCTGTCAATTACTATTACTACTATTAGTCAGCAGTATCCATAGCCATATGTTCTTCAGAATAAACGCTATATAACGATTACTTTGTTGTTGTTGTCGTTGTCTAGCCACACAATGAAGCTAATTAGAGCTTTATGAGGCCTTTCTACAGCTGACAACTGGAAATGAATCCGAATGCCCTCACAAACCTTGAAGAACTACAACTATGCCCATTGATTGGCACAGTTTGTCACGTGTGTCGCTGAAATGATATTTTTGATGTCATTTGGTCTATGTTCCAGAATTTTAGGTTAGTATTAAACCTGCATCGGTTTTAGGAGTTGAAAGCTAAAGGTTTTTAATAGTATTAATTTATTTCTCCTCTGACTTTGGCCTGGGTCTTGTGGTTCCAGTGAAAGGAAATCTTAACGTTTCAGGTTACCAAGACATTTTGGACCAGTCTGTGCTTAAAACATTGTGAGAACAGTTTAGGGAGGGTCTTTTTCCCTTCCAGCACGACTGTGACCTAATGCACAAACTTGGTCCATAAAGACATGATTGAATGTGTCTGGCATAGAAGCAGAGTGGCTTGCTTTGAGCCCTGATCTTAACTCCTAGATCACCATTGTGATGAACCAGAATGGAGATTGCAAACGTCCAACATCGGTGTCTGACCTAACAAATGCTCTTCTGGATGAATGGGCACAAAAAAAGAGAGAAAAAATCCACAGACACGTTAAAAAAAACTTGTAGAAAAAACTTTGTCTGACAAATGGAAGCCATTAAAGCTGCAAATGGGTGGGCGGATAAAGAACGTGACATCATAAATCTCCTGTAGCTGTAATGTGTAGGTGGCCCAATACATGTCTGTAGAAAGTATGGACAAAATGAGCAGTGGTTAGGGTTACTGTTTAAAAAGCGACAGTACTACAGCATCTCAGCAATCAGTTTCATTTCTATTGCACCAAATCAAAACAATTCCATGAAGGTGCTTTTTTAAAGACAGGACAAAGACACGCTGGGGAAGAGAGCCAGAGATTAATAACAACTAATAATTATATTCAGAGAGAGTGAAACTGAGAAAGGTGACTGAAGAAGAAATACTCCAGTATCATAGGAATCCCCCAGCAGCCGACACCTATTGCAGCATAACTAAGGGAGGATTCAGGGTCACCTGATCGAGCCCTAACTATATGCTTTAGCAAAAAGACTGTCTGTCTCCTGAATCCAAACTGGAAGCTGGTTCCACAGAAGAGGGGCCTGAAAGCTGAAGGCTCTGCCTCCCATTCTACTTTGAAATACTCCAAGATCAACAAGTACACTCTAAGAAATACAATGTTGTATTTACTCAACCCAGTTATGTCAACCGGTCCCACACAACTGCGTTACTGAAATATAAATTATATAATACATTTAATTTGAACAAGAAATCTAAAGTACTTCTAATAACATTTGGATAATTACATGCAAATCAAAATAATTATGTTGTATTGGCTGAATATCATAATGCTGATCTAACTAACATTAACTTCACTTAAACTGACCAGACAAAATAAAATCTACTGAACCAAAACAAGCTCTACTGAAACTATAGGATTAAATCACTTTAGCAGAATTGCAACTTACTCTATTGAAGTTTGTAAATTAAATAAATGGAACACAAGTTTGTTCATTTAACCTGACTTAACAGAAAACTTTCAGGTAAAGCGTATTGAAGCAAACTTTGAGCTTTCAACACTTCAAAGTAAAAGACAGTAACAAACAGTGCAAAAAAGCATACTGTTGTATGAAAAGCTGGTGCATTTCTATTCATGTTTGTTAAAATCCAATTAATTGCAATAATTTGACAAGATTTTTTCCTCTTTGTGTGACTTATTCAGTTCAAATGGATATAAGTATTAAATGCACTAACATTCATATCAAAGTATTGTAACTGTATGAATCAAGTTATACTGAACATACTCTGAAATTAAATGTTCTGTTTTGCACAACTTGTATACAAACATGGCATCAGGTTCATACAAACAACAAAAAAAGGCTGCTCATTACTTTTTACAGTACAGCGGTCCCTCGTTTATCGCAGGTGTTACCTTCTAAAAATAACCCACGATAGGTGAAATCCACGAAGAAGCCAACTTTATTTTTACAATTATTTTACATATTTTAAGGCTGTAAAACCCCTCACTAGACACTTTATGCACTTTTCTCAAACAGTCATGAACATTTTCACACTTTTCTCTCTTGTTTAAACTCTCAAAGTTCAAACCTTTGTAGAAATATAAGTCCAGTATTATAGAATGAAACCAAAGATCAAACCCAGTTTTCAGGTTCAGAACATGGGAATAGAGCAGCTGCGAGAGAACTCAACATTAACATTGGTATGGAAGTAGAGGAAGCAAGAAGAATGAGCTGACTAAAGTTTGACTTATCTGACTGTTTTGTTTCATTTAATGCGCCTTATAATCCGGTGCGCCATATGGTCAAAAAAATACAGTAACTTCTACCTTCCTTTAGCATGTCCAGAAGTCCAACTTTTTGTGCCATGGTTAGCATCTTCCTCTGTCTTTTGGGTGCTACCGCAGCTGCCTTTGACGATGCAAAACGCTTCATCAACATTGTTGTGTTTGTTGCAAACATACAAACATACAGTACAGCACTTCAGAGTCACACTGTAGCGATCGATGTAGTGATTCTGTACTGTACAGGAGACACGGCACGGAGGAGACTGATTGACAGTGGTCTACAGCCAATCAGGACGCAGAACACAATGCGCTGTTAAAGAAAAAAAAACATGCAAAATTGCACACCAAAAAAATCCGGGAAACAGCGAGGCCACGAAAGGTGAACCGCGTTATAGCGAGGGACCGCTGTACATGGCATAAAACATGAACATAATCTTTGACCCTTCAGGTTTACATTCTGTGCAAATTGTTGTCCAGTGATCAAAACAAAATACACAAAATGAAAGAATAAAAGTGACTTGTGCTGTGCTACATTTGGCTCTCAAACATTAAACCGGGATAAAAACCAAAAAACCCCAAAGAGGTAGTTCACAGCAACAGTGTAGGAGAGGAAACAGCGCTTCATAACAAATGCTTCTAGATCAGGGGTATTAAACTAAGATTTGAGGAGGTCCAGTTGGAGAAAATCTTCTCAAGCAGAGGTCCGGGACATCGTAATGTCTAACTTGCGTTATGATTGTGATAGAGAAGGAGCCTATTTTCTTTTATCAATACGTATGTATGAACAATAAACTGTCAAATCAATGAAAATACAAGTTAAAAACATTTCAACAAAATTTATTGTTAACAGTGAAACACACAGTAGGCCTACATTAGATATAGGGCTGCAGTTTAAAATGAATTAGAGAAAATAAATAAAATGGCTAAATTGTGCATCTTAAAACGAAGTGCTTAATTTCAGAAAAAAATAGCAGCAGCTTGAGTTTCTCTTTTTCTTTCCCTTTTACCTCTCGATTTAACAGTCTCAATAAATTTTCAACAGATAACATCAAAACATCTTAACAATTTTACAGTTTCTCTTTCTTTCCCCATTATATTCCATTTCTCCACTTTCTGTTGTTCAGTGAGAGAATTGAGCTTTAGTTTGCCCTACCAGGATTTCAAATCTGGACTGGAATGGTGTCAGGGCCATTCTCATACACATGTGTAGGTGCTCATTGGTGAGCCTGGAACGATATTTAGTTTTTATTATGTTCATTGTGGAGAAAGCTGCCTCACAGCTGTATGTGGAGCCAAACATGGTCAAGATGTACAGGGCTACTTTCCTCAGATTTGGGAAAGCTGTCTCAGAGACCATTTGGAGCCAGAAAGTGCCATGTTCAGTTCTTCCAAACTGCTCTTTCAGGGCCACAGCTGCTTGGAGATCAACCAGTTGCATTTGAAGAGGCCCAGCATTTGCCCACTTGAAGTGCTGTGTGACTTCCTTTGAGAACCCTCTGACATCAGTGATGAGAAATGGGTTCTTTATGAACATGGTGAGCTGCTGTCCAAAGCTGAAGCTATTAAAACGTTTGCTGAAGTTTTCACTCAGCTTCCCTGAGCATGCGATGCTGACAAGAAACGTTTACACAGCTACATTCTCGCCTGAAAATATGCGAAAAGTTTATTTTGCGACCCAGAAAGAGTAAGAAGAGTAATATTAAAACTAAGTAGCGGCCGCCATTGTTGGTAACTGGAATTGGCTGCGCCGCGCTATGAATTCTGGGATATGGGTTTTCATTTTTGTTGTCCCGGTGGAAAATCGGGAGAAATTTGGGAGAATGGTGGCTTCAGGAGATTTTCGGGAGGGGCACTGAAATTTGGGAGGGTTGGCATGTATGGCCTTGGTTCCTAAACAAAACTATCTTCTCATATATCCAAGTACATTTAAGTGCAGGAAGACAATTAAGATACAGAATGTCATGTCAAACTGAAATTATTTGAGAAACTGGGAAGTATTGTGATTCCAACATTTTTAACATTCACGTGACTTAAGTAATGTAAACTTGCTTGGGTTACAATGAAAAGCTCACAGTACAGTCCTGTAAACAGCAGTTAGAAATGACTTCAGTGGCATTTTTGTCCATATTTAGAAGAAACCTTTCCTTCAGATCTTAAACTGAAGTCCAAAGTTAGGACCAGTTTTTTTCAGTGATCTGGATGCTGCTAAAAGTTCAACAAGAACAAACAACACTGAAAAGTGAAAGGCCTCGCAGAAGTTCTTGTGGCAATTCAAATTGAACAGTTTATGAAGTGCAAAGAGAAGGGTTCAAGAACCTTGAAACCAATTCAGTCCTCTGTAGTTCATTGCAGGCTGTTTCACTCAAGCGGTTTGTTTTTCAGAACCTGCACCTTCATGGGTCGGTTGTTCCCATCCAACTCCATCAGCACCTTCTGAAGAAATTCAAATGTGTATTTCAGGTGCTTTGAGTAGCTCAGATTTAGACTGTAGATTAGTCCAAGCAGGAGCGCACACCTCTTTGCCACATCACTAAGCACTTGCAGCACAGTGCATCCTTCTATGATGACACCAATGTCCTCAGGTGAATCTGCAGAGTCTGCTCCTTCATCTCTCACAACATAGACTCCCAAAGTCAGCTGCCTCGTTTCTCTGCTTGCACCAAGATCCACATCCTTAAAATGGAAAAGAAAAGTTAATTGCATACGGATTGTCGTAGAACTTTTTTAAATAAAGTCTGCAACACGGAAAGAGCTGTGGTCAAGCTATTTATTACTGGGCGCAGGAGAACGGACACACACATCAAAACATCACAGGTTCATAGTAATGAGCCTTCTGAAACACAAGTGCTGCTCCCACTCCTTTAGGCATTCCAAGGAAGAGGGAGGACGTTACAAACTGATCATACCACACATCACGCACCTCGCTATGAAACCTACGGAACCTAACGGAACAATGGGAATGCTGTTTTGTTCCCTTGGCGTTATCAGCACCTGTACAGAGAGTTGTCTTCTCCAACTGCTCAGGCTGAAATATGTTCATCTAGTTTTAGAAACTTTCACTGAACAGTCTATTACAGTGTCACAACTAAGGATATGCATAAGCACTTAAATACCTTAAATGACAATAATAGAAATTTTCTATTACATCCCACCTTTGACTATTTTATCAAATCATAAATAAAATCACCAAAAGGAAATTTCTAATTCAACACCATTCAGCATCAACAGCATTGCATACTCAGAGAGGTTCACTATGTGCATCATTCTACAGTGTTAGAGGGAATATTTTACACTTAGTGTTCATTCTGACACACTGTCCTCTCGTCTTCATCTGAGACTAGAATTTGTATGCAAAATATTAGTAATTATACTCAGGAAAAAATTCCCAAAACATCAGATTACACGTGGAAATGTGAAACAGCATTAGTTCTTCACCTGCTTTAACACTTTACTTAAATGAATTTGTTCATTCATCACAAGCTCTTGATAAGTAAGTCATTCAGTGTGAAACATTTTTATCAAACCTCATAATAAAATCCATCATCCAATGTTTCCCATTTAGTGACTGTTTCTGTAAAAGAATCATTATCATCAGTATTGTTAGGGATGAAGACACATCACCAAACATCACACACACACTCCTTGTGCAACTCTATTTTGCCATGTCCAGATGTTTGTCATCAGGGACAGTGAATACAACTAAACCTGTGGATGAATACAAAGAACATCTCACTGATATCAGTCATAAAGTCAGTCTAAGGTAACACCACAAGTTGCCACGTGTTTCCACACAGCTGCAAATCCTCTTCTGTCCACGTTCCAACCTTGTCTTGTGTCTAACCCTAACACTAACCCTGATCCCTCTTCAGTGACACAGAGCCTCGCTCTGCACCTCACTAAGTTGGAGCTTGGCACGCCCTTGTTGGAGGAGAGCATTTTTCACGCCTCACTTTCTCATTCCAACGCAACTGTAGGATGAAAGGGCGGAGCACATCGTACACCCTTGTTGTCTTCCTCAGGGTCTAACACAGGCATCTTTCTCAACCTTTTGGGTTGTTACTGTGGCTCTGAACTCTTCACACAAACGGCTGTAGCTCAGATGGCAGAGCTTGCCATCACCAGTGTGTAAATGTGTGTGTGAATGACTGAATGTAGTGTAAAGCGATTTGGGGTCCTTAGGAACTAAGTAAAGCGCTATACAAATGCAGGCCATTTACCATTTACAGAACACAGAAAAATCATTGAAAATTGTAGAAAAATCAACAAATAGTAAACCTGGAATCCCTCCTTTTGACACATGGCCCTTTCCATGTGGCAATTTAACAGAATTAGGAGAATGAGGAAAAGAAAAAGGTTAGGTTACTGTCTCTTGGACAATATCAGGGCTTCTCCTGTGAAGTAGCTTCGCTCCGGGCGTGTAAACCTGTGCTAGCAAATGAAATTAGTGTGCTTTTCATGTTAGGTCTGCTTAACTCCTGGTTTCGACACCACATCTGCTCTGTAATTGCCTAGAAAACAGAATCTTTGACTTAATAGAAACTTCACATTTACAAACAACTGTAGGTCACAGGAGTAATAAGGCATCCAGCACTGCAGCCACTATTTTGTCATGTGCAATGGATTTCTCTAAATCAGGAAAAACATTCTTTCCATAATGTGCCCAAATCATGGATCACCCCGCGTGTTTATTCAGAATTACTGTAAATAGTGAGTGGTCTTAAGCAATATCACTCACTTGTTTCAATGTTTTGACCTCAGCAACTTGAGAGAAAGAGTGATATAATAATAACACTAAGATGTTCTGTGATCACTGCACATCCTGCTTTATTTTCACTGGTGTCTGTCTGTGTGATGCCAAATCCTCGACAAAAAGCCCTGAGGGTGGCTGTCTCCTCCTCCACCAAGGAGCCACTAAAAAAATACATAAAAATTGTATAAATATGGTTACAGCTGTTGATTGTTTGTTTGTTTTTTTCTAAAGTACAAAAGCCGGCATTGCCACATAAAATATTTCATTTTTGTTTGATGCAATGATGATGATGCAATGTGCATAAAGTTAAAAGATTAAAGCTAATAAAACAAATTTCATTTGATTCAATTTTATATGTGTGCATGAGCTAACTTGTAAAGCCATTTGGTCAGCTGAGTTGCCTTTAAACCTGCTATAGAAATGACATTGGACAATGGAGAAAGGATAAATTGAACCCATTCATAACCATTCATGGCCAGCTTGATCCAAGCTTGGTAGCCATGACAACGAACGACATCCCACAAATCCCACTGAGCGCAAGCAAAAGGGTTTGTTGCACACCCTGCAACTAAATCGAATCATCTAAGGGTGTTTACTCACTTCATGTCACTTCCACGATGTTATTTCTCTCTCCTACAGCTTCCATAAACATGATGAATTCTGCAAATTAGTCGTTGACGTCATTTAGCCACTTGTAATGACTTTACGGAAAGTCAATAGCGATTTTCCTTAGTGAGAAGTTGGCAACACTGTTTGAAGCAGACACACATTGCCAGGGTTGTGCTTGGATGAGCTGACTGGGTAAGGCCTTGTGAGCAGCTAGTGACAATGGCAGGCGGCAGGGATGCACTTTAAATATAACAGAAGTGGCTGCATTCTACTGGCAGACAGACGTCAGAGACTCAAACTTGGGTCATTAAACTGCTTGGGTCCCATTTTGTGAAAGCCAATCAAAAAAATACGTAGGCGTTGACTTGTAATTTGTGTGGAACAATATTGCACAAGAAGCTTTATATATATTTAAGAAAAAGAAAAAAATAAAAGATAAATGTCCTTTTTTTTCAGCCTATTACTGGCCGGCTGTGTGGTACACGGCGTTAAGAGGCCAGCATTCAGACTCCAGAGTTTAACGACCCAAGTTCGAGTCTCTGACAGTCTGTCTGCTATAGCGGGGTGGGCCGAGCGAAAAACGAAGCTCCGGGCTGCCTCCTTTTTCTCTCTCTCTCTCTCTCTCTCTTTTTTTAAACATATATTTATTTATATTTGAAGCTCAGGGAAACACTTAGTTTTAACGCGGCCTTTAAGGTACCCTATATATGTCCGTTTCACATCTTATCAGTCCATACAGTGGGAAGGGCCAATCTTCACCTGATACTTTCTGCACAAGCTTTTATCACACTGGAGCCGCTGTTTACAGGTAAGAAATGGACTGTCAGCAAGTGTCAGTAATGTTATAGTGGCTGTGTGGAGTAGCATAACCACTGCTAATATAACACTTTTCACCTGCATTTCTACATATTACAATGTCTTTTACCCTCTTTATGGTGCTAGCTTAAAGTCATGCTGTAAATGTTAGCTTATTTTCTAGTCAAACATATTAAAACCATGTTAGGACAGAAGTATTACCTTCTGTCATGACTAATTACCTTACTAGTTAATAAAGTTACGGCTAACATGATAGTGCTAACCCATAACCCCGAACTCTGTAATACTGTAAATGATGAGTGATTTAAGTTAACACTAAACGTTAAACAGTGTCTCCTGAACATTTATAATCAGGTTTGAGTCTGGCTGCACTGAGTTTTGAAGATGCAAATTTAGCATGATGGCTGATGGTGCTGTGTAAGCTTCAGTGTTGGGACTAACGCACGAGCACGGTAACTAGTTATTATGCCAAAACCAGGAACGCGTTACTCGTTACTGGGATTTAGATAGGCTCGTTATTCGTTACTTCGTGTGGTGGCTATCGGGAGCTTCCACAGATTCAATAACATTAGCAAGTGGTGGAGGCCAGCAGGTGGATGAAGGAAAAGGGAGGCAAGAGGAGAGACCCAAAGCGGCCGCCGGTCCCAGTGTCAGGTGAACTGAACTTCAGGTAAGAAGTTATGACCTGCAGTCTATCTGGGTCAGATAGAAACCAAGTTTAGGTGGAGTTTATTTTCGTTATGCTGACTTTTTCGTACTGCGTACTAGCTAGCATGACGAAGTTTCTATACAGCTGGGTGGGTGCTATGTTACTGATGTTGAACTTTATTTTGTTCATACGGTTAATTATTAGAGTTTCCAACCTTCCCATAAAAAACAGAATCCTCTGGTATTCAGAGAAAATATTATGCGTTTGGTATTGAGGTGAAAAGGAACACAGTTTGTCCCGGACTTCAGCTACAATGAAAAAGACACAAAGCTGGAGTTATTCTGTGTTTACGCTGCACAGCTGCCTCTTCTCCTCTCATTCTCTCCCCCTCCCTCTCCTGTTGCTACTTCAATCATGAAACTGATCAATGATCAGCTGATCGGCTTTTCTCTCTTGTTTATTTATCGCCCACTTTGCGCCAGAAAGAGGAAACCAGCGGATGTCGCGCTAAACAACAGCAGCACGTTTAAGCTTGATCAGCTGTTGTTAGAATTTATTTAATATTAATTTCTAGTATCAGCTGATGTTTGCTGGAGCCACAGCTGTAAAAGCTGCTGGTCATGATATGGGTTTGGTTATCTGGTGAGAGGGAAAGATGAAGATGAAACCAGGAGATGTCCTTACTGAATCATCAGAGCTGAACAGGTGATGGAGAAACAGGTTTACCTTTTAGGTGACATGAATGAGTTGAAGTTATGAACTGTTTCTGAGATACAAATAACACCAGGATCCTTTTCTAAGTAGCGGACATCTGGTAACTGTGCAGGGGCGGGTCTAGCAAAGTGTTGCCAGGGGTCCATGTAGGGCATTAACAGGGAAAGGGTGGCACAAGGAAATACTTTTCTTTCTTATTCTCATTTAAAATGTCTAGCTTTTAAAAAAAGAATTATCTGAGTCTTACAACAAAGAATTGATAGATTGATACATATATACCATCAGAACAGTGTACATCACTGTCACAACAGTGTTTATTTTCATTCAAAGGCTTTATGATTTTTCCTATAATGGTGGGCCGGTCTCTAGTCAAAATGCCCGGGACGATTTTTTTGTCCCAGTCCAGCTCTGTATGCAGCTCATCTGCAGTCTGGTGTTGAATACATCTTCCTATTCAGAAGGCATAATTTCCGAGTTCTGAGTACAATCGAAAGCACCACGACTGCAGTTTTTGTGTTGGATGTAAAAAGCAGGCTAGAATCATGCGGCGGTCAACGACGGTCCAGGCGTGGGATTTCTCTCGTGGAAATGTGCACATTATTTTTCCTTTCTATTGGTAGGTGGCACAATGCCCTTGTGGCAAGTAAGCAAGCTAGAAGACTGGCAATCTTGCTGGGTATCCAGTTACAGAAGCAACACATTAACCAGAGAATTCTGAGTAAATCCAAAGTTACTTTCCCTAGTAACTAGTTACTGTGAAAGTAACGAGTAACTTGAAGTAACTGAGTTACTTTTGATAGAAGTAACTATTAATGTAACTAAGTTACTAATTTAAAGTAACTTACCTAACACTGGTAAGCTTCTACTTACCTTCTACACTGTGTTTAACACAGATTTCAGAATAGCAAAGAGGAGCGCTGTTGCTTCATCCTTAATACTTTAGAGAAGAACTGGATTGCAAATCAAAAGGTCCTTAATAGCTTTTTGTCCTCCCCGACCCTCAAAGCCAAAGTTCAGCCATGAGAGCTGATGGGACACGATGAGTAAAAGTGACATAATCAGAAACAAAGGGGAGCAACAATACTTCACATTTGCATTCTTTGGAGAAAAGAATATGAAAAGGCTGTCTGCGGTTTTGGATTGATGTCCTTCTCCTGAGGCTCAAAGAAGTAGGGCAGTGTCACGGTCCTTTTGGCAGCAGAAAGCTGCTGAGCGCTGGAATGAAGCACGGCCATACCAGCTGAAATGTCTCACTGACACAGAAACTGTTGGTCATCCTCTGTTTTGCTACTGTCTTCACCCTGCTGTTATTTGGTCTCATCTCAATAACGTACTTTTCTATATAGCTAAGCTTGATGAGCGATGCCTTGTTGGCTGACATTTATGTCTTTGAGCGTGTGAGAACTTTAATAATTATAAAACCACATGAATTTGACAAATGTCCTTTTAACTGTCAGCTCATAGTGAAGTACACTGAGCCACCCTGAGCTATAATATCAAAATAGAAGCTGCTACCTTTGTCAAGAGTGGCTGGATCTGAGTGCGTACTACTTTCAGTTATTCAAATTTGCTTAATTTGTTAAAAGAAAGTCCTGTCTATGTGCAGAGAGTGTCTTCCAGAGGAATGGTTCTGTGATGTTCTACATCACAAACATCAGCCACTCCACAACAGAGAAAGTGTTATTGATGTTTTTTTGAAACCATTCCTCCAACCACATGTATTATTAGAGTGGACGGTCAAAATTGCACTAATATACAAGGTATTTCCTCGTGAGATACTCAGTTTTGGTTTTCATATGTTTCTACAGCCAGTTAGAAATAATCTATTTAAGTGGTTTTCTCTCTTTTGGTAGCTCGCATTCTGCCAACAGTGCAGCTTTGAAACTGCTCCTGTGGGGACGTAAACTTCACAGTGTCAGCGGGAAAAATAGTGATTTTAATCAACATTAATAGTAAACAGCAACCTGCTATTTAGGTTAGGGTGAGTGAAGTATTTCTTTGATATTGTTTTTCAATAAGCAGATGCAAATATTTATTCCTCTGTTATATTTATGTACATACAGTCTTTATGCCAGTAGCGATGCAGTGCAGCACAGCTTTCTTGATGAGGAAGAGCAGCTGTGCTGTGATGTCAGCTTCAGCTGCCCAGCATGCACACCTGAAATGTTACCATCAGTTGATGGTAACAGAAAGCTATATCACTTTCAGCAAAACGAAAGGTGCTCATTGTTGATGTTCTTTGTTTTTGTGTTTTTATGCATTTATTTATAAAAACCTTCCATGGTTGAAGACAGCCAAGTGTCTGCATTTGTTGACACTTTACAGAAGACAGTGACAAATGCAAGTTTAGTTGATTTCGTTTTTCTCTTTTTGGTTAATTTGACATAATAGTTTTTTACTATAGTAAACAAATGTCTGTCTTCTGCAAAATGATTAGTGTTAAATTAGAGTAAATGAAAAATTTTATAATTCCTTGCTATTTTATTAATTGTGTTACATGTCATAGACACGGGGAAGAGGCACCATGGGGATTCCCAGTGGACAGCAGCACGAGAGACTTCAAGGAAGTGGAGGTCGCTGTGTGTCGACATGGATTAATGTGTCTTTTGTGTCACTTTCACTTCAGGGACAGCAAACAGGTCGCCGTGGTGTATTTCAGGAACGGTTACATGCCTGACAACTACACTTCTGAACAGGTCCAACTTTTGATTTGCACTCAGAATGATTACATCAAAGAGTTTAGTTAAAAACACTCAAATGAAACCTGCAGACTTGCTTAAAGTGATTCGTATTCATGAGAAACTGGAACGTCATTATCATTGAGTTTATTTCTTTCCCTGCTTAGCAACACCAAGTCTAGCCCTGATTGGCTGATATAAGTGACAACAGACCTGTCGCTGTGTCAGTCTGAATGGGTGATTAGAGACCAACACATGTTTGTTGCTGTTTCATGTTCTCCGCAACATTGTGTGCAGTTACTGCAGCTGTGTGTGCATTCTGCTGGCAGGAACAGGAAACAAGTGAAAGAAAACTGGCGAGCACCCTGGAAGGAAAAGTTAATCTGACATAACAAGTTAAAACAGTTTGCAAGTTTCAAGCCAAACTGCTGAATCTACTGTCCAGGTTCTCCTTGATAGCGTGACTCTGTTGTTCTCCTTCATTCTTCTGTCTCTGTCACATCTCAGCGTAATATAAACCAACTATTGTCACGCTCTGCTGGTCGGTGTGCTGGCAAGCAGAGAATTCATTGTCTGTTTTCAATTGCAGAGCTGGGATGCTCGTCTTCTGATGGAGCGCTCTCGAGCTGTGAAGTGTCCAGATATCAGCGCTCACCTGGCTGGTACCAAGAAGGTTCAGGAAGTGCTCGCCAGACCTGGAGTCCTGGACAGATTCTTCCCAGACCAGCCTCAAGCTGTGCAGCAGATCCGAGCGACATTCGCTGACCTCTACACTCTAGACATGGTGAGAAAAAGGACACGAGTTTTTCATTGTTTGGAAAATTTGGCATTAGATAATCCTCGCCTGGGTTTTGCTGTCCAGTGTAAGCAATATCATTCACATTTTATTCCTCTGATTTATTTTCTGTGGTTGCGCTCGTCTACAGGGTCCAGAGATGTGAAGTCAAAGTTCCACCTGCACCTCCACCTGTTCTTGTAACAGTATGAACACTGACAGAGGTGAGACAGCAGAAAAGTCTTTGTTTATTTTTGTAATAAGTTAAGGAATTAAGTTAAGAACAGTGATTAAATAAATTGTTTCTTGCATTTTTGATTTAATGATTGTGTTTAGGATTATTTCAGAAACATGTTTAGAGGATCTTTGTAAGCCTGTATTTACTTTAAAAGAAGGGAAGCACTTCATTCTACAGAAAAGGTGACACATTACAGATGAGTTCATAAAAAGTGTCTCTGTCACTCTTTCAAGGCTGTCACTTTTTCTTTTTTACTGGAACAGCATGGTAAAGTAGGTCTAGGGTGCCATCTTGTGGCAGTGTGTTGTTACTACAACATATGAAATTGTGTTTCTATTGGAAATATAATTCAGCGCCACCGAGCCGCTCTCTCAGTTACAAACTGAACCTGTTTTTTTTAGACAGATAAATCACTAAGCACAGTGAAGCTTTTGGTTTTGTAAAAGTGTTTCTTATTCAAAATGCATGTTGATTTTTATAAGGTTGAAGAGCAGTTAGCAGTGCATTCATGGACATCTTTAAACTATTAATTGAAGAATCTTTGGTCATGATGGCATGAACTAGAAATGTGAGCTCCAGGTGAGACTGCACAGAAGAACAAGTGTCCTTAAACTGCATCAACTGATGACTTCTTACAATTTTATTCTACTGTGTGTTTTTATCATTGAACGTTTATGTCTTTGTGTACACATACTAACACAAGCTACTGTAACTTAGAGAAGCTCAGCAATATATTATTAAGTACACAAACAGTTCCAGGTGCTGGACTGTTTGAAGACCCCACTTTGGATCATGTGAAGGACATTTAGTTTTTTGTTACAGGCATTAAAGGGTTAATGCTGTTAATTGCATAGTACAGTGATAGATAACTTGGTAGAGCTGGTCCAGCTTGTGAACCAAAGAATAATATCTAGTATGTTGTGAATGAAAAAAATAAATGGTATGACTGTTCATTTACCGAACCCTAACCTGTGAGATCAGGCTCACATATCTGATCATAGAAATGGGGGACTTTTCAGGAAATGTACCTAAAAAAATAAAAACAAGAGTAAGATGGGAAAGTCAGAAGGAAATAAGAAACTTTCTCAATTGTGAGAAATTCTGTGAGAATTTTAGCTGGATTGTCTGTGGTATAACTGGCATGTAACAAGAGGAGTCACCCACTGCTGCCCATTACAAAGGAAGAGGTTTTAGGACTTCCAAACCATCTTCACTGTTCCCATCAGGAGGCATCCATTTCTTTGTTACACCCTATGCTTTGAGAAATACACTATTATCACACCACAGTGAGCCAGTTGCATGAACACCAGCCTAATCAGACTTCTGCAGAGTCTCAAAGTTCTTTAGGAGTCTGCTTCTTGTGTCCAACAGGAAGAATTCTGTCCATAAACAAAGGATTTTAAAATGTACCATTTTTTTTCTTTTTACTTTTGTAAAGTAGCCTAAAATTATTATTGCCTCAAAAGGATTTATACTCTGATCTATGGGTTTTTTGTTTTTTAAATGTTGTTCTAAGCGGCCAACGAATTGTTAATGCATGATTAAAGTGAATTGTTAATTTATCGTTTCTGGTTTTACTATAAACAGACTGGGGACGCTTGTGTTTTCTTTCTTCCTCAAATGATCAGATAAGACTTGAGTAAAAGAAATAATGCAAAGGCATTTTGCTGTGTTCACAGAGGGTCTTGAGGGTGTGTGTAAACGGAAAGATCTTGGCGATGGGGCATAAATTTGGGCACCACAAAAAAAGAAATGAAATCAATATTTAGTCGATCTGCCATTTGCAGAAATTACAGCCTCTAAACGCTTCCTGTAGGTTCCAATGACAGTCTGGATTGTGGTTGAAGGTATTTTGGACCATTCCTCTTTACAAAACATCTCTAGTTCATTCAGGTTTGATGGCTTCCAAGCATGGACAGCTCTCTTTAACTCACACCACAGATTTTCAATAATATTCAGGTCTGGGGGCTGAGATGGCCATTCCAGAACGTTGTTCTTGTTCCTCTGCATGAATGCCTTAGTGGACTTTGAGCAGTGTTTCGGGTCGTTGTCTTGTTGAAAGATCCAGCCCCAGCGCAGCTTCAGCTTTGTCACTGATTCCTGGACATTGGTCTCCAGAATCTGCTGATACTGAGTGGAATCCATGTGTCCCTCAACTTTGACAAGATTCCCAGTACCTCCACTGGCCACATAGCCCCACAGCATGATGGAACCACCACCATATTTCACTGTAGGTAGCAGGTGTTTTTCTTGGAATGCTGTGTTCTTTTTCCTCCATGCATGACGCCCCTTGTTATGCCCAAATAACTCAATTTTCGTTTCATCAGTCCACAGCACCTTATTCCAGAATGAAGCTGGCTTGTCCAAATGTGCTTTAGCATACCTCAAGCGGCTCTGTTTGTGCTGTGGCCGGAGAAAAGGCTTCCTCTGCATCACTCTCGCATACAGCACCTCCTTGTGTAAAGTGCGCCGAATGGTTGAACGATGCACAGTGACTCCATCTGCTGCAAGATGATGTCGTAGGTCTTTGGTGACAAGGACCCCGTGGAGCGAGGCGTCCTCAACCTCTCCACAGCACAGGTGGAATACAGCGAAGACCAGCAGGCCATGCTTAAGGTACGGCTGGATGTAACACGCTTGTCTACAAGACTTAAAAACAGTTTCTACCATCAAGCCATACGACACCTCAACCACAACACTTAAGCACACACAACACACTCCACAGGATGCACTCAGAAGCTACCCTGCAGCTTCACAAGCACACTGTATAATCTGCACTGGTCACTTCCCTTTATTGGTATTTATATTGAAAAAAAAGTGCAATACTGTAAGAACTGCCACTACAAATTTTGTACTGTTCACTTTATACTGCTGCTCATTCCTGCCACTGTGCAATATCCCATTTACCCCTGGCTGTACGCTTTTAATCCTCTGCTAGCAGGAACGAGAAGGTACACACACACACACAGACACACACACACACGCTCCTCACACCACAGTCAAACGTGCAGCTTCTGCACCCTTCAAAAACATTCCCTTCTCCTCACAACGTAAAACTCTCCCCGCAGATCTAAGCTGGCGAGGTGGCGCAGCGGCCTGACCAAGAACTGAGCTTGCGGAGCGGTATGCGGGAAAACCACCGCTTCCATCCTTTCCTGAAAAGCCTTTGAAAATACCGAAAATACCAAGTGTTAAAACTTATTAATCATTGTGATTCTTGACAGTTTTCTCTTGTAAGTAGACTTGTGGCTTAAGTCTCTTTTCATGCGACTAAAACGTTGAAGTTCCACAGAACTTTTGCCTCCCCGCTTCCCTCCAGCAACCCCGCTGCCAACTTAGCTTTCCTCCTCTCTATTCCCTCCCCTCAGCTTTTTGTGTTTTTGTTTCCATGACAATGTTTGGGTCTAATTTTGTTCTGCTTCGTTGTCATTCCCAAACTCCCCTAACTAAGTAGCATGTTGTAGTAGTCTATTTGTGTGTGCACGACTCTCCAGGAACTTTCCGTTTGCCAATCATCTGTACAAAAAAATGTCGCTATCAGTGTTATTTGTCTCCTGAAATGAGTTTCATTCTATTTTGGGGTTTTTTTGTTGTTGGTTTTTTATTAAATTAACATGCTTGCATGATACCTGCAGCAGTCCTTGGGAGAAGACCAGGTTTGCTCAGTTTAAAACAAAAAACAAAAATTAACCAAATCAGCCAGATTACATTTGAAATCATGAAGGAAAAATCTACAGATCTCTCCAAGTGACGTGTTAGTTTATGCGCTGCTACCTAAACTATAGCTAATAGATTTATAGGGTATTTTTCTTCTCGCAGTGAGATTTGCATCAGGCTGAAACAGGCTCTGAAACAAAAACTCAAAGTGGGAATGAAATTTGACAGGTGGGCCACGTCCGATTTCCACGGTTATCCACGTCATACTTAGATCCTCCTCAATCTGTGTACATATGCCGCCACTAAACCCCCGATAGTGGCAGTGTCAGTTAGTGAGTCAGTAAAATACTCATGCATTTGTGTTAACATAAAAACTGCAGACTAACTAGAGACAAACAAGCGAGGATCGCTTCATATCTCAGCAGTTAAAAAAAAAAAAAGACCAATTGTTCCTGCAGGAGTAGATTCGGCCCCTTTTTGCTTTTTCATCCCAAGGAGTAAAAACAGGGTTACGAGGAGAGGAGGAGGAGGACTAGGAGGATGAAAACGAACTAGAGGGAGAACTTGATTTGTACATGCGGTCTGTTCTGGGATCAGTGTGGTAGTTAACCCTCATTTAACACATTCCTCTCTGCTCCTCTAGCTTGCTCTAACTCACATTTATTTCTTTAGTTTTTTAACCTTATTTTGCACATTAACACATATCTATAGCAAGGACAGAGACACCGCCACATATGTTGAGTCCAGGATTGTATTTGAGCATCAGGAACAAATGATAAGAGCACATATCAGGAGTACACTGGATAGCTGTTTCTCAAAGGGTTTAATAGAAGGAAAGAAGTTAAAGGGACTACATATTCAAAGGTCCTATTTCTGATACTACCCCATGAAAATATTTGCTCTGTGTGCCCTGCTGCAGCTGCTACATTTGGCTCCAGATTCACTTTTTGGCGCCTACGCCTCTCGAGATGTGTTCATGTAGACAGGCATTAAAAAACTCTGGTCAACCAACCAGCAGTATGCCTGCTGTGTTGTATGAAATGCGTGGAAGGAGAGGAACCGACTGTCTGTTACATATAGATAAAAAACAAAGCTCTGACGTGACCTCGGGTCAGCCAGCCTGACGGTCAGAGAAACAGAAACGTGCTGGATTGTGGATCTCTGAGCTGCACATCAAAGATGCACCTATGCACAGATCAAATCTCAAAAGTGCAATGTACCTCATATACATGTTGATGCGAAGCGCCGCCAGAGCAAACTTTTCCACTTCTTTTGCAGAGGTGTTTTTATTTTGGATTGTGTATTTATTGTTTGCAGTGTATATATATATATATATATATTAGTTTGCAGCTCTTTGCGCATATTAATAAAAGGTTCAACTAACTGATCATTTAAAGTCTGTGCGGTTTAGTTGTTCCACTCATATTAAACCAAATGATGGTGTGGCGGCCTGTTCTAGTGTGAACTAAAAGAGGGTTTGAATGTAAGAGAGAGAGGGGGGGGAAGGAAAAGGAGACCTAAAATGTAACCCCTGCACCCCGACTGAGGAGGTGCAGGGGTTACATTAGTGTCACATTAGTGTTACATTAGTGCTTCCTCTTTATTAGAAAGCAGTTTGAGTGAATTAGAAGTCTGTTTTTTTTTTTTTGTTTTTTTTTTGTTTTTTTTGGGGGGGGGGGGGGGGGGGGGAATATCTACTCATTAGTCATGCTAGGCATCCATCTGAACTCTATCAAAATAAAGGTGTATTTTAATTCTTTCTAATATCAGGGATATAGGACTATACAAAGTAGCTTGTGACATCTAAAGCGACAGCACACTTAATGTGTCTTTCTTCACCTCATCACTTTTTTCTGTGTGTGTGTTTGTTTTTCCGTTGATGCCTTTCAAACGAAACTAGCCATGATATTTTCCCCCTCTGACAATTAATATCAGTTAACCCCGCCCCCTTTCAGATTTGTTCACCAAAAGAAAAGGAGAAAAAAAACCGTCATTAACACTGTACATTATTTGTCAGACCGGTTTCATTTTCATACTTTGTAAATATCTATATTGTATGGAGCTTGAAATCAAATGTAAATATGCTTACTGTATTTGTAATAATTATAATCCATTCGCTGTATAGCATAGATGTGTCATGCAGATATCCTAATTCTGTATATGGTAATCTTGCACCATTGAACTGTTAGTGAATGACACAACAATAAAAGTGCAAAACGTGCATTAGCAGTTGAAGTGCTGCCTGCTTATTTCCTGCTTTATGTGAGCTTCTGCTGTAGTTTATGTGCTTTTAGTCCCAAGAAACCACCCTTTTACTCTGGCGCACAATAAGATCTCCTGATGTTTGCTGTCAACTTCCTGTGATCTCCTGTGAACAGGTGGATTCATTCACTTCAAGTTTATGTATATAGCACCAAATCACAACAGTCGCTGAACACTGTAAAGACTCTAGAATAATTATGGAGGCACAACATTTAAAGCTCCTATCCTTCTATCCCACAGACCTAAAAGTTATTTATATGATAAATAGCCCCGTGTTTGTTTACTTGCTTTGTAAAATGCAAAGTGGTGACTTTTTCTTTTCAAGTACGTCCTCACATGGAGACATTTTTTATTATTGGCATAAAACAAGTCATAATTGTTTACAGAAATGTGTACATTTTATTGGGCAGAATGAGGTAAACAGTGAAGAAAAGTATGAGAAAACGGAGCATAGGATCTCCGGAGACTATGGCAACTAGAATTATTGTACACATGTGTATGTATTAAGGACTGACACAGACAAAGAATTAATCATACAATGAAGCAATGTCATTTTAAAATGTTTATTCATAAACAGGATAAAACCATTCAAGCATTGAGTCATGAATAAAACAGCAACCTCTCATCTGCTAATTGGGAAACAGAGGATGTCAGTGTATTTTTCAGTGCTAGTTGTCCAAATTGAGTGAGATGACTTTACATTTGAATAGATTTGATTACAAGTTATATTTGGTTTTAATTGAATGCAGTTCAATTTGATTTAAATCAAGCCAATTCACAACAACATTTTTCTCAATATGCTAAAATTCCCACCGAGACTAGATAAGATTATTCTAAAACTGGTAAAAATACAATTCTCTTCATGCACAAAAATCCCACCCAGTCCCACAACCCAGGACGAATACTCCTTGTGTGTTCTTGAGCTGGACAGAAATTCCTCTTGCTAAGCGAGGTCCACGCCAGCATCGTGCCAGGCAGACTAGGAGCCTCCTGTCCCAGTCTCGTCCGTCCACTGGGCTCCATCACATCCCAGCCCAGTTCGCATTCTGCATTGGAGTCCGTCGCTCGATACCACAGCGGCTCCCCTCACGTCATCACCTGTAAGACGGGCTTCATGCGTTCCTCTTCCAATCTAGG
The DNA here is from genome assembly GCF_036321145.2 of Pelmatolapia mariae. Lineage (NCBI taxonomy): Eukaryota > Metazoa > Chordata > Actinopteri > Cichliformes > Cichlidae > Pelmatolapia > Pelmatolapia mariae. The sequence continues at coordinate 33,954,687 of NC_086236.1, read as the reverse complement.
GCCTCTCTCCTTCCAGTACTCAGCTTGCTTCCTTTTAATAAGTCCTTTAAACAGCTGAAAGGACACCACTGGACAGACACATGCCTCAGCAGGTGATGACTATCAGCTAATTTGTCCCATGCCCAGCCAATCCACAGTGGATTAAAACAATGTAAAAACAGACTAAAAACATGTGATACAAACAGAGTAAAATCATGGAGATAAAAACAATGCTCACAAATAAACACTAAACTCAGAATAAAACCAATATAAATGATAAACACAAATTTCTACTATGTGAAACTTACATTCATCACCACCTGAAACTTTTATATAAAATTTCAAGTTTGAACCTAACCTCATTTAATTTCTCTAAAAATGGGCTCCTGCACGCTTGCAGACATTTTTCCATCACAACTTATGGATGATGAATGATTTGATTAAAGCTGTGAAAACATTACTGATAAACTTCATGTGATTTAAAATCAGGGACTTTTGAGCAGTAGTGTGTACTGTATGTTTGTATGTAACTGTGTCTGACCTGGATTTTATCACCAGTTTCAAATAAGAATTTTCTTTAAAGTCTGTCTTTAAATACAAATGAAGTTCAACTTTAGCAAGGCTGATGGTAAACTGGCCCTAACAAGTCCACTTTATTGCGTGCTCATTGACTTTCTCCTATCAGAGCTGTTTAACAAGCCCACTTTATACATGCTTATTAATCTATCACGCTTATCAGTGGCTCATGGTTGCTTAAAGCCTATGTCTGAACTTGACCACAGAGCCAGAGCATCATTCAATCCTACCTGCTGCCTATCTTGGCAGCAGCTCAAGGATGACAAACTCCACTTTCTCTGCATCAAGACAGCTCATAACTTTTTAACAGTCTCTCCTGATAGTCTCATATCATCTGCTCTAATCAATAACCGTACACTATAATTACAATGTAGACTACAGCTCAAAAGTCTGAGGTGAATTAGAAATGTCTTGTTTTCTGAATAGACTCAAATTTGGTTTCATGTTGAATCACAGGAATTAATCAAAAGAGTAAATAATCCTATAAATGCTTAATATTGACACTGATCACAAATCATGAATGATTTTGAATAGAATATCTACAGAGGTGTTCAGAGACCCATTTTCAGCAATAATCCCTCCTGTGTTCAGTGGTACATTGTCTTATCTAATGCAAGTTTAACACATTAAAGCCAAACTTATCACTCAAAACAGCTTTTTAAGAGATTTTAGCACAAACTCAAACCTAACCTCATTTAATTTTGCTTAGCAAAGTACTTGTAACTCTAATAATTAGTAAGAGTATATTTCTTATTTTCCATTGGTCATCTGACCTGATAAACTTCAATTAACATTATAACACAGGACTGATTGTCTCTAAAAATGGGCTCCTGCACACTTGCAGACATTTTTCCATCACAACTTATGGATGAATGATTTGATTAAAGCTGTGAAAACATTACTGATAAACTTCATGTGATATTACATTAAAGAATGTCTCTCTGTCCTCATACTTCTATACATTCTTCTGTAATAGATAACTATACGCTATCATTGTAATCAATCGACACTACAGCTCAAAAGTTTGAAGTCAATTTTCATCTGGTTTATAATCATGTGATCGTTCCACACATCAGTGTCTAAGAAACGCTCATTTTTTTAGGTTGTCTATCATCAAAAATTGAGTTGATGGCAAACTCTCCCTAAAAAGTTCACTTTATTGCGTGCTCATCAATCTCCTCTACAGCTCAAAAGTTTGAAGTCAGTAAGAAACGTCTTTTTTTCTTAAAAAAACAAGATTCTTTTTTATATTTTGTAAATTAGTTGTGAATGCAAATAAATATTATTGCTTAAAACTTGCATTGATCACCAATTATGATTGATGTTTTATAAAATATTAACTTTGTGTATGGATTACAACAATAATAGCGAGTGTGTAGATTATATTACCTATCCTCAGTTCATCACATTAAATCTCAGCTTACTAGTGACCCAGCAGTTTTTCCAAATACAGCCGCACTAACCAACATCATGTTTTCAAGTAATATAAAAATCATTTTTATATATTATTACATATATTACTGATTTTTCTTTCTAATGTCATTAAAACAAGTTTGCACATTTGTATAACAACAGTTGGACGTCCAGGTCTTTTAAGCTTTCAGTTTTTTTCTCAGTGTCACACATAGATTAGTTTTCGTCTCTTTCAGTAAGAAAGTCGAATCTTCAAACCCTAAAGCAATCTTTGTTTCTTTCAATCATTCCAATATTTTTCATCTCCTGTAATATAATTGCAGTTAACCAGGGCTTAGCTACTCTGATCTACAGTGATTTTGGGGGTGTGGATACCTATTTTTTTCACAGGTGCAGAGCCTTTTTCTACAAAATTATAAATAAACTGCATTATTTTTTAAAAGTACCATTAACATTAATGTAGACTGACAAGTAACTCAACATGTAACACAGTGATCAGTAGAGAAGAAAGAAAATAGATCAAAATTATTGTTCTGATTAAGGAAACAGTAAATTTGGCCACATTATTGTCCTGATCCTCCAATTTTCCCTTTCCAATGTGACTGAATAAAATTCAACTTTTTTTTTTTTTAATAAAAGCAGATGCAGACCCAGATATTTCTGGCAGTAAGAATCCTCCAACAACCTTTCAAAAGAAACATTTTTTGTCTTTCCTCAATTTTGAGACCAACTGAACCCACAAACCTTAAGCTCCAGACCCCAAACTAACCCAATTTAATGTTTCCTTAATCAGCACAGTAATTTGTAACTCTTTGTGTGTTATTTTTACTCACAGTTTTGATGCTTGCTTCTTTGACTTGATCCACGATTAGCTCTGCACCATCGCTCTGCTGTTTTCTCCTCATGCTTCTCCTTCATGCGTCCTGTCCTCAGATATAATCCAACCTGCCTCCTTGTTTCCTCCTTGACTTGTATTAGCAAAATTTCCAGTTAAATTAAGAGAAGTCCAGAAAAGTTTTCCTGCTTCAAAAGCTCTTCCAGTTGGCTGTCTTCTTGTCCTCCTTCAAATGTGCATGTGCAAGTATAGATAGTTTAACGATTAGGAATCTGCCCTCTGGATCTATAACTGTGTCGAACATTGTGAAATTAATATTTTTATGTATTAAAATTGCTACTCCTCTTTGTCTAGAATTATAACAGGCTGAGAATACATTAGGAAACTCAGGTGTTTTAAGTTTATTCAAACCTGTGACAGGTATGTGGGTCTCTTGTAATAAAACAACATCTGCCTGTAGTTTTTTAAGTTGGTTAAGTATTTTTAACCTTTTTTCCCTAGAGCCAGCTCCATGCACATTCCATGAGACAAACTTTAGCGTGCCCATAGTTGTGTGTTTGTGGCTAATGACGTACGCTGTGTGTCTTGCTTAGACGGGTGAGGAAAATGGAAATATCTTTTTTTTTTCTTTTGTAAATAAAGAGAAGAAAATGCGCAGCGAGAAGCTCCATAGGTCTGACTATGTGTGTGCATAATAACTAATATGAGCAAATGTGTGCGTGTGTGTCCTATATCTGTGTGCGCTGTGTGGCTGTTGTAAATGTGTTGCCTTTAAAAGCATGTGTGTGCGTGATCGTGCAGAATGAGCATGTAGAAATAGACTTTGTTGTTTGTGGATGGGTAGGGAAACAGGTGATCGACGCAGTGATAAAAAAGCGAAGCAAAGAAACCAAAGAGCAAGGTGAGCAACAAGAGAGAGAAAGAGGGGAAAAAGAAATAAAAGTGGACACATTCCAATTAAGGCATTGGCGGAGAGTGACGGTGACGTTATAATAAATTAGCAAACTGATATTACAAAGTTAAACAGATGTTAATGCAAGAGAGTGTGAGTGAAAAAAAATAGTGTAGCGGATTCTAATCTGGTGTGCGGTCAATACAGCCATGGAGTGGTGCCGGGGCCGCAGTAGAGCTGTTCGTCCACGTAGAGCCGGTCCACGGCGATGACAGCCTGGGAGCCTTTCTGGATAAAACTACATCGGACTGGGAAGAGGACCCTGCGTCGTTCCAGGATCTCTCTGGGGAACTGGTCGTTCCTTTCAGCTCTCTGTCGCGACTCTTCACCTGCTCCTTCTGCTTAAAGTGGCCGAATTTGGCCACAATAGGACGTGGTCTCCCGCTTCCTGTCTTCGGAGCCCCGATGCGATGCACTCTTTCAAACCCTATGTTTTTCACCGTGTCCTCCGGCAGCTTCAGGTGGGTTTTAATAAAGCTTCTCACGGTCGTTTCCGGGTCCTCTCCGGCAGACTCTGGAATGCCAGAAAACACAAGATTATCTCTCATGCTACGGGATTTGTAAATTACAAATATCTGCTTGGTTTATCAAGACATCATATATTTGCAAAAGTGTGCCGACGTTTTCGGAGACGTCTGTTACCCACCCGCGTGATAGCAAGCCGGGGGGGGGGTTCGATGGTCACTCCAGCCGGCTTCATCGTTTTCAGACCCTCGCTCTTTCGCTACTCAGGTTAAACATGATATATATAAGTCACTCGGATAACTTAAAAATGTAATTGTTTGCCTTTTTCGGTGTGTTATTTGTTCCGGAGTAAATCGGTTTGGCTGAGATCAAAGTTATTAGATTATTGTCTGTGAAGGTTCTCAGTCATCCAGGTCATCGTAGTCAAAGGAGTTTGCAAAGAAAAGCGTCTGGACTTCTTTAAGTTGCTTGAAGACGTTTCACCTCTCATCCGAGAAGCTTCTTCAGTTCTAAGGTCAAATGGCCGAGAGTCCCAGATTTAAACCCAGTGGGAGTATCCCCCCAAAGAGGGACAAAGGACCCCCTGATGATCCTCTAATCACATGAGCCAAGGTGTGAAAGCGGGTGTGGGACCTAATCAGCCAGGGTTTCGAGGATGCCAATGTTCACATTTTGGACAGAGAGGACAGATGGTTTGAAAGAGGAGTGAAAGAGGCCATCTATGTCCACTGTGAGCGACCATCTTTGAACAGAGGCGGTGGTTTACGACACCAACTGTCTGCCATCTATAATCCAGTTTTGAGTTCCCTCCCCAGACGCCTTAATGCCCACTCACATCCTGGGCCATCTGACCTCAGGAATTCACATGACAAGGTGGGGCCAGGTTTCACAATGAGCTCACCCGAAACCCTGGCTGATTAGGTCCCACACCCGCTTTCACACCTTGGCTCATGTGATTAGAGGATCATCAGGGGGTCCTTTGTCCCTCTTTGGGGGGATACTCCCACTGGGTTTAAATCTGGGACTCTCGGCCATTTGACCTTAGAACTGAAGAAGCTTCTCGGATGAGAGGTGAAACGTCTTCAAGCAACTTAAAGAAGTCCAGACGCTTTTCTTTGCAAACTCCTTTGATTATTAGATTATTAGATTAAATAAAACTTTATTAATCCATCGGGTGGGTTCCTCCGGGATTTTCACACAGCTGAATAAACGTCAAACAGAAAACTGATTAAACAGAAGTGTGAGACAGTCGATAATTTTCGCCAGTGTCCTGTTATAGTTTAGATAGCAAGGAGCAGACGGCCGAGTTTAATAAACTCCACCGAGACAGCGGTGACGCAAATCTGAAGGCTAGACCGTCCCATTTCACAGCCTCGCACTTCCGGCCTTCTCGGTCTTCGAAGGACCTGGCCCACGTAGACCGCGAAGGCCGGGTCCTCCAAAGGATGCAGCCGACGTTTTGGGACACAGCTATTAACATAAGACATGGACCTTCAAAGTAAAACAGGAAACATAACACAGAGACGCAGACTTGACACGGGGATACAGCAGACAGGGGAGACAGCAACTATGGATCACAGACAGAAAACCAGAACACTAAAACTCTAACAAAACCCACACAGAGAACCTAAATCGACCATCTCTTCCTTCTGTAATTATTGGAAATGTACGGTCTTTGCACAATAAATTGGATGAGCTCACGTCGCTAACCTGGTCACAGAGGGAGTACCGGCAATGTAGCATCATGATGCTAACGGAGTCGTGGCTAACACCGCTAACTCCGGACACGAGTGTGACACTACCGGGATTCCAGCTGCTTCGAGCGGACACGACAAGAGACAGCGGTAAGAGGAAAGGAGGGGGACTGGCAGTGTTTGTGAATGACAGATGGTGTAACCCTGGGCACATCACTGTAAAAGAACAACTCTGCAGCAGAGACATTGAGCTGTTAGCCGTTAGCATGCGTCCGTACTACCTGCCCTGGGAATTCTCGCATGTTATCGCGATAACAGCGTATGTCCCCCCCCTCGGCCAACGCGGATGCAGCCTGTGACACTCTCCACTCAGTGGTCAGCAGACTGCAAACACAATCTCTGAGAGCCCTCCTCATAATATCAGGGGACTTTAATCATGCCTCACTGGACTCCACACTGCCCACCTTCACCCAGTATGTGACCTGCCCAACCAGAGACAATAAAACACTGGACTTACTGTATGCCAATGCTGAAGAGGCATACAGTTCATCACCTCTCCCTCCACTGGGCAGATCTGATCACAACCTGGTGCACCTTGTCCCTGTGTATGAGCCCTTAGTGCGCAGGGAGCCACCAGCCACCCGCACAGTACAGAGATGGTCGCAGGAGAGCGAGGAGGCTCTTAAGGTTTGTTTTGAGTCGACTGTGTGGGAGGTGATCTGTGACGACCACGGAGAGGACATCGACAGCCTTACTACATGCATTACGGACTATATTAATTTCTGTGTGGATAACACCGTACCTACCAGGACTGTACGGTGTTTCTCCAACAACAAACCTTGGATTACCCCGGAAATTAAAGCTGTCCTCAAGCAGAAGAGGAGGGCCTTCAAATCCAAAGACAAAGAGGAGTTGAAAAGGGTGCAGAGAGAGTTGAGGGGACTGATAAGGAATGGGAAGGATAGCTACAGGCAGAAGATGGAGAACCAGCTTCAGCAAAATAACGTTGGTGAAGTCTGGAGAGGCCTCAGAACCATCTCGGGCCACAAACATCAGAACTCTCTGCCTGGGAGGGATGTGAGGTGGGCAAATGAACTGAATCATTTCTTCAACAGATTTGATTCAGCCATGAGGCAGTCTCCAACATCGGCTGCAGACTCAACCACCCCCACTGCTGCTGTTCCACCTCTGACACCTCAGACACTTCACACCTCCTCTATTCACCCTGCTCACTCCTCCCCACCCCCAACAACAGCATCCAATACACAATCAACACAAGGCTCCAGCCTGTCTCTCTCAACCACCCAGGTTAGGAGGGAACTGAGGAGGATTAATGGCAAGAAGGCAGCGGGTCCAGATGGCATCAGCTCGAGGGTCGTCAGGTCCTGCGCGGACCAACTGTGTGGGGTGATGGAGCACCTCTTCAACCTGAGCCTGAGGCTGGGAAGAGTCCCACAGCTCTGGAAAACCTCCTGTGTTGTACCAGTGCCAAAGACTTCACGCCCCAAGGACCTCAACAGCTACAGGCCGGTGGCTCTGACATCCCACCTGATGAAGACCCTGGAGCGGCTGGTCCTGGCTCAGCTTCGGCGCCTTGTGAGCTCATCACTGGACCCACTTCAGTTTGCCTACCAGCCTGGCATTGGAGCGGATGATGCCGTCATTCACCTCCTACATCGCTCCCTCGCTCACCTGGAGACCGCTGGGAGCACTGTGAGAATCATGTTCTTTGATTTCTCCAGTGCCTTCAACGCTATTCTTCCCTCGGTTCTGAAGGACAAGCTGGAGAACTCTGGAGTGGACCATCACCTCACTACCTGGATTTTGGACTACCTCACCGACCGACCACAGTATGTGAGGACTCAGGGCTGTGTGTCGGACAGGGTCGGCTGCAGTACGGGGGCCCCACAGGGAACGGTTCTGGCTCCGTTCCTCTTCACCATCTACACTGCAGACTTCTCCCACAACTCCACCCAGTGCTTCCTGCAGAAGTTCTCTGATGACTCTGCTATAGTCGGCCTCATCACTGATGGGGACGACAAGGAGTACAGAGGACTGACTCAGGACTTTGTGGACTGGTGCCAGCTGAACTACCTCCAGATCAATGCCAGTAAAACCAAGGAGCTGGTGGTAGACCGCAGGCACAAACATCCTCCACTGCAACCACTGAACATCCAAGGTATGGACATTGAGACTGTGGACAGCTACAGGTACCTTGGTGTTCATCTGAACAACAAACTGGACTGGACTCATAACTCAGACGCCCTCTACAGGAAAGGGCAGAGCAGGCTGTACCTGCTGCGGAGACTCAGGTCGTTTGGAGTGGAGGGCCCACTCCTGAAGACCTTCTATGACTCTGTGGTGGCCTCAGCCATCTTTTATGGTGTGGTCTGCTGGGGTGGCAGCATCTCTGCTGGGGACAGGAAGAGACTAAACAGGCTGATCCGCAGGGCCAGCTCTGTTCTAGGATGCCCTCTGGACCCAGTGGAGGTTGTGAGTGACAGGAGAATGGTGGCTAAGCTGTCATCCCTGCTGGACAACATCTCCCACCCCATGCATGAGACTGTGACAGCACTGAGCAGCTCCTTCAGTGGGAGACTGCGGCACCCACGGTGTGGGACGGAGAGATTTCGCAGGTCTTTCCTCCCCGCTGCTGTCAGACTCCACAACAAAGACTTTAACTGATCATACACACACATCCACAAATGTGCAATAACACAAATGTGCAATAATCTTTCTGGCACCGTTGTATTTTTCACTCTGTTGTATATAGCATTTGTATTCTATTTTTATCCTATTGTATATTTTATTCTATTTTATTCTACTGTATATAGTATTCTATTTTTATTCTATTCTGTACAGTTGTGTACTGTATTTATTCTTATTTTATTTTATTCTAATTGTCCTTCATAACTTTTGCACTGTCCACTTCCTGCTGTGACAAAACAAATTTCCCACGTGTGGGACTAATAAAGGTCATCTTATCTTATCTTATCTTAAACTAAGAATAATCCTATGACCTATAAGGCAAAGCTAGAATATAATGAAATAAACAAAATCAAAGAGCCAAAAACACAGAACACTGGGTCGACGACCCAGGCAGCCTAACTCTTGTACCCAGAATGGTGCACACAGGCTACAGAAGTTAAACACAACTAACACACTGTTTTCATCATTAACACACTACCACTCAAAATTGAAAACACATGTTGCAATCTCTTCTTCTGCTTTTTGCTAGACTGAATACAGCTTCATCCATGAAAATGTATTCATGAGGCCTTACACAACAAACTAATTTTAGTTCTGTAAATGAAATAGTATAATGTATACATGTGCTATGTATACAAGTATACTTATAACTAAATGGTATTTTGTTTAGACTTGAAGGAAGGCCACATGAGGGTGCTCACAACACCAGGAGACACTTATTGTGGATATGGTCCATCAGAATAATGCAATTTGACTGTGTGAAATGCAGCAAGGGAATGTAGAAGACAACATACATGTTGAATCTAGCAAAAAGGAGAAGAAAAGGTCTCAATGTCGTAGGTCAATGTGCCATTATTGAACTGCCTGGCCAGCGTGGTGGAACTGTAACTACCTGTGCTGCCATCAGCAGCTATGGGGTTCTCCACAGTCATGTTACTGTTGGGCCGTACAACAATGAACTTATAGTAACATTCCTAGATGGTCTACGGGATGCTTTGCTTGATTAGAGAGATCGCGAGCAGGCAGAGAATCCCATATCATTTGGGCCAATGTGAGCTTTCACCGAGGTCCAAGAATATGCAATTGGTTTCACAATGAGCAGCATTTTATCAATGTGTTTCTTCCACCGTACTCTCCCTTTTTGAACCTTATTGAGGAGTTTTTCTCAGCATGGAGATGGAAAGTATACGACCGAAACCCTTACACACAGGAAAATCTACTTCAAGCATTGAATGGAGCTTGTGGTGAGATAGGAGTGGAATCTTACCAGAGCTGGATTCGGCATGCTAAAGGATTCTTTCCTTGTTGCCTTGCAAGGGAGACCATAGCATGTAATGTGGATGAAGTCCTGTGGCCTGACCCAGCACAGAGGCGTAATGCTGAGACAGGATAAATTATCTGAATATGCTGTAAAAATATATAATTTTTAATGTACATATAACTTTTTTTTACTGCAGTTCTTTTTTTGTTAAAATGTGAGTACAAGAATAAATGAATGAATAGATAAATATTATTTTCCAGCTATCTCACAGTGTTTTGTATTTATTTTTGTAGTGTGCAATCGTTGCTAAGTTGTGTTTGCACATTGGCTGGTTTTGTGTGGCTTTTGACAGTAGTGGTTGATTTTGAGTAAAGTTCAAATAGTTTTGGGTCAAATGTTTGGTTTTGCAAGACAAGTTAAAGGTTATGTGAGTGTAACTTGAATTTTACACTTTGTGTTTAGTGTTTTGACACAAAGAGATGAGATTTTAGGAAATGTGTTTTAGCAATTCAGAAAAACTGTGATGACAAGTACATTCCTGTCAGGTGAGTTCCTGTGTTCAGACTCTCACTGGACCTGAGCCATCACCTGTTACACCTGTGTGTTGCCTTCCTCTATGACTCTCACATGTGCTGCGTGGAGGCCTCTGTATCCCATTTCTCACAATAAAGATCTGCCAGGCATTTCAGAAAAGCTTACTGTCATCGGAGCAACTTTTTTGTTCATTTGTCACACACAATTGTTAGAAGATCTGATGGTGTAAATACCCATTTTTTTAAAAAGTGTTGTTTATTCACAAAATTGGCCCCATAACCATCCATTCGTGTCACAGTGCAATCATGGTTGCAATGCACCAGCGATCATCATTGACAGTTGCTCAGGTCTTAAAAGAGAATTAAGTTGTATTTTTTAATGTTTTTTTTTTTTTTACTCTTATTTATGAAGTACCTCTATAAGTAACAAGTCTTTAATTAGTAGGGCACTACTGCTGAAAAGCAGTTAAACAGCATCTTCAGTGTTATTAGAAAAGAGCTGTTATCCAGTAGTTTAAGATAAAAAAATTACTTTATTTATTAATTTTTGGGTTTGTTTCGTTTTTTGCGCTACATTAGACAACATCAAAATAGTGTTGTCATTTTTGTTATTTGTGTTTTGTAATCTTTATAAAAGCCTAGAAAAAACACCTCTTAATCTTTTGTATATGGCGAGGTGCTGTGGACACCCAAGTTTGTGATTGTGTAGATTTTTCAAATCAATACCATCTACTGAAAATCTCTGAAGCTTAAATCTCAGTGACCTTGACTTCAAGGTCAGAGGTCAACTTTTCTGAAAATCAGAGGAGTTTCACATTTATAACACAGGTATGTCTACTAGCAGGCTGAAGGGTAGCACTATATATTTATAAACAATCAAAAACAACAATTATTACGCAATTGATTTCCAATTTGTATGGAATTTATTTCTGTAAACATGGTGTTTTAGGTCTGATTGAAGGACTGATGTGATGGTAAGGTGTCCGCTGCTCTGCTTTGAATATTGGTAGGCTTTTTTTTTTTTTTTAATTTTCACAAGAATTGCTAGTTCCCCTAGAGTTTTGGCCACCCCAACAATCAGACGATTCCCTATGAGCAAGCATTTAGCGACAGTGGGAAGGAAAAACTCCCTTTAAAAAGGAAGAAACCTTCGACAGAACCAGGCTCAGGAAGGGACAGTCATCTGCCGCGACTGGTTGGGGTGGGGGGAGTGAAAATTTAAAAAAAAAAAGCCAAAGTGATCATTTTGGAGCAGCTTAATTAATTTTTGCAGTGTAATTTGCTGTTAATATCCTTTTCCAACCCCATTTTGTGTTTTTATCACTTTTGTCCAGGGTGGAAGATGCCATGCTGGGGATTGACTCTGTATGGTCTTTCAGTGTTGATACATGGGAACCTGTTAGAGAGGCCAGGGTTGAAAAAGGGATGCCGGAGAACCTGAGAGGGTGTTATCCGCTGGTGTGCATCCAAGGCCAACATCTCTTTAATTAGGCTGACAAATAAGCGTTGGCCAGCTTCTGATCCTCGTCTAAACATCATTATTTGTTCGAGGTCATCCAGACGTGTAAGTATTATGTATCTTGTCTCCAGGGATTCATGTCTTGTCCCTGGAACAGAGCCTTTAAATTGTTCTTCCATTTTAAATGTCCAGCGCTGTTGCTTGTATTTGTCTTCAATGAAATAGTTTTCAGTGTACACGCCAGAGTCTAGAACATGATCTGGTGGCTGACCCTGAGTCTCTATGATGAATTTCAGATAATCATAGTCATTCTCCGAAGGGTAGAGTGGCACCCCTGTAGCAAGCTCCACAGCTACCAGCCCCAGAGACCACATGTCACTTGCTTCGTTATAAGGAAGGCCAAGCATAACCTCAGGTGCACAATAACCAAATGTCCCCACACAGTCACCAGGCATCACTGCAGACGCAGGACATGCGAGGCCAAAGTCTATAAGTTTGACTTTGACTGGAGACTCATGGCGGTTTACAACCATGATGTTTCCAGGTTTGAGGTCAGCGTGCACTATTCCCACAGAACCCAGGTGGGACAGAGCATTTGTGAGTTGACCTAAAATTGGCCTGACTTCGCTTATGGGGAGACCCTGTTTATTCCAGTCCCGTATGTAGTCCCACAGGCATTGATCAAGGAGTTCAAATTTTAGGCAAACCCGCTCTCCGTCAAGGAAAAAGCCGTTCCATTGAACAATGTTGGCAGCATCTGGATCCAACCTTCGCAGCTGCTCCAGGATGAAAATTTCTACATGTGCCTGTTGCAGAATATCAGGGTCGCTCTTGTTGACTTTAATGGCAACAGCTTGGTTGGTTTTGGTATCACGACATTTGGCTACAATACCAAAGCCCCCTTCTCCGAGGAAACCCTCTACCTTGTAGTGGTTTCCCAAAATGCTCCCTTCAACTATTTCAAGCTCATCTGAGCTGAAGGATGGGCTGGCTGACGTGTGGACGAATACTTGCTGAGAAAATTCAACCGAGTTTTGGAAACTGCAGTTGATTTTCTGTGATCTCTTGCTTTCCAAGTTTGAAGGGTGCTGAAAGACCACAGGGTTTTGTCCCCCTGTGCTACTCGCGTCAATGCACAGGGAACTCTTAGGGTTGAAAAAGGGATGCCGGAGAACCTCCGAGGGTGTTATGCGCTGGTTTGCATCCAAGGCCAACATCTGTTTAATTAAGCTGACAAACAAACGTTGGCCATTTTCTGGTCCTCGTCTAAACATCATTACTTGCTCGAGGTCATCGAGACGCGTCAGTTTTATGTATCTTGTCTCCAGGGACTCATATCCTGTCTCATATTGAAATTGTTGGCCAGTCTTAAATGTCCAGCGCTGTTGGTTGTCTTTGTCTTCAATGAAATAGTCTTCAGTGTACACACCAGAGTCTAGAACATGATCTGGTGGCTGACCCTGAGTCTCTATGATGAATTTCAGAACATCATAATCATTCTCCGCAGGGTAGAGTGGCACCCCTGTAGCAAGCTCCACAGCTACCAGCCCCAGAGACCACATGTCAATTGCTTCATTGTAAGGAAGGCCAAGCATAACCTCAGGTGCACAATAACCAACCGTCCCCACACGGTCACCAGGCATCACTGCAGACGCAGGACATGCGAGGCCAAAGTCTATAAGTTTGACTTTGACTGGAGACTCATAGCGGTTCACAACCATGATGTTTCCAGGTTTGAGGTCAGCGTGCACTATTCCCACAGAACCCAGGTGAGACAGAGCATTTGTGAGTTGACCTAAAATTGGCCTGACTTCACTTATGGGGAGACGCCGGTTATTCGGGTCCCGTATGTAGTCCCACAGGCATTGATCTAGGAGTTCAAAATTTAAGCAAACCCGCTCTCCGTCGTGGAAAAAGCCGTTCCATTGAACAATGTTGGCGGCATCTGGATCCAACCTTCGCAGCTGCTCCAGGATGAAAATTTCCAGTTTTGCCTGTTGCAGAATATCAGGGCGGCTCTTGTTGACTTTAATAGCCACAGCTTGGTTGGTCATGGTATCACGACATTTGGCTACAATACCAAAGCCCCCTTCTCCGAGGAAAGCCTCTACCTTGTAGTGGTTTCCCAAAATGCTCCCTTCAACTATTTCAAGCTCATTTGAGCTGAAGGATGGGTTAGCTGACATGGTGAAATGTGTCGGCTTGGTCAGTGAATTGCTGAGAAACGCGAAATTCTCTCAAAACTCTCCAAAAAGGTTTTGGTTGCTGTCAGGTCAAGGTCCGTTAAGCAGTAACGTTTAACAGAGCAAAGCTCCTACTTAAGGGTTTTGTCTCTCAGCAAGATTATGACATCACAAAGGATCAAAGGCATTCTATTTTTTCAGTTGAAACACTGAAAAAAAATAGTGTTTCAACAGGCCAGGCTGCATTTTCTGCTGCAACATCTCAACAGGAGATAATAAGATATAGACAAGGAAGACTGGTGATCTCTCCATATCAGTAACATCGGCAGGTTTCTAGTGCAGGAAGTAATAAATTCAGTGTCTGCACTGCAGGTTGCTTTCATGAGTATTTCTGTTTTTGTGGTGGGGGAATTTTTCCTCGTTCCAACGATGTAAACAAAAACATTCATTGTGCTTTCCGCAATGACTAGTAATCTTTTTGTCCTACTGTTCATTTACAGTACAGGAAAGGTTTTGTTTGGTTATGATTGTTTTGCAAGAAATACTTCAATCGCAGTGGGGTAGTCTTGATTAAAATGTTATATGAGAACTGTGGCACCATGTTTGACCAGATATTGGCATGTAGTCATCGCCAGACTGTCATCAAACATGTGAAGTTTGGGACAGACTGGACAAAGTACATTTTTAGAGATGAAAATCTTATGTCCAGTGGTAAATGATCAAAATTCCACCACAAACATGGCTTTGACGAAGATGTCCCTTTCTGAAGTAACCCCAAAAAGTTCCTGAAGTAACCAAATGGAATTTAACCAGTGACCTCTCACTTTGCAGGCGAATGTGTAAACAAGCGATGCCTGGAAAACACTAAAACTGTGCCAAAATGTCATTTTACATTCAAAATGACGGGGACTTCCAGACTTCCTCTTTGGATTGGGTTCACTGAATCTGTGTGTAATAAATGTCATACATGTATTTCAAGCTGTAAATAAGTTGTTAGAAGTTCATTAAAATTTCTTAAGTGGTGCTGTAGATCCATTTCCGCAGTGCCGGTGACTTTTTTTTTTTTTTTAAAAAGTACATTTTGACCTGATGTGAAGAATGCAAAAAATTTCATTAGTTTGGAAGCATGTTTGGTATATGATATACTTGCCTGACTAAGAATAATTTATTATTATTATTATTACTATTGTTATTGTACAATGGGGCCTTTCCCCTGTGAATGACCAGCTCCCAGCTAAAATGTGTATTTTGTGCCATTTATAAGGAAAGTGCTTTATCATACCTTAAACTGTGCAGGGTAAAAGCCTCAGTTGCTGGGAAAAGCACAGGTGTATTACAGTTTTTCTGAATTGCTAAAACACTAAACCCCGTTGTAAAAACTAAACTGTCAACTATGAAAACTCTTTCATCAAATCAATCCCACAGTTGCCAAAATCTTAAAACACTATTCATCTGGTTAGGACACCAATTGCAAAGCTCAGTCTCCCATTTACCAAAACTCTAAACACAAAACACACTTAGCAGTGTGGTGCACCTGTTGTCGTGTGAAGGCTGTGTGCAGTAGTGATGTCTCCTGTGTGTCGAAGCTTTGAAGCGTGTGTCGGTAATCTCGGGGTAGTTTTGTGAAGCGCGTATCGAGGCTTGCTTTGATTACGTATGCAGTGATGTTCGAGGCCTCGCGGGCAGTTCGTACCACATGACTGATTCAGGAACTGACTCGCCGGTTTGCGCCAGATTCTAAATAAATTGGGCAGCAAAACACAGCCGATTCCCATCACATTGTGTTGTGGAATTGGATTATGTCCCAGTTACATACTTACTGGAACATTTCTCCTTCGATGGAACTAGCAAGGAAGAGTAGATTTTCCCCTGTCTGGCAACATTTAGATCTCATCTCTCCTAATAAAGTATGCACACAGTAATAAATATCACAAATGATAAGTACCATAATATAAATCAACAACACCACAGATCTTATAATCTGATTTCTGTCTTTTAGTTTATTAAAAAGTGAAGCACCACACACTAGTTTGTGTCATTATCCAGATGTACATAAGCATGATTACACAGTTACACAATTATACCAAAACTCTGTCCTGATAGTTTCCACTTTCTCTTTTGTATCAGACATACTGAGACAGTATTTGGGATAAATAACTGTCAATAGAAAATTGTACTTAGTAGTCAGTATAATCTTTTCATAATATAAGTTTGCATATGATAGAATACTGCATGATGACCTCTTTATAACTCAGACTGTTTTGATTCACTGTGACCTGTTATCATGCAGGGAAGGAGCAGTACCTGCTAGATAAGAGCTTAATAAGCAGTTTCACTTTGTACCAGGTAGAGGAGCCTCTCCTGGCACACGCACACACGCGCGTGCACACACACACACACACACACACACACACACACACACACACACACACACACACACACACCCGCACATGCTCACGCATCAACATTCCACTGAACAAACGTATTCACTGTTGTATTACTCTTCTTGTGTATAAATAAAGACCAGGGCAGTGGCAGAGTGCGAGTCTCGGAGCCCTCACTCCAAGTGCGAGTGCTCTCTGGCTGCCCTTGCATGCAAGTAAAACTGTGTGTTTCTCCTCTCTGATTCTCAGCTGAAGAAGTGTCTTAGAGTACATCTCTTGACAATAACCATGAAAACAATTTATTTATTAAGTTTACACATCACATCATTATAATCATTGAGCCTATTTGACTTTAATCGTCCACTTGATGGCGCAGTAGAGCCAATGAATCGTCTCAATGCTTCGAACCATGAGTCGACCAGTTGGCTGGAAAGCTTCAGTTCATCACAAGGCTTCATCTCACCATCACTAATGAAAGCTCTTATAATTTGGCTGCTATTAGAGACCATCGATTTAGGCTCTCTTTGGTTACTACGTGGATCTTTTTTCAGACAAATTAATGGGAAAAAAAATATAATAAATGGAAAAACAGAGTACAAATGTGGACAGTTAACTGGATATTACAGCGCGATTTCAGTGCATAAATACATAAATACAGGTCTGAGACGTAAGTGGTGCAATATTGATAGAGCTCACATGACTCCCTCCTGTTCGTATCCCAGAAATCCACCAGGATTTTAGGGCCTCATATACTGCACAGGTCATCGGCACACCTGTGAGATTCAGGACGACATGCTAAGCAGTGCTGTGTCACCATCAATAATACACCATATTAATGCAAGGTACAATTACAGCTGGGCTCCACCACGTTTTATTTTAACAGAGGAAATAAAATATGCAGAGCTAGTTGAGTTGGTTGAAATTCAGTTGTTACTTCAAGAGAATTTCATAAAAAAATTATTGAAGATGAAATAGGTTATTAAAGCTGTCATCATTGCTTCAGTGCCATATTCTCTCTGCTGTAACTCAGATTTGAAGAGGGGTTGTTTAGGCAACAACTCAGAGCACTAACTATACGATCACGGCCGGTCACTTGGGTGATTTGTTATAAATGTGAAAACAGCTATGCAGGTTTAATGCGAGGTCAAGGTAACTTTATTTATATCCATAGGCAAGGTAAATTTGCTTTACAGAAAAATGATAGCATTTGGCATCCCTTCAAAAACACACATACCTAGTAAAAATATAAACCTCACTGTAGCATATAGTAATTTAATGTTTTGACTCAAAAACAGTTCTTATTTAATTCAGTGACAGCAACAGG
Source organism: Pelmatolapia mariae (assembly GCF_036321145.2). Lineage (NCBI taxonomy): Eukaryota > Metazoa > Chordata > Actinopteri > Cichliformes > Cichlidae > Pelmatolapia > Pelmatolapia mariae. Next base: position 33,936,920 of record NC_086236.1, on the reverse strand, counting down.
GACAAAGCTGTTTTTATAACGCTTTGTCCTGCATTCGGAAACAGAAACCTCCATCCTGAGGAAAGAAGCTGAAATTCACCCCTTAGAGGATGGGAACCATTTCTAAGGATTGATAAAGCCATCCTCTGTACTTGCTTAGAGTACAGGGAGGCTAAACAAGACTGTGGCTCACCTATCAGACGACTGGACCATCTCACTATCTGATTCAGTGAGTGTTTCTCTGTGACAGAGGTCTGACCAAACCATGCCACCAAACAAAAGGATAAAACAGACTCAATAAAAGAACGATAAAAAAAAGTTAAAATTTTTTGGTCAATGCGGAAATGAGCAAGTTTCCTAAGGCAATAGAGGTGCTGGTGACCCTTTTTACAAACTGATGTGCAATTCTGATCAAAGTTCAGTTTTTCATTGATTATGGTCCCAAGATATTTATATGATTGTACTTGCTCTATTTTCTGACCTTTAATTAAAGTGACTCCGTGCCCATTTTGTTGTTTCCTAAAACCAATCACCATATCTTTTGTTTTAGATATGTTCAACTGGAGATAAGACTCCTCACACCACTGAACAAAGTCATCAATGACTGGACCGTGGTTAGTTTCACCCTCTTTCAGTAAGCTGACAATAACAGAGTCATCTGCATATTTAATGATGGCCCTTGTTTTCATGTCTGCTCTGACACATGTTTGTATAGAGAATGAATAATAAGGGCGATAAGATGCAACCTTGAGGAGAACCTGTGGAGGAGAACACTGGGTCAGACAGAATCCCGTTTATTCTCACTCTTTGAGAATAAACGGGATTCTCAAGGAACTCTTTACTCAGTGTTTGGCATGGGTCCTAAATCAAGGAGGGGTAGTCTGTCAGTCACTGCATTGCTCACCTCCATGGGAAACTTGCCAAACTGGAAGTTATCAGAAACATTGGAGACAATACTGAATCCACCAGAGACAGCTGGGACAGGTCCTGGTCATTGCCATACAGAAAAGAACAGATTTATTTCAGTTCAGCTCAAATCAATAAGGTGAAGAAAAAACAGAGACTGCATCTTATGTGTTTTCTATTCTATTCTAGTAGTTTTACAATCCAATAACTACACAAACAATCATGGCAGTGAGGTGTGGAGGGCCAGGAGTGACAAAATGAATTAATTAAATATGCCATTAATTATTGAATTAAATGTTTAATTATTTAATTAAATGCCCATTCACTTCACTAGTGTTTGTAGTTGCTGTTGAGAAATGCCCACTGAAAGAATGGCCACCAGGGCAAGTGCCTGTAATCGGATTACAGTAACACGTTACTTGTAACGCATTACTGCCCATCTCTGTTGAGAACAAATAATGTAAATGAATAATAGTGTTCAAATTGTTCGTTAAAACTCTGCATATCTCAGAAAAAGTAAAAAAAAAAAAATTCAGCTTTCTTTACTCACTTCTTTACAATGCAGCCATTACAATCTTCTTTGATTGGTCGCTGCAGGATTGCCATTCTTCTCATGTTTAGTTTTTTTTTCCTATCAGTGTTTTAATTCCTTGAAATAAATTTTTCAAAGTCACTTTTTGCTTTCACTAGCTTGTTTTTAGTGTCTCACTTTTGGATCTTCTGAACTCACTCTGATTAAAGTTGTCATTGTACTAATGTTATTCATGTGCAGCTGACTTCACAGCTGTGTGTATTATTTTTTGCTTTTTTGCAACTTTTTGTAATATCTAAATGTTTAACCTGTTCAATAACATTATTACTATTCAATGATTATTATATATGATTATCACTTGGCTACGTGAACGTACATAAATCTGTTAAATCTCAGCGACACAAGCATGTCTTCATGCACACACACAGTTTCTACTCCCATTCATTCAGGTTTATACTTACACTTTTACAGGAAGAATGGACAGCCATCACTTTAAGGAAAAACAAAGAGAGAGAGAGAGAGATTATGAGTTCAGGGCAGGTCAGTTTTTATAGAAATGCGTAGATGTGTGTTGTACTTCCATTTGGCTTATTACTGTCTAATGCAGGGAAAAAAAACATTGGCAAAGAAACACCTACTACATAAATAGTTTGATTTTAAATCAAATTTTCTTTTGAGTCCTCTCTATTGACTCTGGCATCCTGCTATTAACAGTTTCATGGTATTGCTTTTTTTGCTTTAAAAAAAAAAAAACTCACAGGGGGGTAGAATATGTCTGCGGTGCAGAGGTCCTTGGATCGCCTCTCCGTTGTCTTTGTTGACAGCAATGAAGGCAGTGAAAGAACTGCTCACTCCTGATTGGACACTGAGCTGCACCACCACCATCTTGCTGTCCTCTGAGCTCTCTCTCCTTCATCTCCAGGGAACGAATCAGAGTGTGAGCACCCAACCTGTGGACTGTTAATCTGCAGACAAGGAAGAAAACGTTTACAGTTCTAATGTTTCCTATTTTTGCTACATTACACTGACTTTTCTGTTTTTCACTCCACTCTATCCTTTTCAGAGGTGGAGGCTAATCCACCACTTGGTTAAGACTCACAATGATAACATGATTGAAGACAGCGGTCTACAGAGGATTAAAATCAAAATGAAATGTGAAAACTTGCTTCAGAGTTGAAATATGCCATTAACTCTGTTATCAAAGTTAGAGCTTTAACAATATAAATGATGCAGGTATAACAAACCTTACTTGATATTACTGACACACACCTGAACTAGTTCGTCCTCTCTTCAGCTGCACTCAGTTAATTCAACTCAAAAATGTCAAATTCCAGCCATTTCCACTTACTACTGGTGTCCTCGGGGACCTCTACCATTTCTTATCTGGCTACTTCCAATTGGTCATCTCTCCTACACATTTAATATCAATTTTCTCTGTTATGTTGATGACACCAAACTCTACCCGTCTTTAATGTGAAATGTTTATGTGGGAAATAAACAAGTCAGCGGAGGCAGATGATGTTTTACCATTGTTGTTTCTAATGAACAGACACATGAAAACAATCGCCTGCCCATCCCAAGTATGGTTATTTTAATTATAAGATAAAGTAAGAACCATCAGAAGATAAGACAGACACTACACATGCTTTGGCACCTCGTCAACAGTTTCTTCCTCCCCTTGAAAGTTGGCACCAGTACACATCCTCATTCCTAAGGCGTTCTCTCACTGCCCAAGATTGAGTTAAACAACCTGCTTAAAAAGTCCACCGCCCTCTCTCCTACACACCTCCATACCTCCACAGGTATGTCGTTTGGACCAAGCACCTCTCCACTCTTCATAGTTGCCCTTTTTTCATCCGTACTAATTCTTTGCACATTCTGATTTACTGTCACGGCCAAAGGGATGAGCCGTGTGGAGAAAATCAATCAGGATCCACGCGCAGGCACTCGCTGAGCTGTGAAGGTGGTTTATTGTAAAGTAAAGCACAAGGTGAAAAATGGCAAAACGGAACTAAAGATAATGTAAACTGGGAAAAACTAAACTACTAAACAGCAAACATGAACATGAAGGAGGGTGAGCAGAGGGATAAGAAGGTAGATGGCAGGGAAAACACACAGAGAATACACAGGACACTTACAGACAGAACAGCGACTAGTACATGAATAGACACGACTTAAATACACACAGAAGAACACAGGGAGATTACACACAGGTGGGGAACACAGCTGGAAGTAATTGACAAGAGGAGACAGGGGAAGCAAAACTGAATTCACTCACATGAGACACGGACCTTCACAATAAAACAGGAAACAAGAAACAATTCACAAGGCCTTAAGCAGCTGCGGGCGCGCCTGCGGACGGTAATCACGATCACTGTCTAGCACAACACCTGGAGCTAAGGAGGCAAAACAATGGCATGAGTGCTGCTGTTTGACTGAGGAAGAATAAAGTAGTCGTGGTAAGCCAATCACATGACCACTTAAAGACAAAGCAACAAGGTGATATATACCAGTTTATAAACTGTGTTGATAGGCCACGTAAAACCAGAGTCATGATAAACAATATATACGGTGTTTTTTCCTCAATAGTTTCCTCACATTTACTGTCTAAGGACAGCGCAGCAAGCACTCTCTGCTTACGAACAACAACAAAAAAAAAAAACAGGGGAAGTTTTAGGAGTGACAGCGAGAGAGAGAGAGAGAGAGAGAGAGTTTTGAGATGTGAGAGATTTGTGACATTTAGCGTGTTTGGAGTGTGTAGTTAGTGTGTTGTCTTGTGTAGTTAGTGTGTAGTGTTGTGGATAGTTTTGTGTTGTGTGTCAGAACAATAAGGTGACTGCTGTCTCCAGGTAGAAACAGGAGTGATACACCTGCTGCTGTCAGACCTGCAGGTATCAGGCTGTGATGTTCTCCTTTGTAGTGGACAGAAATATTTGGAGTGGCACAAATAATTTGTGTTGCATCTTATTGAAGAACAGCTGATTGTTCTGTAAATAGTTTGAAATGGTTATTTAAAAAATCAAGGTAAAAGGTAAATGGATGCAAATAACTTTGTTGTTTGCAAAACTTGTGCATAGGATTGTAAAAGTGACAATTAATATTTGCATTTAAAGTTATGAAATATGATTCATTAAACATGTTTGTGGTTGTTACAGTAAAAAATATAACTTTTCTACTCTGATTTTATGTTTTTTGTCTGATTTTAGATCAATTGTGTTTTAATACAGTATGTCAAAATGAAAACATGACTGTAAATTCAGACACGTGAGGTTGTGCTGAAAACAATGATACCAAACAAGGCAAAGTAAACAGTTTTTAAAGGTAAAATGTGGAGGGAAAATCAAGAGTAGTTAAAAATGGCCAAAAAGTAACACAATAGTTACTTTTCAAGAAGTTAATTACTTTTAGAATATTGTTACTTTTTTGAAGAAGTAACTAGTAACTATAACTAATTACTTTTTCAAAGTAACTTGCCCAACACTGCTGATTGTAGGGTTCCCCACCTCATGAATCCCACTGTAACCTCTGCCCTACTCATTTTCCTGTTTAGAGGCAAACTCACCCTCTACAATGTAGGCAACAGAACATTTAGATTTCTTTAATTGTACTTTTCATCTGCTGCTGTTTTATTTTACTGATTCAAGCTGAACACATTTAGTAGAATCAAAATTTAGACTGAAGTCAAGCTTGTAATCCCATTAATTTAAATGATTTTATTATTACATTAATATAGCACAAGGTTCAGTTAGCTTTGGAGAAAAATAAGTGGTAGAAATGTCGCCCAAAGAGCTACTTTTTTATTTTCTTACTTTTAGTACATTTTAGAGCCTCTGCTTTTTCGCTTTTACTTGAATAAAGAAGTTGGATCATAACCTCAACCTTTACTAGAGTATTTTGAGCACTAGTGTCTGTAATTAAGCACAGAATCCCAAAAAGTTGATTCTGTTCCTGTGGAAGTAGCATTTTCAGTGGGAGAAACATTTCATCACAAATCCTTCAGCCTCAGCATCCAAAGCCAACATCTGATAAATAAATGTTGGCCACTTTCAGTTCCCGTTCTAACCTGTTCAGGTCATCAAGGCGCTGAGGTTTTTATATATCGAGTTTCCTGGGATTAGAATCCCGTCTCATATTGAAATTGTTTTTCTAGTCTTAAATGTCCAGCACTGTTCGCTGTAGTTGTCTTTTATGAAATAATATTCAGTTCTCATGCCAGAGTCTAGTATATAATCTGATGGCTGATCATAATCCATATTCCCAGGGTAGAGTGGCACCCCTGTAACAGCTACCAGCCCCAGAGACCACATGTCAGTTGCGTCATTATATGGAATATGAAGCATAACTTCAGATGCCCTTTACCAAACTGTCTGTATACAGGCACTAGGATGATGCAATGATGTAGTAAATCTGTTTACACACACACACACTTAAATCTTAACTGACCAACTGTAGCAACTCAGCATAACCATCACAAACTGAACACTTACTTTTGTGTTTACTTCCATTTTGTACACTCAGCCTTTGCAGCTAGAAGCTCACACTCTAAAGTAACATTTACAACCAGATATTTATCTATCACCCTCGATGAATCAGTACTGTATCGTGGTGGGGGACTTTGCAGGGGCAAACAAGTCCTAGGTGAGAGACCAGACAAAGAGCAATTCAGAAGTAACTGGCTACAAGACCAAGTGAAGAGTTCACTTCTAAATGCCACCATTTAAAGAGAAAATGAAGTGTTCATCCAGAAAAACACATAAACACAAAGACTTTAATGCAGAGAACCAAGTCTGTGTTACCAAATCATGTGTTTTATTAGTGTTGAGTCAGCAACATTTGACAGGAGGTTCTGTTAGTGAGAATGAAACAAGTCAATCACATCTAGTGGAAGAGAAAGAATGAACACACCTTCTGATTGAGCTTCTACAGTAGCTGTCAGAAAGTGTGTTTGGAGTATTCAGATAATTCTGCAGACACGTGTTACAGTGTTAAATCCAATGTTAAATACCAATTTGGATTCAAGGAAAATAATGATTTTATAACAATTAAAGGGTCAGACTAAAGAAAGCAACACAGTATAGTGTAAGTCAGTATCCTTCTGCTTAACAGTCCTGAAGGTGAGGTCACTTTAAGAAAACCCTCAGAGTCCCAGAGCTTCTTTCTTCACGCTGCAACCCAGCAGGACATTTCCAGCATCCACACACTCTGACACACACATTGCTAAAAACACAAAACACACAATGATTATAGAAATTGATATGGGGGGAAAAGCTGACTATAGCATTTTATTTTCATTGTGATGATTACTACCTTTGTGAGCTTGGAGCCATGAGGCAGCCTTCACAGCCAGAAGCTCCCACTCGTCCTTTGCATCCATCTTGAAACCATGAAGCCAGATCAGAGCCAGGATGGTGGCCCACACTTCACTGCTGGCCTAATTCATCAAGTGAAAGACAATCAGATAAAACAGGAAACGTGAAAATCATCATCTTAATTTCTGCAAATAATATAATAATATAAATGTAAAATAAGACAGTGATATACTTTAAGAACTTTTGATGATGAAAATGATTTCTGCTGCTTTGTGGTTACTGGACAATATCAGACTTTAGTGCAGCTCAGTGGTTGCTCATGAGTGTGAGTGTCTGATATACAGATGCTTATTTTCATGCAGCAAGAAGGCCTACAGTTAGTCTGACTTTATTTCCATTTGTTTTCTGTTGTGTTGTAATTCTAGTTTTCATTCAGATCATGCTATGGAATTTGTTATACAGTATCATACATTTGTGTTACTATTTCAACAGGCAAAGCAACAGCCCACCTTTTCAGGCTTTGACTTTTCCACCTCCTCGTTGGTCTTTCCCAGTGCAGCAGCCAGAGCTGGATCAAGCAGCCAGCAGCCAGACGCCTCCTGCAGGGAGACTAACTGCAGCAAAGGGTCTCTGGGTGGCTGTTCGGGCTCAGCAGCTGGAAAATCTAAGATGAAATAAAAACAAAACCTGATTATGGTGCTAGATGAGACAACATAAAGTGTATATGACTAACCAATGCACAAACCATTACACCTTAAACTGTTAGAAATAAAGCCTTATTTGATTCATTTGAATATCTGTCAAAAATGTAACGTTAAACATAATTACCAAAGCAATTCATGTGACAAATTGTGTATTTACAACAGCCTAAAAACTGACAACACCACACACCCCAGCATTAGACTTTATGAATTGAACAGGCGGAAGTTAGTCGGATTTTAATGAATAACTTTTGAAAGTAATCAACCTGATCAGATGAATACTGACGAAATGATGTTATATAAGGTCTTGTTCTCATGCTTTATAATAAAAATATGTGGCCAATATGCTAAATCCAAGAGGTCAGAAGACACTAAAGCAAAGAAAACTTGTTAACAGTAAATCCTCGCTTTTATCTGTTTTATTATTTTATTATTATTGTTTTATTATTAAGGGTCCTGGGGTCTTCACTAAGATCTTCAAAACTTCACTGTCCCAGTCCTGGATCCCACCGTGCCTAAAGTCAGCCACAACTGTCCCACTGCCAAAGCGTACTAACATTAGCAGCCTCAACGACTACCGACCAGTTGCTCTAACACCTGTTATAATGAAGTGCTTTGAGAAACTGGTCCGACGTCACATCATAGCATAGCATAGCATATTTATTTATAACGCACTTTACATGCAACAATGTTGACCAAAGTGCTACAAAAATAAAACAGAGAGAAAACAGTTTAAATTACATATAAAATATCTTAAAATTAAAAATAATATAATTAATAAGAAAACATATTAAGAGACATCAACAAGTCCTGCTGTGCTAAAAGCCAAGGTAAATAAATATGTTTTAAGACATGATTTAAAAACAGATAAGGAAGGTGCCTGTCTGACATGTAAAGGCAACTCATTCCACAATTTTGGTGCTGCCACAGCAAACGCCCGATCCCCTCTGAGCTTACGATTAGTCCTGGGCACACTCAGGAGGAGCTGGTCTGCCGACCTGAGGGACCGGGAAGGTATGTATGGATGAAGAAGCTCAGAGAGGTACAGAGGGGCAGCATTGGACAAACATTTAAAAACAAATAAAAGCAGCTTAAAATGGATCCTAAAATGCACAGGCAGCCAATGAAGTGAATATAAAACTGGGGTGATATACCAGTTAAAAGGCGTGCAGCAGCATTCTGAACTAGCTGCAGTTGAGAAACAGAAGATCGACTCACCCCAAAATAAAGAGAATTACAGTAATCCAGCCGAACGGTTACAAAAGCATGGATTACTGTTTCGAATTGCTGTCTCGCAAGAAAGTGCTTAATTTTGGCCAGTTGCCTCAGATGAAAGAAACTAGACCTTACAACCAACCCGATCTGGCTTTCAAGCTTAAGCTCAGGATCCATTTTAAAACCCAGATTAACAATCTCTGGTTTACAGAATGATTTCAGGGATTGCAAATCAACACACAGAACAGCAGTGGAGGCAGGTCTGAACACCATTACTTCAGTTTTAGAATCGTTAAAACAAAGAAAGTTTACCGCCAACCACGACTTGACGTCCTCCAGACATGTTTGCAAACGATTTACAGACGACCCATCTTTCTTTTTAAGAGGAACATAAATCTGGCAGTCATCTGCATAACAGTGAAAAGACAGTCCCTGTTTCCTAAGAATTGAGCCCAATGGAAGTAAATAAAGCGAAAACAGGATAGGGCCCAGAATGGAACCCTGTGGTACTCCATGAGACAACGGAGCACGGGAGCACTCACAGTTTCCTAAGCGAACTGAAAAGGTTCGATTTGTTAAGTAAGACCTGAACCATTTCAGAGCCACACCTGTTATACCGACACACTGCTCCAAACGCGAGATTAAAATTTCATGGTCTACAGTGTCAAATGCAGCAGTTAAATCGAGTAAAATGAGAATGACACTTTCACCAGAATCACATGATGATATCATTAAAAATTCTTAAAAGTGCTGATTCAGTGCTATGCATTGCTTTAAAACCAGATTGAAAAATCTCCTGAACACTTTGTGCATTCAAGTATGGGATCAATTGGTCATATACAATTGACCATGTCCTGCCTGCCACCCACACTCGACCCGCTCCAGTTCGCATACAGAGCTAACAGATCAACTGAAGATGCCATTGCTACAACGCTCCACACCACCATCTCTCACCTGGAAGTGCATGGCCGTTACGCCAGGCTGCTCTTTGTTGACTTTAGCTCTGCTTTCAATACGATACTCCCGGACAGACTAATAGTTAAACTGCTGGAAATTGGACTTCCTTCTACCACCTGCTGCTGGATCAGAGACTTCCTCTTAGACCGTGTACAGAGAGTTAGAGTGGGGCCTCATCTTTCCTCAGCTCTCAGCCTCAACACTGGCTCTCCACAAGGCTGTGTACTGAGTCCCCTACTGTACACTCTGTACACACATGACTGTGTAAGTACCCACCCAGACAACGCAGTCATCAAGTTTGCAGATCATACCACCATGGTGGGGCTCATCTCTGGGGGAGATGAGACGGTGTACAGAACTGAAGTTCAGAGGCTGTCAGATTGGTGTGTAGATAACAACCTGGACCTCAATACCAACAAGACAAAAGTCGACTTTAGAAGGAAGTCTGAGCTGCAGCCTGTCAGCATCAGTGCGTGGAAAGGGTCTCCAGTTTCAAGTTTCTGGGTGTGCACATAGACACAGACCTCCAATGGAGCTCTAACATCTCTGCGGTTTTAAAGAAGGCCCAACAGCGTCTCCACTTTCTGAGAATCCTCAGAAAAATGGACCTGAAGAAGGAGCTGCTGACCGTCTTCTACCGCTGCTCCATTGAAAGTGTGCTGACATATTGCATCGGTGCATGGTTCTCCAGCTGCACCACAACACACAGGAAGGCACTCCAGAGGGTCATTAATATGGCCCAAAAAATCACTGGACATCCTCTTCCCTCCCTGAAGGACCTGTACAGCACTCGCTGTCTCAAGAGGGCACGCAGCATCCTACGGGACTGTACACACCCAGGACACCGGGTGTTTAAGCTGCTGCCGTCTGGCAGGAGGTTCAGGCTGCTGAGGTCCCAGACAACAGACTCAAGGACAGCTTTTATAACAGGGCAATAGCTCTAATCAATGCAAATAGCTGACCTGATTGGCTACCTCCCTGGACTTTTTTGGGGGGGAGGTAACAACGGTAAAAACAATAACAATAATAATATTTATATTTATAACAAGGTGCAATAATAATTAATGTGCAATAATAACAGTGTGCAATACACATACACTTCTTCTTCTTTTTTTATTACTAAGTTAATATACTGTGTTGTGTTGTTTGTGTTGCGTTGTGATGTGTCGTATCGTGTCGTGTGTTGTGTTATATGTAGTGCCGATGTAGGACAGTTTTCCAATTTCATTGTACTACTGTACTATGTATGACTGTGCAGTGACAATAAAGAGTTATCTTATCTTATTAGAATATTAGACTAATAAATTATTCAGCAGGAGAAAAGTGGATCTTCTGTCAAAAAGGCATAAAGTAGAATCAACTGCTACCACCACCAGCAGCTTAACAGCTCAACATTGCTCATTTGCTGTTGTAGTTTACTGTTTATGTCACGTATTCTCAAGATTGCTGTAACAATTTCTACATGCAGTAGCTAGAATATAGAATAATAATTTGCTCAACACCAAAAATGTATTGATATATAGGGTGCCTTGTCCTTGATTTTTATATATTGTGACTGTCGTCTGTCTTAAACTACACTAATAACGGCTTATTACTGAAATCGCATCCATCCTTTTGCACTTTAATAAATATAGTGAGGTATTTTTCCCCAGAGGCACTGCATAATCACTCTGTGATTAAATCTGTCTCAGTTAAGGTAAACGACTGCAGAGACAGCGTGGGGTTATTTCTGTATTTCTGTGTCCATGCAAGATGACTGCAGCATGGAAATACAAAAGATTTTTTCCTCTGAAATTCTCAGTCTTACACAAGGCACTCCTGTTGCTGGTTATTTAGGGGTTAAAATGATCATAGCTTACCCTGGCATTCCTCACAATATCTTCAAGGTAAAGTATGCTGACCACGCCACAGTCGTGTATCTGGAGTGACAGTGGGCTGGGGAACTGTCGCTTACTGTATTTACACAAAACACACATCTTTGTTTCTTTTCTGTTTAGTGTTTCACTTACCTTGTGAAGCTTCTGAGGAAAAAAGTTCTAGATAAAAAAAAAAGAGAAGAAATAAAGACATTACAACAAATCTTTATTATTATGAACTTGTTAAAATGTAAAGTTTTTAAAAATGCAACTTTTTACACACTGACTTAGAGCACATTACAAGTGTTTAAAACGAGTGAGTCATTTAAAACTATAATTAAAATCACAAAAAGATACAACTTTGAATATTAATGTTGGAACTGTATCCTCGCCCAGAAATTAAAATTCATGGTTTGAAAAAAAAAAAAAGAGTATGTATACATGTATACATATACATGTATACATTTGCGTCTGTGTTTTTGAAAATGCATGAAGATAAAGATATGTTGTTGTGCCATTTAATTTTTACTTACTTTTATACAGACGATCACCAACTGTGAAGTAAAAACAAAAACGAAAGAAAGAAAAGGGAGTCAAGATATTTCATAAGAATTTGTTAAAGAGAACAATTAATGGACTGACTTTTTCTAATTTATTTGGATGAAATACATATACTGCAAATAGTATTTAAAATGTCTGATATCTTCCTCCAGTCAGTCTGGTTGTTCTGTTTTCATGTCCTAACTCTTCAGTCATTAGACAACTTGTTACTCTCACCTCCCTGACTTGTCTGCCAGTAGTTTCCTCACCACTCCTCGCCTGCATCCTGTTCTCTTATTGGTTGCTGAAGTATTTCTACCAGTTGCTCACCATCCTCGATTTGCACAATTGCCTATTTCCATTGTTTTCTAGTCTTAAGCTTTTTCATGTTAGTTCTTTTCCTATTACTTGTCCATCCTGTCTGCCACGTTTGATTTAGCAGTTAAGTCCAAATGATTTGAAAACAAAATATAAATGAAGCTACTGGATTCTGATTTTACTGCTGAACCTTACAGCTCATTATAAGCAGTCTTTCAAGTCTATGTGGTGTTCAATAATATTCGGAATATATCAAAATGTTGTAAAAGTTCAACCTTCTTCAGTCACCACTTTAAGATACTCTCTGTTAATATGTTAATAATGGCAAACAAAGAAATACAGACGAAGCATTTTACTTTCAACATTTCAAATGTTCAAAGAGAAATGTGTTGGTTTGTTTACATTTATTTTTAAACATATGTGCTGTTCTGCCATCCAGCTTTTACTTATACTTACCCACTGACTAAACTTCTGGAAGGTACCAACTGTGAAGTCAAGAGTTAAAAAAAAATGAATTAGGGTTAAAACATTTAACAAGAATTTGCTAAAATAACAACAAAAGTACAGATTTTTAATATTACTGTGGTGATATATAAATACAACACAAATACTACAAACAGTATTTTAGGTTTATCTTAGCAGTCTAGTTTTTACATCCTGCGAGGACCTGTAACTCATTCAGAAATTACATTCCCAAATACATTAAGAAGGCAAGTGGAGATAATGTCCCCAACTAATAAAAGCAAAATAGTTTACATAAAATGTAAAACACAATTTCATTTATTTGGACTTTTGACGTATCATAATCTTATTTGTGTTATTTTATAGCTCTGAAGTCCTGAATGTTGTAAACTGTAGGAAATAGTAAACACAGTCAAATCCTTCTATGAATAAGTGTAATCAAACTTTTGACACATAATGCAAATTTTTCTTCTACTCCCACTTATTGTTGCATACTCGTAGTATACAATAAATAATCTAAAATACTGGATTCTGATATTATGTGGTGCCTCAAAACTCATAACAAAAATGTAAAATGTAAATATGTTCAATTAAATTATAAATGTTGCAAAATGTTGTACGAACCTGATTTTCTTCATTTACTGATGTAGCATGCATCCTGTCTACCAAGGCAAGTACTGCAGCTACACTACATACAGTATTTAATATATAAAACTTCAAGTTAAAACAGAAATATTTAGTTTCTGTGCCTTTATTTGCATAGCTGTGTATGTGTGTGTGTGTTGATTTGTCATTCAAATTTTACTTACTTATGGGCAATGGAGCACTCGTTTTGCCTACAATGAAAGAGTCAGATCTTTCTGGTATCTGAAGTATAACAGCACCAAGTTGATGTTATTTTGGTGATATAACACAAAGACAAATACTACAATTGGGTTTTAGAGCTTCCTCTTTTCAGTCTGGTTTCATCTCCTAACTCTTGTGTCATTTCAAGACTTTTTCCCTTTCACAGTTCTCTCATCTCTATTTGGTCACTGCAGTATTTACACCACTTGCTCATTACACTTTTTGGGGGTCAGATTTGTGAAATTACCTAGTTCTATTGTTCAACAGTATTTCGTTTTTTTCCACAGTTTATTTTGATTCCTTGAATCATGTGTTTAGTAGTAAATCTCACGTTTTGTTTAACTGCCATCCCTTTTAGGGAGTCGTACTTTAGGATCCACTGAGCTGACTCTAGTATATTCTGCTCTTCACTATATCAAAAAATTGATATGCAAAATACAACAAAAACCTGCTGACTGTAATAGTATAACAGTACACTCTTATGCTTTTTTGCTCTTAACATTTTCATTGTGCTGATTTCACTCACAGTCAGGTAAATGTTTAAATCTGTTAAATCTCAGGGACACAAGCACACCTCCATGCACACACACAGTTTCCATCACCTTTCACTCAGCTTTTTACTTACATAGTTTATATGAAACATAGGATTCTGAACAGGAGTCTAATGAAGCTGTAAGATGAAAAAAGGAGCTAGAGTATGAGTTCAGGACAGGTTAGTATTTATAGACATGCATAGAGGGTTAGTATCTTGTACTACCATTCATCTTTTTAACTTTCTAATGCTACTGACATGTGCATTAGAAATGTGCTTTGAACCATCTCTGATGTTGTCCTAATCATGATAATATTCCTTTTATTTATGATCAGTGATCTTTATCTTCAGAGCTGTGGGGGACACTTTTAGTGTTTGCTTTAAAAAAACAAAAACCTCACAGGGTGTTGGAAGATTTCTCTGCACAAGAGGTCCAAGAGGAGCATTGCTTTCAGCTTAATGAAGCTTTCATTTGCTGCATCTGTTCATTCTAGTTTGTTCAAATAAGCTCTCAAGTGGATCAACTACTCTTGCGCTGTTCGGCAAAAATTTGCTGAACCACAACATTAAACCTAGGAAGGAGCAAAGTGCAGCCATGTCCTTTGGTGCAGGAGCTTCAGAGATGGGAGTCAGGTGGACTGGGTGAGGACATAAGCCCTTCTTTGAAATGACGTCCCAGGAATGGAATATGTGTCTGCCCGAATGAACCTTTACTGGAATAGATCTGCGGACCAACATCCTTCAGAGGCCTGAGAACAGCATGCAAACGTTCATTGTGTTCTTCTTTAATGCGTCCATTATTACGCTTTTATTAGGTTCCCCCAGATCCACGCAAAGTCTCAAGTCACCTTTACATTTTCTTGCCACCACTAGAGGACTCAGCCAATCGGATGCATCCACTGGTTCAATGATGCCTGCTTGGAGCAGATGTTTCAGTTCGGCTGACACCTCTTTGCATATGCTGAGTAGCAGATGCCTCAGTTTTTACTTCATTGTTAACCTGAACTTTGTGAATGAACCCTTTAACACATCCAAGATGGTGGGCAGAAACAGAATCAATGTTGTTCACCATGCATGTCTGTTTATACTTTTCCATCTGTAATATTAATTTTGAGTGCTTCATATGATCTTTAACTATGTAGAATAATCCTGGCACTTTTTTGTCATCATCTGTCAGCACTCTCTTCTTTATCTGCCTAAATAAATACTGATCCATATGCGATGGGTTATGGTACACATCCATTTTTAAAAGTCCCCCATTACTGATGGTGTGGCAGAGGTGTGGCCTGTGGCTTAGCTGCAGCTGCAGGGGAGGGGTGGGGCAGCGAGCTCAAGGCGGCGGTGCCAGGAAGGCTGGAGGGACAGGTGGTGATGATTGTCCTAACGAGGCTTTTCCTTTTTATAGTGAAGCCGGAGACCAGAGAAGCCAACTGTAAAGTTGGTGGACGGGGTGCCGATATGTGTGCAACTTCAATAAACCCTCCTGAAAGTGGTCCCAGTAACAGTGTGTTGGTTCCCAGTCTTTACAGATGGAAATCTCAGTCTAATGCCGGGCTCACACTGTGCGATTTTTGGCCCATTTTGAGCCGATTTTTGAGTCGTGCGACCGTTTTGGCGATCAGCCCGATTTTGGCCTTCATCGTGCGTCGTGCATCGTGTAGTATACGTGGGGTAACGAGAGGCGATTAACACCTCACGACCAGCTCCCGATCATCAATCGCTTGCTCGTGAGGATTTCAAACCTGTTTGAAATCCTCGCGACCGTCGTGAGGGTGTCACCGCAGCTTCTCGCACTGCGCACGCGCAAACACAAATGTCAGCGAAAAAGACGGCGCAGCACGGGAGTGCAGCGTGTGATCTGGACACAAGCGATGGAGGCACAACTTGTAGAACTATGGCAAGCTCACCCGAGCCTTTTCGATGTGGCCTCACAAAATTATCACGACCACAACAACCGTGAAAATAGTTGGATTTACATTGCTGCTCAATCACAGCTGCCTGATCAATGTTTTTAATTAGCAATTTAGCAAAGTTGATGGTGGTGGTGTGCGTGTCTATGTGAGTGAAAGACAGAGAGGGAGAGGGAGCGACAGATTTTCTGTTATAACCTTCATTTTATGGACGCACAGTGTGAGCACTCAGGTCGCATCAGAGCATCGGGCCGTATAGTGTGAGACCCTGCATCGTGACCTGTGAACTTCTAACCCCTGCGAGTCAATCGTACAGTTTGAGCAGGAGCTGAATCGCGCGACTGAAAAAAATCGCACAGTGTGAGCCTGGCATAAGGCTAGCTGCCCTAAGATTTGATTTTCAGCCAGGTGTCACCCACACACCTATACCAATGGCCCAGTGGTGTTCCAGGGTAGAATGACAGACACTTCTTTTACACTTCCTCAATATAAAAATGGGCTGCAGTGGGTGAAAGTGGGGAACCCATGTTTCTTCCTGTAGTACTGACCCTTGTATGCGAATCCATAATGACATCTTTCACCTTAAACAAAATCCAAGGAGTTCTGGATGTGGTGTGGCTGTGGTGTTTAGGGCTGACTAACAATTTGTTGAAGACCAAAGCCAGAAACTATGAGGCTGAGTTGATCAAACAGATAGTGGGTCTTAAAGGTACACCATGTTTATGTGTCTTCTTTGAACCCTACAGACTTTTCGTAGCTTCTACTGGGTATCACCTGCGGTATGAGGTCAATGAGCTTTCTGGGATTTCTTTATCTGGATGACTAAGCATGCATCAAGATCTTTTTAATAAAATTCAAAATAATAAAAACCTAATTTAAAAAAAAGATTGCTGATTTTTATAAAATACACTGCCCTTTTGTGTCTCTCTGCACTTTACATTACCATTGTGGTGATGGCATTCACACTCACCTATATGTACAATATAAATCTATTAAATCTCAGAGACACAAGCATGCCTCCATGCAAAAAAATAGTTTCCACTGCCATTCATTCAGGTTTGTACTTACATGTTCTATATGCTGCTCCTCATGAAAAGCAATCCATTGCCACTATATAGGATGAAAAAGACGTGATATCATAGACTGGCAGATGTGTGTTGTACTTCCATTCAGCTTTTTACTTTCTAATGCTCTGTGGCGAACACATTAGCCTGTAGGCATCTACTGCTTCATTAACTTGTTAACCAATAAGTTGTGCTTTGGTGTTCCTTGGACTAACTCTGATATTCTCCTCATAGCATCATAATAGTATTCCTTTCGTTGATGCTCAGCTATTTTTAGCTTCAGATGTTGGTGACAGTTTTAGTTTTGCTTTTTTGTCCTGGTGCAGCCACAACAACCTGGTGCTGAATGCCCAGAAGACAGTGGAGATTATTGTGGACTTCAGGAAGCACACAGCCCCACTCCCCCCCATCATCCTGACTGACACCCTCATCACCTTTGTGGACTCATTCCACTTCCTGGGTACCACCATCACCCAGGAGCTGAAGTGGGAGCCTCACCTGCGTCATAAAGAAAGCCCAGCAGAGGATGTACTTCCTGAGGCAGCTGAAGAAATTCAACCTGCCAACATGGACGATGATACAATTCTACACTGCAATCATCGAGTCCATCCTCACCTCCTCCATCACCGTGTGGTACGCTGGAGCCACTATCAGGGACAAACAGAGACTGCAGCGTGTTGTGCGCTCTGCTGAGAAGGTGATTGGCTGCAGACTCCCATCTCTGCAGGACCTGTACACCTCCAGGACACTGGGGCGTGCAGCTCGGATCACAGCTGACCCTTCTCACCCTGGACACAGTCTGT
The DNA here is from genome assembly GCF_036321145.2 of Pelmatolapia mariae. NCBI lineage: Eukaryota > Metazoa > Chordata > Actinopteri > Cichliformes > Cichlidae > Pelmatolapia > Pelmatolapia mariae. The sequence continues at coordinate 33,918,990 of NC_086236.1, read as the reverse complement.
TTGACCTGCTCCCCTCAGGCAGGAGGCTCCGGTCCATTCGCACCAGAACCTCTCACCATAAGAACAGTCTCTTCCCCTCTGCTGTTGGACTCATGAACAATAACCATATGACTGTTCCCACCACTAACACATGACCCTACACTGTGTTCACTGCATCATTCCATGTTTGGCACTGATCACCACCTGCACTCATGTATATATCTATCTACTTAGCACTTTTAATTCTTATTTTTATGTTTATTTAAGTGTTAACCGACAGTATGTTTGCACTAAGTACCACAGCAATTTCCTAATGTTGTAAACCTGCTCAACATTTGGCAATAAAACCCTTTCTGATTCTGATTTTTTTAAAAATAAACTGGACGGGGTTTCTCATTGTTATTCTGATTCAGTAAAAGGACTAGCTGTTAGAATCCCTGACAATGAAAAAAAAACTCACGGGCTGTTGGAATATTTCTCTGCACAAGAGGTCCTTGGATCGCCTCTCCATCGTCTTTGTTGACAGCAATGAAGGCAGTGAAAGAACTGCTCACTTCTGATTGGACACTGAGCTGCACCACCTTCTCCTTCACGCCTCCATCTTGCTGTCCTCTGTGCTCTCTCTCCTCCATCTCCAGGGAACAAATCAGAGTCCGAGCACCCAACCTGTGGACTGTTAGTCTGCAGATAAGAAGGAAAACACACAGAATTCTAATGCTTGTCATTGTTAATACCGTGTTATTATAGGATATTAGTTTACCAGTCATTTTACTGTTTTTAACACCACTGTGTCCTCTTCGGGGTCACACAGTGATGAACATGTAAAAAGGCAGCATCTGATGCAGTCAAAGCAGTCCCTCAGTTGCAGTTTAGAGTCCAGACTGGAACAACTCAGTTTATCTTTCTTTATGGCTGATTAATAAGTGGGGACCAAGTGAATCGTACAGTGATCTGACAAAAAAAAAACGATTAGCTCCTCTGATAGTGCCGTATGTTTACATTTGTTCTCATCTTGTCGGATACTTGAAGTTATTCACTGACTCAGTCAAAGGACATTTACTAAAATCTCCCCCCCAAAACAGTGGTTCCATTGGAGCATATGCTAGAACATCTATAACCATAAAGATATCTTGAAAAAGTTCAGAGTAAATATTTCAAGCCTTTTTTGCTTTAGCTTTGATGATTTTAGTTCATGAAAATCAGAAAACCAGTAGTTTGTGACACTCTGAACTCTCGCCTTCAGCCATGCACCAACTACATGAGGAGAGAGGTTAATCAGCAGAGCTCTTCACAGGTGGCACAGCACCTAAAACCATTCTGCTCCACCTCTCCATCCTACCAACCACACACCCCTGCTGTAATTAGTTTCAATTCATGGTCATGACCCACAGAGCACTGTGCTCTACATTAAACATGTTGTACCCAGTGTCCTCTGCAGGTCTGAGACTGAAGTGCAGCTGGTTCTCAGAGGGATGACCTGCCAGGCTGTACTTCAGCGTCACACAGCCCTCTGCTGCCTCTGAGCTCTGACACAGAATTACGGTGTTAGAAGTCACATTAATTACTGTCATCAAAACAACATCAGAGGCTGCTGCTCCTACCTGTCCAGTGAGCTGGGCATAAATCAGTGACCTCTGACCCTGGAGAGAGGACAGTGACAGACACTTCCTTTGGTAAATCGCATGTGACTGAGATGTCGACCACAGCTGGCTGCAGAGCAAATCGCAGTGACTGCATCACCTGACAACAACAAGAATTAGAAAACAATTATGCATTTATGTTTATTTGAAATTATGTCTTCTGTCCAAATAATAACATCTAGAGATGGCACGATACCACTTTTTAATGTCCGATACCGATTCCGATATCATAAATTTGGATATCTGCCGATACCGATATGAATCCGATATAGCGTATTTTGTAATCAATAAAACTGTTTTTTATAAATATCTTGCTGCATTTTGTATAAGTTCATACTCAAGTTTAAAAAACAAGAGACTGAAGCTACTCTGTTATACCCATATGCAAAAAATACACTCCACCGAAACATTTTATAGTTCAGCAACACTGATCAATCTAATAAACTTAAACCTACACCATCCTCCCTATTCTGGTATTTTAAAGAGTACTTACCTACCTAACTAATAGGGTTGCCAGCTCCCAGCAAAAATATTAGGGAACCACCCCCCGCCCTTAATCAATCTAATCAACTTTATTTAATGCAAGTGTAAAACAAATGCACAGAAATCAATTATTTTTCTACAATAATTAAATAGATTCAACATCTTTCTTCAACAGAATTGCAGACTGCACAGATGGTACCTTCCCAAAGGAAAAAGTACTATAGCTTACTAGGGTGAATATAAGCAATGTTCCCTCTAAGCTGCGCACGTGCGCAATTGCGCACTGCTGGCACGGTCTCTGCGCACAGAAAATCTGTGTTGCGCACAAAAAAAACTTACCTGAATTGAAATTAAAATTAATACTTCAACAATCCTGTTTTGCAGTGTTAGTCAGTGAGTGACTGGCTGCTCCCATATGGGATTAGAACGATGCCACCTTATCCAATAGTCCAGCCAATAATGCGTATATACGCAGCCAATCAACGTCGTTGACAGGCTATGATAGCGTCCTTATGTGCCGACACCGGTGTTTAAGCTGGCAAAGCGGCGTGGCTGATGTGGAGTGAAGCCACGTTAACGACAACGTGTACAACCATTGGAGATGTGAGCAGGACAGACGGAACAATTGACAGAAAAAGTGTGGACTTTATACCAGTTTTTAAATTGTGTTGATAGGCCACGTAAAACCAGAGTTGTGATTAAAAAAAAATATGCAATGTTTGGTTTTCTTCCTGAATACTGTCGTTGTTTATATTTACTGCGGGAAGAAACGGTAAAAACGGCGTTTTATAAGGAAAACGCTCGAAAGCACTCTACGCCTGTGAGCAAAAACAAACCCCACCTCCCTCTCCCTTTCCTATTCGTCCAAAAAAGTACCATGTCGACCAATCCAAAAATGATATGGCAACGTGGCATCTAGTTGTTAAGAAACGGGGGGAAGTTTTAAGAGTGACGGCGTGTTTTGAGATGTGAGAGATTTGAGACGTTTAGCGCAAATCTTGTGTAGTTAGTGTGTAGTGTAGTCAATAGTTTTGTTGTGTGTGTCAGAACAGTGAGGCGACTACTGAATGTTACAGGGGTGATACATCTCCTGTTGTCAGGCCTGCAGGAATCAGGCTGTTGTTCTCCTTTATCTCATAGTGGACAGAAATTATTTTTTGGAGTGGCACAAATAATTTGTGTGGCATCAAATTTGATGCAGAACAGCTGATTGTTCTGTAAATAGTTTGAAATGTTTATTTAAAAATGCCTTGGCTGCATTAAAAAAATAGCTGCAAAAAACTTTGTTATTTGCCAAACTGAGTTACTTTTTTGAAGAAGTAACTATATAATTAATTGCCCAACATTGGTCATTATATACTGTATTTTGCAGACAGAGAGTTACAGGACTCTCTCCCAGACCACAGACTCATACTCATAATACAAGTCAGAGCTTTATAAAAAAAAAAAAAAGAAAAAAAAAAAGAAAGTTGTGTTTTCAAAATAGGAGTTCAAGTTATTTTTTACTTCCAATAGTGTTAACATACTACACAGGTCAATGACTAGATTTTTTTTTTAAATTTTCATTGTAAGTGAGCTAAAGCAGTTAATTAAAAGTAGTCTAACATAAATGTAAATGCTGTAATTTGATTAGTTTAATAAACCATGTAACTTGGATGGATTCGATGCTGGCGTGACCACAGTGCACACGTCTGATGTCGCTCACAGTGGTCCAAGGGATCGCTCAGGGAGTTTGTGTGTTCACTCAGACACGTGAAAAATTAGAGGGAACATTGAATATAAGACTTATTAGTTACTATATACAATAATGGATTTCTATACATGTAATCAGATGACCACTTGTGTTGTAAGATTCAGATAATTATTTATTCAAAGTTTTTAAATGACATAACAAAGAAAAATATTTCTTTGTGCCCCCCTTCCCTTCCCTTCAACTCATTCATGTCACCTAAAAGGTAAACCTGTTTCTCCATCACCTGTTCAGCTCTGTTGATTCAGTAAGGACATCTCCTGGTTTCATCTTCATCTTTCCCTCTCACCACATATCCAAACAGATATCATGACCAGCAGCTTTACAGCTGTGGCTCAAGCAAACCTCAGCTGATACTAGAAAGTAATATTAAATAAATTCTAACAACAGCTGATCACGCTTAAACGTGCTGCTGTTGTTTATCCGCTGGTCTCCTCTTTCTAGCGCAAAGTGGGCGATAAACAAACAACAAAGACGGGACTTGCGACAGAAAAGCCGATCAGCTGATCACTGATCAGTTTCATGTTTGAAGTAATAACAGGAGAGGAAGGGGGAGTGAATGAGAGAAGTAGATGCAACTGCGCAGCAAAGACAGAATAACTCCAGCTTTGTGCCTATTTTTTAATTCTAGCTGAAGTATGGGACAAATGGCTTCCTTTTCACCTCAATATGGAACCAGTCCAGCTGTGGCTCAATATATCAGTTGTTAAGCTTAACGTGAAAATACTATGCAAACATTTAGGGATGAACTTACACACTTGCTTTACTTCTCTGGGATAGTTTTCGCCGAGATGAAATGCCGCGGTTAGGAAGCATGTAGCGAGCGAGGCTCCAACAGACCGCCGACAGGTCTCGCAGACAACAGCCGCTCTATCACGTGACACATACTGCTCCGATGCGCCGAGCTGGGTTACGCCAAGTAGCGCATTTTGTGAGGTGATTTTGTGATACTTCGGATCAGATTACATTTTTTATTTCTCTCCGATATCCGATCCAGTAATTTAGGTCTGTATCGGACCGATACTGATACGTAATATTGGATCGGTCCATCTCTAATACCATCATATTGCCTTTTTAATAATTATTATTATAACTTATCGTCTTACTTTTGGTTGCATCCTGTCAGTCCCTGTGATGAACTGAGCATGACCTCCTCCTTCCTTGGCCATCCCCTTGATGAGAGCAGAGCTGGCCCCTTCGCCAATCCCAAAAGAGAAATACCTGCAATACAACAGCTGTTTTTAAAACACACAGGTTTGGTACGCAGCACATGTCATCATCTTTTTGCTGTTTTACCTGTCTGAGCCTGAGTTCTTCTTCACCAGATCGATCACTTCTTTGGTGTTCTCAACCTCTCCATCAGTAAAGACAAACAGCTAGAGAGGAGAGTTTACATGCAAGGCCAAATTATACAAGCTGAAAGTAATGCACATACACCAATCAGACATGACATTATGACCACCTGCCTAATATTGTGCTGGTCCCTCTTTTGCTACCAAAATAGCCCTGACCCATGAAGGCATTGAGTCCACTAGATCCATGAAGGTGACTTGTGATATCTTTAAGATCCTTTAAGTCCTGTAAGTTGTGAGGTCGCGCCTCTGTGGATCGGACTTGTTTGTCCCACAAATGCTCAATTGGATTGAGATCTGTCAAATTTGGAGACCATATTTTAACCATATTTGCTTTGTGGCAGACCAGGAACACCCAACACTGGCTGCAGATATCATGGTGAATTAATTTACCTATCGGTTTATTAATATAAACTCACACACTGTGTGTGTGTGTGTGTGTGTGTGTGTGTGTGTGTGTGTGTGTGTGTGTGTGTGTGTGTGTGTGTGTTACCTGTCTAGGCTGATTTTGAATGCAGGGTTGGCTGTAAATGTGTTTGAGGGGCTTCAGGATCTCCGTTCCTCCAAGATCAGCCTCCATCTGCTCAACTTTCTTCAGAGCCTCCTCCATGGTCTTCTGGCTGTACTCCACACTCTTACTGCCATGAGATACACATAAGTGTCACAATACTGGCTCTCTGACCCAGTGTTTGTGTTTCAGTTCTTGGTTTAATATTCTTTGATTGTTATTCCTGGTTTTGGTTATCTTTCGTTTGTGCTTAGTGATCTTAGTTCTTCCTCCCTTTGTATGTTTCTTGGTCTGTGTTTAGTCTCTGCCCCCATGTTTTCTCTGTGCCTGTCCTAGTCCCCAGTCGCATGTCTAATCACCCTTGTCTCCATGTTCCCTCTGTTACCGAGTCAGTCACGTCTGTGTGTGAAGCCCGTGTCTCTGAGTCTGTGTCTTTGCTTATGTGCCGTGTTTCCTCTTTCCTGCCGTGTTTAGTCCGTGTCCTATGTCAGTGTATCCTGCTTTGCTTCCTGTGTCTTGTTATGTCAGATTAGCCCCAGCTGTGCTTCTCTCTTGTTTTCCTGTTCCCTCATTACTCCCCGGTGTATATAAGCCCTGTATTTTTCTCTGTTAGTTGTCGTTTCCTCCGCATTAGCTGTGAGTCATGTTAGGTGATTCTTCCTAGTTTGAGTTTTTGTTTTATTTCTAGTGCTCATATATTGTGTTTCTCAGTTTGCTTTTGCCAGTGAATAAAAGCTGCTGCCTTCAAGTTAAATACTCCATCTCAGAGTCCTGTGTTTGGGTCCAACCACTACCTGCCACACAGCAAACCCTGACAATAAGTGATTGATGGCTGTTTAGCACTGCCAAATTCTACACTGTAATTTAATGAGTTTCACTCATGCACTTTCAAAACTGCCTTTTAGAACCATAACATAACAACAGCTTACCTAAATGAGCTGTAAGTATTCTAGAAATGAATTATCTGGTGTAACTAGGGCAGATATCTTATTACACACTTTACACACAAGTGACATCATTGACTGAAGCACAGTTTTTTGGACTGAGTCACTCACGAGAAGATGTGTTCATAACTGGACCCAAAACTGTAAATGTTGAAATAGCAGCCCATTGGTAAGCTCTTCAACAGGAGGAGCAGAGTATCCTTCAGGGAAGAGGGAGAAGATGATGAGGCCACTGTGTGAGAGGAAAGGTTTTATAACTCTAACACCACATCATAAATACCCTGGCACTGCTGATCCGAGATTCCCACTGCTCACTGTTATTGGTAGCATAGTCCATACTTCCAGATCGATCCACTAAGAACACAAACTCTCCACATGAAGCCATTGAAGACATAACAGACTGGGTGAACTCAGGGTACAGACTCACCATCACCATTGGGTCACCCATCAGAGAGTCTGAAACACGTGAAAGGACAGAAAAATGTCAAATTTACAATTTTTTTTTTTATATATTCCAACTGTTGGGGTACCTAACAGTGTTTTCAGTATTGTACCTTTATTTTGTGTTCTCATCTTGGTTTACAACTGTGAGGGTTTTGCTTTCTGTTTTACATTTCTATTCCTCCAGTTCATCTTGGTTTGTGATTTTGTAGTCTTAAGCTTTGGTTCCAGACTCCCTCTGTTCTGTGTTTACTTTGAAGGTCCGTGTCTTATGTTAATGTGTCTGGTTTTGTCCCAGCTGTATCTCTCCCTCCTGTCTTCCATTCCCTGATTGCCCCCTCTGTGTATTCAAGCCCTGTGTTTTCCTTTATCTGTGTCGTGATCTCCATTATCCCATGCTGTGTGCTCCGTCCGTCTGCCTGCCAGTTTAGTTTCTGTATTCCCAGTTTAGCCAATTTTCTGTTTTTGTCATTTAGTAATAAATCTTTGTTTTTAAAGTCTGAACTTTTGAGTCCATCATTCCTCCTTTCCTGCCTGCCTGCACACAGCCTTCACATGACACCAACATGTTTGTAGTTGTGGTTTATATTCACTTATCATGTAAATTCATGTAAATAATTGTCATTTGGCTTTGGGGGGGGGGGGGGGGGGGGGGGGTTGAGGGTGAATAAGAATGCAGTCATCTTTGGTGACATTATTTTTGACTTTCTCTAATTCACACAGGGTCAAAATTATGCAAACAGGTTGAGATATGACCAGTTTAAGCATGATGTTACTACAGACGTGAACAAAATTGTTGGTACCCTTTGGTCAATGAAAGAAAAACTCACAATGGTCACAGAAATAACTTTAATCTGACAAAAGTAATAATAAATACAAATTCTATAAATCCTAACCAATAAAAGTCAGACATTGCTTTTCAACCTTGCTTCAGCTGAATTATTTACAAAAATGATGGTACCCACAACTTAATATTTTGTTGAACAACCTTTTGAGGCAATCACTGCAATCAAACGATTCCTGTAACTGTCAGTGAGACTTCTGCACCTCTCAGCAGGTATTTTGGCCCACTCCTCATCAGCAAACGGCTCCAGTTGTTTCTGGTTTGAAGGGCGCCTTTTCCAGACGGCATGTTTCAGCTCCTTCCAAAGATGCTCAATAGGATTGAGGTCAGGGCTCATAGAAGGCCACTTTAAAATAGTCCAATGTTTTCCTCTTAGCCATTCTTGGGTGTTTTTAGCTGTGTCTTTTGGGTCATTGTCCTGTTGTAAGAGCCATGACCTGCGACTGAGACCAAGCTTTCTGACACTGGCCAGCACATTTCTCTCTAGAATCCCTTGATAGTCTTGAGATTTCATTGTACCCTGCACAGATTCAAGATACCCTGTGCCAGATGCAGCAAAGCAGCCCCAGAACATAACCGAGCCTCCCCCATCTTTCACAGTTGGCACAGTGTTCTCTTCTTGATATGCTTCATTTTTCCGTCTGTGAACATAGAGCTGATGTGCCTTGGCAAAAAGTTCAATTTTTGTCTCATCTGTCCACAGGACATTCTCCCAGAAACTTTGTGGCTTGTCAACATGTAGTTTGGCATATTCCAGTCTGGCTTTTTTATGATTTGTTTTCAACAATGGTGTCCTCCTTGGTCGTCTGCCATGTAGTCCACTTTAGCTCAAACAACGACAGATGGTGCGATCTGACACTGATGTTCCTTGAGCATGAAGTTCAGCTTGGATCTCTTTAGAAGTCTTTCTGGGCTCTTTTGTTACCATTCAGATTATCCGTCTCTTTGAGCTGTCATCAATTTTCCTCCTGCGGCCACGTCCAGGGAGGTTGGCTACAGTCCTATGGATCTTAAATTTCTGAATGACACGTAGTCACAGGAGCATCTAGCTGCTTGGAGATGGTCTTATAGCCTTTACCTTTAACATGCTTGTCTATGATTTTCTTTCTAATCTCCTGAGACAACTCTTTCCTTTGCTTCCTCTGCTCCATGTTGAGTGTGGTACACACCATGTCACCAAACAACACAGTGACTACCTGGAGTCCTATATATAGGCCCACTGACTGATTACAAGATTGTAGACATCTGCGATGCTGATTAGTGGACACACCTTGGATTAACATGTCCCTTTGGTCACGTTATTTTCATTCTTTTCTAGGGGTACTGTCATTTTTGTCCAGGCCTGTTTCATGAATTTATTTTTTAAATAATTCATTTGAAGCATGGTTGAAAAGCAATGTCTGACTTTCAATGGTTAAGATTTATAGAATTTTTATTTATTATTACTTTTGTCAGATTAAAGTTATTTCTGTGACCATTGTGAGTTTTTTTCTTTCATTGGCCAGAGGGTCCCAACAATTTTTTCCATGTCTGTACCAGTTGTAGTCAATCATGATCGCAAATGAGAAGTTAACAGGCCTTGGCTTTGTCAAGTTTAAAGAAATTGCAGAACCTTAAGCACCACTCAATAAAAGATTTAAGTGAATGTATGTACTTAAGCTACACATTGGTACGAAAGCTGGACATTGGTATGAAAGAGTGTTTGTCCCCTTCCTGAATTCATAGTTGTCTCATGTCTCAGTTAAGGTCAGAGTTCATGATTCAACAATTCAAAAAAAAAAAAACTGGTCAAAAATGGCATTCACAGGAAAGTTCAAGGAGGAAACCACTGCTGACAAAAAACAACACAAAGGCTCACTGTGGTAAATGGAACCATGAATTCTACTAAAACATCCTGAAGGAGAATATCTGGACATCTGTTTGTGACATCAAGCTGAAACACACTTGAGGTTCTGCAGCAGGACAATGATCCAAAACACAACTGCAAGTCCACCTCTGAATGGCTTAAGGAAAAAAATGAAGACTTTGGAGTGGCCTAGTCAAAGTCCTGACATAAATCTGATTGAGATGCCGTGACATGACCTTAAAAAGTCAGTCAATCACTTTATCACACAGGGCAATGTAGGTTTGGATTTTTTTCCCTTTCATATGTCTGTGAAGGTTTCCCTTTCATATAAAACACGTTCATTTAGAAACTATATTTTTTGTTTACTTCTGTTGTCTTTGTCTAATATTTCAGTTAGTTTGATGACCTGAAAGTGTGACAATCTAAAAAATCTAAAAAAAAAAATTTAAAAAAAAAGGAAATCAGGAAGAAGGAAAACACTTTTTTAGACCACTGTAAACTTTGAACCATGTATGGATTAGAGAAAATCCAAAATACATTCAAACTTATGCAAGCTTATCAATTCTTATTTTTCAAATTCATTAAAGATCTATGCTGGACAATAAATCCACTCTGTAAAAAACAGTTCAAAGATCATTAAAAGTCCAAGATTACCATGACAGTCATGCCCACAACCAGTGTATGTTTCTGATCACAACTATAACTCCTGAGCTGAAGAATATGGATAATGATATTTTTTACTAAAAAGCTAATAACAACACTAATGTTACTCACCTGCCTCAGCAGAGGCCTGTCCTGCCTCCACCACAGCAGTGGGCTGGTGGGCGTCTTTGTAATAAATCAGCAGTTCAACATCTCTGTCAAACTTGTGTCCTGCAGCCAGCTTGACCTGCACACCACAAACACATTCATATTTATTCCTCAGTAATAAGTAACAACCACACACAGCAGACACATCAGCACTCTACCTACCGTGGCCTGGGTTTGATCAGTGTTGAGGTACTGCAGAGGGTCCAGGGAACAGTTGGACTCTACTTTAGAGACTGGACAAGGAGAGGACACTCGGGCGGAAAAAGACAGACTGTAGGGCACCAGAGAGGCTGGAGCAGAAGTCACCTGGACACCTGCACCTTCACTATCTGCACACAACATCAGGTAAAATATGCTGTAATTAATGAGGCTGCTTACACTGAAATCCTTTACGTTACTAAGAACCTCAAAACAGTTACCTCAAAGTGCTTTATACTCTAAATGCTGCAATAATACAAAGAAACCGCAACATGACCCAATATGAGCAATAATTTGGCAACAGTGAGAATGAAAAACGGACTTTCAACAGAAAACCTCCAACAGAACCAGTTTCAGCCATCTGCCATGACTCGTTGGTGTTGTGGTTTTTCATTTTCAAAAGTGTCATTGAAGCATTTCTGGTCCAAGTATTCTGAAGTTGTCCAACCCTGAGGTTGGTATCGAGGGCTGAGCACAGCAGGCAGACAGAACCTCAGACCATCATCAGCCTGTACAGCCAGCTCAGTGACGTACTCCAACCTGATGGAGGCGCTCTCTCCTGGAGGCAGACTGCCCACACTCAGAGAGAATATATCTGGACTCTGATCACTTTCCTCCAATAGGCAGGCCTGCTGACCGGAGCTCAGAGCATCATCATACTCCTCACGAGCCTGAAGCACAGGTGACACATGTCAGTGACATTCACTGTGTTTATTTTGAATCTCACTTATAATCAGGTTATATTTACTGTCCAGCTCACCTTCTGTTTCTCCTTCACCTCAGCTACAATCTGTGTCTGTCCAACCTGGGCACTGAAACGACAGACAGCAGCATCTCCAGGCAGAGGGAAGACAAAAACAGCCTCTAATGGTTTGTCCTCCTTGTTCTCATAGTTCAGAGTGGAGACCACTGTAGCCACATGGTCCCTCACCTCAAGCTCCACCTCAATGTTCTTCAGAGGAACTGACAGAAACAGAACAATCATAAATGCATAAAACATACAGATGTTTTGCAAATGTTTGATTCACAGATTGTTTCTTGTGTTACATTTCAGCTACACAAAAGCCAACCATTAAACCAAGATGGTAATTAAACTTGACTGTCCAACAGGGTCACAAAGTTTTATTTATTTTTTATTACTTGTTTTTTGCTTTTCATCCATCAAATTTCTTCTGTGCTTTTGTAGCATAAGGATATACTCTGCATGACTCATAGCCATATGCAGCAGCAGCCCACTGTCCTGGATGCATATGGTCAACTTCACAAATTTGTAGAGGCTCAGCATGACTTGGTACCATCCTGATATCTTCACCAGTCAGTGTGGGAGACTCACAAGTTTTTATTATTTTTACTTTAGTCAGTAGAAGTTGAAAATGGCCATGAAGCTCGATGCAATTCTTATGTAAGAACAAAGAGCAATTACCATCCAGCTATTGAGATGGGTCTGTTGAGTACAGCCTCAGTCATGGTAAAGTAATTGTATATTATTATGTGCCACTACAAATGAAAAAAGTCTTTACATTTGAATATTAGATGAATGAAAAGAGGCTGCAGAGAAAACAGAAGCTTCTTTATTTTCTGTCAGTACCTGGTTCCTTTTGGACAGTTAGCAGACCACAGCAGTTCATCATCGTATCTGTGAAACAAAAACATTTAAGGACTTAGTGTTAAAATAAACTTCATAGCTCCTGTACATTATGGGAACTCCTTAGCATTATAAAACATTAAACAGCAAAAAAATAAACTTTGTATTTCCAGTTTAATCTCATTGGATAACATCCTGGTAATGTTTGAATTGATGAACAAATTTTAATGATCCGACTTCCAGTATAATAATATTATAATTGCTGTAAATACTTATTGGTTGAGGGTTAAAATGTTCACCTAGTTTTCCTCTGACACGGCTAATAACCAATGACAACAGGATCTCCCCTCAAATACCCAAGTTAGAACCAACCATTACTTTCACTCTCTTGTTATCTTCTTCCTGTCATCGGCCTCACTTAGCCATACAGACTTTGTTTATGGACTCGCAGAATATACTTTTATATTACTATCCTGTAATTGTATCGGGGCGATCGTGGCTCAAGAGTTGGGAGTTCGCCTTGTAATCGGAAGGTTGCCGGTTCGAGCCCCGGCTTGGACAGTCTCGGTCGTTGTGTCCTTGGGCAAGACACTTCACCCGTTGCCTACTGGTGGTGGTCAGAGGGCCCGGCGGCGCCAGTGTCCGGCAGCCTCGCCTCTGTCAGTGCGCCCCAGGGTGGCTGTGGCTACAATGTAGCTTGCCATCACCAGTGTGTGAATGTGTGCGTGAATGGGTGGATGACTGGATATGTAAAGCGCTTTGGGGTCCTTAGGGACTAGTAAAGCGCTATATAAAATACAGGCCATTTTACAGGCCATTTGTTATAAAATCGTTGAATCATTGAAATAATTGAAATATACACATAAATAGCAAGCCAAGAAATGTCATCTCTCCAGCATCAACTGGGTTTAGGTTGAGGCTTCCTCCTGATAGGAAATATCTCGTCTATGCAGCCTGGAGCACTGTACAATATTTTCTTCACCAGTTTTTCACACTGAAATTTGTTTCTCATTAACCCTCTGGGGTCGCCGGACGTGCCGGCACGTCAAAATCACATGACCAATTTAACCCTCTGGGTTTGTTCAAAATTACTACCCTTTCAGCTTGTTCGTGGCCAAAAGTGGCCACCAAAAGATTAGGTCTGTAAGTTTTATTATTTCTCTGTTTTTTTTTGCCATTTTTTCTGCATAACATTGTTAACTAACATCAGTTCTTTCCATAAATATAAGATAGTAATTACTTTTTACATTTTTAACCCTTTATACACCATTTTTTTGCACTCTGCACCAGTTGGAAGATAACCTCAAAACTGACAATTTCATATATTTGCAGTGCCACTCAAATTTCTTGTATTATTAATAGTAGAGTCTGGGGCATGTAATTGATTCACATCAACACTGATTATAATGCATTGTTATTTTTGTGCAGGGAGAGCAAAAACATTAAAACTCCCTCTCAGCTTGTTCGTGGCCAAAAATGGCCACCCCTTGTTTACGTTTACAAAATGCTATAAAATTCATATATATTAAGAAAAATTTCCACTTTTTTTGACTTGATTTTTTTAGATTAGCATCAGGGCTGTTCATTTTTTTCTAAATAATACATGCCATCTGATTTATTTTCTAACCATGATAAAGGTTAGATGCATAGCAATAATTAACAGCATCAATGACTTTTATGCAACATTGTTTTTTTCTGCAGTGGCAGAAAAACCAAAAAACTCCCTCTCAGCCTGTTCGTGGCCAAAAATGGCCACTCCTTATTTACATGTACAAAATACTATAAAATTATTATATATTAAAACATTTTTCTACTTAGACCAACTTGATTTTTTAAATGAAAACCAGTCCTAGTCATGAAAACCAAAATATAATTCAAATTCAGAAATTATACCCTTTGAATACCAGTCAAATTATATATTACTACTTGTACTGTTTTTGGGGGGAAAATAGCAATAAAGTTCAAATTTTTTCAGCATTTGAATAACGAAACCTAATTTTTTAAAAAAAATCATCATTGCAGGTCAGTGCCAGTAACAAAAATAATAATTATTAATATTAATATTTTGTATTATTCCTGTGAGTAATGACCCCCAAAAAAGAAACTCCCACTTTGTTAGTCATGCCAAAAGCAGCCTTTTATTGCTTGTTTGTACAAAATACATGCTCTTTCTGTGTCTGTGTGTATCTGTGTGTGTCTGTGTGTATCTGTCTGTGTGTGTGCATCTGTCTGTGTATCTGTCTGTGTGTATCTGTCTGTGTGTGTGTGTATCTGTCTGTGTCTATCTGTGTCTGTGTGTGTGTATCTGTCTGTGTGTGTGTGTGTATCTGTCTGTGTCTGTGTGTATCTGTCTGTGTGTGTGTGTATGTGTATCTGTCTGTGTCTGTGTGTATCTGTCTGTGTGTGTGTATCTGTCTGTGTGTATCTGTCTGTGTGTGTATCTGTCTGTGTCTGTGTATCTGTCTGTGTCTGTGTATCTGTGTGTGTGTGTGTATCTGTGTGTGTCTGTGTATCTGTGTGTGTCTGTGTGTGTGTATCTGTCTGTGTCTGTGTGTGTCTGTCTGTGTCTGTGTATCTGTGTGTCTGTGTGTGTCTGTCTGTGTGTGTGTATCTGTCTGTGTGTGTGTATCTGTGTGTGTGTATCTGTCTGTGTGTGTGTGTATCTGTCTGTGTGTGTGTATCTGCCTGTGTGTGTGTGTGTATCTGTGTGTGTGTATCTGTCTGTGTCTGTATCTGTGTGTGTGTGTGTGTATCTGTCTGTGTCTCTGTCTGTGTGTGTGTGTGTGTATCTGTGTGTGTGTGTGTATCTGTGTGTGTGTGTGTATCTGTGTGTGTGTATCTGTCTGTGTGTGTGTCTGTGTATCTGTCTGTGTCTGTGTGTGTGTATCTGTCTGTGTCTGTGTGTGTGTATCTGTGTGCGCGCTCAGGGACGGCAGTACACGTAAACCACAGCAGAGTGATCTTTGCAGACACCCTTTCCACAGCTGGAGCAAGTGGGTGCCGCTCTTCTTCTGTTTATACACAGTTCGCACCTTTTCCTCATAGCTTCTCGGATGAGAGGTGAAACGTCTTCAAGCAAGTCAAAGAAGTCCAGACGCTTTTCTTTCCAAGCTCCTTAGTCTACGATGACCTGGATGACTGAGAACCTTCACAGACATATTTTTCCTCATTTTGTTGATGGGCTGTGGGTCATACTCTGATTCTGATTCTGACTGCTGTATCCCAGCAACAATAGCAGCTGCGGCTTTTGAGCGTGGGGCACAAGGCCATCTTGCAATTGCTGGAGTCACCAGCATGTGGCCCAGCTCCTCCAGGAACACCCTTCGTTGGTAGGTCTTGGTGGACTCCTACTCAGGATGCACTGCTTTCCACAGGACAAAGGCATTGTATGCTGAGACGTCCAGAAGATTGTAGAAGAGAGCCAGTGGCCAGCGACTGGTTTTCCTCCGACAACTGTAGGTGTCAACAACCTTGTCTAGGTTATCCACTCCACCTTTACACCTATTGTAGTCAAGGATTGCTGCTGGCTTTTTCTTTTCCCCATCACTGACTGCTGGTTCCCTATGCTTTGTGCTCAAAAGAAGCACATTCTTCCCTCGCTTGGGCATGTAGGAGACTGCCATGGCTGTTTTGGTGAAGGCAAAGAGAGATGAAAGAATCTTCCTCTGTCGCAGCTGAACAAGCTGGGGAGGTAGCTCTGGTTTGTTTCTCCTGATTGTGCCAACCAGAGCTAGTTTTCTTCTGAGGAGCTCCTCTGCCAAGCTGAATGAAGTAAAGAAGTTGTCACAAGTGACAGTGTGTCCTTGGAGCCCCACTTGTAGCACAACTCTCATTCCCTGATTAACGTCCCGGGAACTTCCATGTGATTTTCCTGTGTAAATCTCCATCCTTCAGGCATAGGAGGTTCCCACATCACAGGTCACACAGATTTTAATGCCATATTTTGTAGGCTTGTTGGGCATATACTGTCGAAATCCACACCGACCTTTGAATGCAACCAGCTGCTCATCGACACACACATCAACTCCCGGATTGAACAACAGGGGGAGACGAGCAACCCACTTTTCCCACAGAATGCGAAATGCAGCAAGCTTATCGTTCCTGAAACGTCCCGGGCGGGTGAGCTTGTCATCAAAGCGGATGTTAGCACTAATCTGGGAATAGCGGTAGTGGGGCATTGTAGCATGAAATATTGCCCGTCCGGTCTTGTCAGCCCACAAACCACGCGTTGCTTCATGCCTTGAGCGGTAGACGCCAGCTAGAATCAAAATTCCAATGTAGGCTCTCATCTCCACTTCATCCACATCCCTCCAATCCTCACACTTTAGCCTCCCATGCAGGTTTGTGTGGGTGCACAGTAGCTGAATGATCTCTTCTGTCACAAACAGGTCAAATGCAGATCTCAGGGTGCTAATGCGGGCAACTGCATACAGGGTGGGCCCTGGAGTGATACCAGTGGGTACTGGATTGTAGTGTATGGTCTCCTCAGCAGTGGAAAACCACTCAATTTTCCCAGAACGAGACATCCACTCAGGCACCGGCTCCTCGGCCTCTGCCACTTCTCCTACCTTCTCTGCCATCAGCCGCTCTGCCTCGACTGCTGTCTCTGTATCATCCTCATTTGCTGAAGAGGAATCAGGCACTGGATGGTAATCCTCATCACTGGTAGTAATGCTGTCATTCTCTGAGGAGACTGAAGAAGATGCCTCTTCTTCAGATGCAGAGGATTTCTCGTCATCTTCGCTTTCTGAGCACATCACATAGTCAAGTCTTGAAGCACTGAATAAGACCGTCTTGCCATCTTGCCAGAGCAAAAATGATCTTGAAGCTGCTGGGTTTATTTATAGCTTTACCAATGATTGCACCTGTATAAACCCCAGGACAGAATTACAAACAGTGCCAGTTTGTTGTTGTTTATGCTACAGCTGCAGCTTTGAACTTTGCAAAGTGTCCTGTGAGTTCTTTCTCTTTTTTTTCTTGGGAGAGTAGATATTTGGGTGTGCATTTTTTTTTAATGAAAAGAACAAAGCTAGAGGTGCTTTCATTATGAACATCAAAGCTAAAATTCCCCAGGATGCTCAAAGCTCAATAGCTTGCATCAAGAGACATTCACATGAACTTGGACGTATGGCAACATAATTTATTTTTCTCTCTTGCAAATGCAAAGTTGTGCTGCAATTTCACACTGGCACTTTTTTTCATGCACAAACACAAACCTTTGTCTAACATCTTTAAGATCAAACCTGAATCAAAATTGTGTCATTCTTTTGGTCCATTGGAGTGCAGTAAGCCATCAAACGCCCCTACAGAAAACTAAGAATATTACATGAAATTGCTTGCTTGGCCAAAAATGGGTAAATGGTGTAATTTGGTAAAAAAAAAACAAAAAAAAACAAAAACAAAAAACATTAAAAACTACAATTTTCATGTGTTGAGGTTAGAATAAAAGCAATTTTACCTAAATTGCATGATATATTACTGCCAATAACAAGGAATCAAAAAAGGTGGTTATGATGGGTTTCAACTGGCCAAAAATGGCCACGATAGAGTCAAGAGGAACAATTTGGTGTATAGTGTAAATTATTAACATTATTATGGAGCTGATGTTGAAAATTTGAAAAGCTGAAAAAAAATACACACCTTTGTGCAGTTTCATTCCATTTGCATTAACAGAACAAAAATGGTTGAAAAAAGAAAAGTGAAGTGGCCACAAATGGCCAGGATAGAGCCCAGAGGGTTAAGACGACACAGCTACAAGATGCAGCGAGTCAGAGTCTCCATTTCAACTTGGGTCAAAAGTGCGGACTTCAAACTATATAGCAGTTTTTGAATTGTGTCGGAGGGCCACGTAAAACCAGAGTTATGATAAAAAATGCACGCGATGCTTTTTTCTGAACAAAACAGCGGTGTTTACAGCGGGAAGAACGGTAAAAACGGCTTTTCTACAGACAGCGCTAGCAAACACTCTCCGCTTGCGAGTGAAAAAAGAAAAAGAAAAAACACCCCTTCCCTATTGGTGTTAGAGTTTACCATGTCAGCCAATCAAAAAAATGATATGGCAACATGTGGCACTTGGTTGTTTAGGGAGAAGGGGAAGTTTTTAGGAGTGACACCCGCGACGGAAAGCGGGCGAGCGAAAGAGAGAGTGAGAGAGAGAGTAAGTTTTCATGTGAGACATTAGTGACGTTTAGCTTGTTTGGAGGCTTTAGTTAGTTTGTTGTGTAGTTATTGTTTTGTATTGTGTGTCAGTTAGACTGCTGAATTTCAGATTTGCTCTTAAAAAGCCGTCAAAGGCAGATTCCAGTGTAAACGCTGTTCCCACATGGAAAACTGGACTGATGCACCTCCTGCTGTCAGACCTGCGGGGTTTAGGCCTGTGGTGTTCTCCTCTGTCTTATACTGAACACAAACTACATTTTTTGGACTGGCACAAATAATTTGTGTGCCTTCTTATTTGATGCAGCACACCTGATTGTTCTGTAAATAGATTTAAATGGTTATATAAAAAATGCCTGAGGCCTTGGCTGCATTTTTAGGTAAATAGTACCATATAACTTTGTTGTTTGTGAAACTTGTGCATCATTTTCAGCAATGTACAATTTATATTTACATTTCAAGTTATGAAAATGATTCGTTAAACATGTTTGTGGGTTTTACAGTAACAAATATAACTTTTTTCTACTCGGATTTTGAATTTTCCGTCTGAATTTAGATCAACTGTGCTAATATAGTATACCAAAATGAAAAAATAACTCAAATTTCAGATATTTGAGGTTGTGCTGAAAATAATGATACCAAACAAGACAAGAAAAGCATATTTTAAAGGTGAAATATAGAGGTAAAATCAAAAGTAGTCAAAAACGGCCAATTATACCCTGGACCCCAGAGGGTTAAACAGACACTCACTGATCCTGTAAGAGCAGGAATTTAACTACAAACCCTCACAGTCCCCATCAGTATCATTCATTCTGCTCTGCCGCAATGGTCACAGTGGCTGGTTTAAGTACGTTTGCCCCATAGAAATCCACTGATGTCCCTTTGATACATATTTAGACCTTTTTCAGGGTGCATGAGTGTTATATCTCCATGTCATCCTAAACATTTTATCAACATGTAAAAGGGATACGTCCATAAGATTTTGATTTGTTTAATTTTAATTTAAACTTGTTTTATTCTGAATAAATGTGTGAGATGGCCCTCAGACCTCTAAATCCACGTCCAGGTTTGGGTGACTACTTGGATTAGGGGAGTATTATTTAGAGCAATGTTTGTCAATTTGGTTAATTGCTCAACTCAGGCCGTTGTTGTTCAGTCTTTTTCTAACTGAACTTTCACATTTAACATGCTAACTGAAGCCTGTAGAGTCTGAGATGTAGCTCTTTTATTTTCTGTATTGTACAGTCGGACTTAGGGGTGAATTTGCTGGGATTGGTGACTGTGTTGCATGTTTTGAATAATCTTCTTCAGAGTAGACTTTACGTGTAAGCTGATAGTGAATGAAAAAAAGTATAAAAAGCTGCTGTGGTTTTAACGTTCCAAGAGAGGTAATGCACATAATGCAGAGACGAGCGCACGGAGGATATCCAAATCCTAGGAAGGCAGCCTGCTGCTGTACACAGGCGGATTCTTCTCAGTCATAGTTCTTAACAACTTGACTGTTTTCTCAAACCACACAAAGAGTGCTGTTTCCATTCTGGGAAGTCTACTCATTGGTCTTCAAATTATAAGTAGCTATATATGAGCAGCTATATTAGCTTTGACTTAACATATGTTAAATAGTATACTTTCCTGTTTTAAAATTTATGATGGCTCAAAAATTAAACCTTACAAATTAAAACCCTGAGTCATCACCACTTGTGTGAACTACAAGGGTGCCATCATTTTTCTTTTCAATCTGTTAAGTACCACATTTTACACACTGACTAAGAAAGGAAGTAAGCTCTTCATGGTGACCCCAGAAATTTTAATGTATCACTTTCTAGCATACGGCTGACACTGCTCGACATCTTACAGTGCAGTATAAGAGTCCCGCCACAAGGAGACACTAAAGGCTTTCAAACCAACAGTTTCTGCTTCCAAAGCAGCGCCAACAATCACCACCGATCATCGTACTTATGTGACATAGACGATGGATGCATGTTTGAGTTGATACATCACTTAAAGCCACCACTGTTCAGGCATCACATCTGTCCATTAGGTTTCCCTTTCATATACAACATTTTTATCCCTGGGTACTAACTTTTTTGTTTTTGTTTGTTTGTTTGTTTGTCTAATGCTCTTGTTGCACTGCTAAATAGGCTGTAGCCAACATGATTTATAAAGGGATTATAAAATCTAAGAAATTACTGCATTATTTTACCTACTCTTATTAAACTCACTTTCCTAAAAACTGATTGCAGCTTCTACTTTGTGATGTCAATGTTATGTCTCTAAATGATTTCATATCATTCATGGGAGATATGCATGACAAATGATAAGTTAACAAGTCACTGCTACCAGCTTAATCAATTCATTGGGGCGACCTGCGTGTTGTGTTGCATTGTCTGATTTGGTCATAGTGTGTAAACACCTCTAGAGGCCACTGTTGTATAGCTGCTGCAAACTGAATGTACCCGTACCAGAGGTTATACTTAAAATGGCAGCTGCCAGGAAGTCTCTTTGGAAATTTGTGTTCGCCCTTTATGAAATAGATATGTTGTATTACAAGGTACTAATGCACCCTTGCATTGGTAAAATAAATTCTACTAGAATAGCTGATACTCCCTTACAGAAGATTTATTTTGACCTTTCTAAAGCCTTCTTTAAAATTTAGAAAATAAAATGAAAACAGGCATATCAAAACAAGCCTACTAGAAATACTACTCTGCATTACATCCTAACACTTGGCTAAATCCTAATATGTAATTCTGCTTTAATAGTTTATTACACTAAATGTGATTATGCACTGAAAAAAAAACATGCTGAGTTTACTTAGTTCAATAGTGGACATTGGTTGCACACAGATGTTTTGCTTTGGCACGAGCTTAAACAATTGAGTTGAATTAACACAAGTTATTCATATTCAATAAACCTGTGCAATTTGTGTTGATAAAATATGAATGAAACATGTTTTGGTGAAGTAATTTGAGCTCTTGGAATATTTTAATCCTTCACAATTTTCACACTTTATTCCAACACTATTCAGTGACAAACAAACAAAACACTACATTTTTTGAAATATTTGTGGGTTTTTTCTTGTTTGTTTTTATGGCCAACAAGACAGGATTACAGTGAAATACAGTACAAGCTCTGGGCAGCACAGGCTTAAGCAGACAAAGAAGGAAATCAGGTAAACCCTCCAGCAGTCATTTCTGTCTCCATTTTGGGCTAAAAACAAAAACAGGTCATAACTACCTGTGGATGCTGGCTGAGCCTCTGAAGGTTGAGTGATATGTCATTAAGCAGGTAGTCAGAGTTCTCATTGATCAGTTCCTTGAGGGAAGTGTATCCACAGGCCTTACTGATGTCCCACATGGAGCTCAGCGCCGCCTGGCCAGCAGCGTCTCCTCACCAGCTTTCTCCAGCACAGGATACAGCGAGGCTATCAACATGTGACAGAAATCGCGGCCCAGAGCCTGAGCACAGCAGGCGATGCCCTCGAGTTGGATGCACAGCTGACAGATGTTGCTGTTGAGCTAATGGATCGTGGATGCAGATGTTGATGATGAAGGAATCACTTGGAGAGAGCTTGTATTTGAGTTGCTGGCATCACTGTTGCATATGGAGGGGAGTCTGGATGGACTGAGCAGCTACGCAAAGAGACAAAACACGTGTTAATGCACTGCTTTCTAACCACTTTTACACATGCACTGCAGCTCGGAAGTTTTCAAGATATTGTCCATGCACGTGAGAACGCACATGTCTGACACAGTTAGATCAGACATTAAACAGCCTTTAGCCTTCCTGCTCCTGAGTGAAAGCCTGTATTATTTCTCACTGTGCTCATGTGGGGGTAGCACAGATTAGCCTTTCTCAAAGTCAAGAGTGGGGGCCAATTTAGGATCTTCACTCAAATTTAAAATACAAGGGAAACTGATGTATTTCCTTACATAAACAAAAACCACACAAGCACTTATAAAATGCTCATCCTACCCAGTCATACGCAAAGTGTTAAAATCAACGTGTGATCCACCTGCCACTAAGAGATATTATTTCTCTTTGGTAGATGGAAAAAATGTAATTAAACTCACTGTCAGTAGCTACAACAGCACATTTGTTATAATATGATGAATCAAGCATTTAGATATTAAATAGTATTGAGGGAGACAGGATCAAATACAGTGGGGCAAAAAAGTATTTAGTCAGCCAATTGTGCAAGTTCTCCCACTTAAAAAGATGAGAGAGGTCTGTAATTTTCATCATAGGTATACCTCTAACTTGTCTGAGTTTTAAAGAATTGATTTGCAAATTATGGTGGAAAATAAGTATTTGGTCACCTCATTTTTTGCCCCACTGCGTAATATACAAAGATATTTGTGGTAACTCGATGTGCTTTGTCCACTTTTATAATCACATTGCTCTGTTAACCAAAGGGAACACCTCAGTTTATTGTATGTTTGACTATAATTTACAAAAAAACTAAAGCATCATTTCTTATTGTTTCTACAATAACTATCAAATGAACAAATGGACAGTGCTTACTCAAGTCATGGATCAAGTGACTTAAAGGGTCGTTTTCAAAGAAAACTAAAAGTGTATGAGCAACCAAGGAAGTGAGTCCTACCTGGCCACTGGACAACATTCAGTGACAGTGCACTTGCTGGCATCTCCGGTGGGCAGGGCCCTGATTCAGTAGGGTCAATAAGGGATCTCGTCTCCTCCGTACTTAATGAGAGTGGTGTATCTGTCAGTCATGTCTGGCACATAAGACACCAGGTAGGTCCCATCATGGCTGTCACAGATATTTGCTTCTTGGGCTTCCCCTCTGGGTCCTTCAGGAGAAAACAAAAACTGTTACCTAAATATCAATGCTTTGAATACATTATTGTGTGGTCCACGTTCATGCACTCACAGTGATCTGCACTGCCAGCAGTCCCTCACCTGCATCTTTGGCATCAATGGTGACCTTCACTGGCAGAGAGGTGGGCACTCCAGTGGTGTTAAGGCCGGATCCACTTGCACGCACCTTGCTGGTATCATGGGTGGGCAGCACCTTCACCTTGTAAGGGCGGACCAAAGGGGAGAGAAGACAACTGGCTGTGGAATACAGTCTCACAAATGAAAGGAGCCTTATTTAAAGAACCGAGTAAACCACGCAAAGAGTTTTCCATTTTCAAAGCTGGCCAGAGTGGAACACTGTAACATGTAACACCTAGAAGGTTCAGATGGCTGCAGTACTTTGCTAATTTGGATCAAAAGTTTGGGGGGAAAAATGTAATTAAATCAAGTGATTGTAATGCTGTTACTTCCGTTGTGTAGTTAACCATCTATCATTTTAGATGTTTCATTAGCAGCCTGATGAAATTAGCTGTGTAGTTAGCCGACTTCTGCCATCCAAACAGATGAGGTGAATTATGCAGATCACTCGCACAGTACACAGATTACCACTTCTTATTCCAGCCAGACTTCAGGTACTTCATTCTAATCATGCAGTAACAACAAAGATTTATTACTACTGGCTTTTTAAATTGTGGTTCTTCTATTCTAGAAAAACAGAAACATGTTATCACAGGGTTTTGTTTTTTTCAATGACATTTGTGTTGGCTCTGTCGGTTGCAGGCAAACATTTATCATAATGGTTAGATATTAGGAAATAGCTTAAAATGTGTGCATCTTTAACTTGTTACACTGCCGTAGTGTTACCTGCGTGGGATCTCCTCATGAGCATATGACTGTACCCTGGATGATGATATGTGAGGAGCTTGAACTTGATTCGCTAACAGAAACTGATTTAGCTAGCTTAGCGCACATGTCTTGTGGCAAGATATATTCACTTAAATGTTTTAAGTCACTGGCTGTTCTGCCAAATTGCCACCAACCTGCAACTTTGTGAGCTGACTGTTTCGCGATTTTTGTGTTTTAGACAACAAAAATAAAAGAAAAAGATGTACAGATTCAGGCTTTTCCTTTCCTGTGGTAGTCGCATAGAATGACATCACTGACACTGGTTTAATATGAAAACAAACTTTGCAAAAAAAAAGAAGAAGAAGAAGTGAGTCGGCGTGTCATCTTTATCGAGCACCATACATGTTTTGCCTCACGATAAAATTATTATTTTTCCTTTTCAAAAATAATTTATATTCAGAGAAGTCAAATATACCAAATTTGTACAACTTCCACGGCCGGCAGGTGGTGCAGAGCACTTGCCGGCCCCTGGCAGATTGAAGCACAGACAGGCGGTTCGAGTCTCGCTCGATCACTCACACACTCACTCACTTCAAATCCTCTCTGTAGCTTCAGTCTGCTAGGGGGATTCCTCGTCTGTGCAGGGAATCCCAGTGGTTTTTTCTTTTCTTTTTTGGGGTGTTGGGGCCTGTATTTATAAAGCTGGGACTATCTCCGTTGTCATGGCTACCAAGAACAACGCCAGCTTGGGGGAGAGCGGAGAGCCGATAAGCAAAGACTCATTCATCTTTTTTCCTCTTTCGTTTCACAGCTGCTGCGGTGGGAAACGCTGGGACTTGTGTGGCTATGCAGTTTTTTCATTGTTGGGAACTTTTAAGGACCAGCCTTGAATTTTACAGATTTGATAAGTGAAGCCTGGATATATAGTGAGGAGAGCTGGGATAATCTGGACAGAATCTGCAGGCTGCATCTCCAAATCAGAAGTGGCTTTAGATCTGACTCTTACAGACAGGCATGCATGTCTCAGGGTGATTACACACTAACACATTGTGATTAATCACACACATTTGTATACATTTTATTAACAAGATAAAAAAAAAAAAAAACACTATACAAAATGTGTTTTTGTGACAGGCCGCTAGTAACAAAGTGCTTAAACATTTAAAATTGGTTCTTTCCCAAGTTTTCTGTTATGTGTACACATAGTCCTTGAATTAGGTGCTTTTTAATTCTCCAATAATGGTCAGTGCAAAGTGTTTACACAAACAAACAAAAAAGTGTTTACACAAACAAACAAACAAACAAACAAACAAACAAACAAACAAACAAACAAACAAAAACATTACTCAGAAAACAGTCAGGTACAAGAACTGGATTAAAAAGGATTGGAAAAACCAGATAATGTCCAATGAAATACTTCAGCGTCTGGCTCATGACTTTTGCACAGTACTGTAAATGTTATTAATAATGAAAGATATAAAAATGTAGCTTTCCCATTTAAAAAAAAATCCCATACACATTATTCTTTTCTTCTAGTGAAGGTGCCTCCTCCTTCAGACCTTAGGGTAACTAATTTCTCAGACAGTGACATCACTGTGCGCTGGGAAGCTGCAGATGATGATGATGTTTCTCACCTCATTAAGTGGATCTCCCTAAGTGGAGGCGACCTGAGGCAGGTGGGGAAGAACTATTGGGTTGTTGGAGTACATATTATGAAATAAAAAATACAATATCTCAATAAACTGTTGTCCTGTGTCTTAAGGAGTATCAGATATCACTGTCTGCACTCTATGGAGATGGAGCTCAGAGTGAAGCTGTGGCCGTACGCTATAGCACCTGTGAGTCACACATTTTCTGATCCTGAGCATTTCTCAAACACAGGAGGGGAGAGCCTGAAACCATTTACCTAATCACATTAGCACTAGTGTTCAGCCTAAAAAATAGACAAGTTAAAAGTCATGCATTTGAGTCAATCATCCTTTTTTATTTTTTTAGTATATTATTTGTGTATTTATTAAATTATTTTCGAGACACTGTTAGTTGTTAGAAGCCAATGTTTTAATGATAGGATATATATGACAGTAATGAGACAACCTAAGATATCCAAGATTACCACAAAAACACAGAAATAAAAATCATAGAATCACAGAAAGCTTGTTTCTCTCCCGTTAGTCTTTAGGCCCAGTTACCTTTTACTTTTCTGTGGTCAGTAGCCCTTCGTGTCATTTTCTGTCTCTATGTATAATATAGCATTACTAATACAATAACCTGTACGTAAATGAACTTCATTGTGTAATTGAGCTCAGCTCAGGGCAAAACTGGTGAGTCAAACAAGGGAAAGATGCCAAGACAGCTCAAGTGCAACTTCCAGTTAAGACCGACCGGCTTACATGCAAAAAGTGCAAACGTCCCATAACTTTACCCTTACAGGAGGATATGCATACTTGAAGGTCTCCTCATATAGAAACATCAGGGTTTGTGGGCAGTCTTGTTTCTACAGCACTACACGTACAGTCATTTTGGTCCAGAGACACAGATTCCTTTCTCTGCATAATGATGGGCTCTCTGAACAATGAGACAGCAGCCAGTGCCGGTACAATACCAGTACTGCTCTTGAAACTTGGTTATAAGTTCAAAAATTACTGGGTGCACTGTGTCTACGTTTATTGTCCATGCTAGTGTGCAAATGACATTCTTTGGCTTTGTGTTTTTTCTTTGTTTTCTGGCTTTTTTCCGTGTCTCTAGACACTTTGCAGGTAAGCAGTGCGAGTGTGGTCAGGTCAGACCACTCCAGTATCTGTGTGTCATGGAGACCAGTATCTGCCGTTGATGGATATGGTATTGTAATCCAGGATGTAAAAGGTATTCTGTAATCACATCTACAGTGATGTGAAAAGGTCTTTGCCCCCTTCCTGATTTCCTAGTGTTTTGCATATTTATCGCACTTACATGTTTCAGATCATCAGACAAATGTTAATATTAGACACAGATAACATAAGTTAATACAAAATGCAGTTTTGAAATGATGATTTCATAGATTAGGGAGAAAGATTATCCAAACCTCCCTGGTCCTGTGTAAAAAAACAAATTGCCCCTCTTGTTAAATTACGAGTTAACTGTGATTAACCAATGTTGGAAACCTCAGTTCAGTGTTACTAAACACACTCAGGCCTGATTAATTGCAGACTTGTGAATCAGGAAATCAGTTAAATAGAACCTGTCTGACAAAGTGAAACAGGCTAAAAGGCCTCAAAAAGCAACACATCGTGTCACCAGCCATCCTCCTGGTCCTCAGTGTTAATGCCCACGTAACTGGGTCCTTCAATGGAATGGCTCAAGCCACTGAAGCCTAATATAACAAGATGAGACTGACAAATATTCTATTTGAATGTTTAAAAAGAAAAATATCACAGTATCTATGCTTTCACTGAGCATATACCTGCATCACGAGTGTGAATGATGAACTCTGCAGGCTGAAAAGTCTGCAGAGTTTTTAACATCAAGAAGAATGGTCGTCATGTTCCCAGCAGCCCAATCGCTGTTGTGATCAAGCAGTCAGGGATTGGTGATGTGAACCGTGTGCGTGTGAGTGGACCGGGGCTGACCGAGGCCAGGACTTTTGAACCTACAGAGTTCTACATTGACACTCATCATGCAGGTATATGCTCAGTGAAAGTATAGCTACTGTGATTTTTTAATTTTTTTTATTTTTTAATCATTCAAATAAAACATTTGTCAGTCTCATCTTTCTTATATTAGGCTACGGTGGCTTGAGCCTTTTCATTGAAGGACCCACTTAAGTGGACACAATCACTGAGGACCAGGAGGATGGCACCTGCAAGGTCACCTGCTGCCCCACTGAACCAGGAAATGACATCATCAACATTAAGTCTGCTGACCAATATGTGCCAGGTGCTTACCATAAAACAGTCGGGGATTACAGAGAAGGGACATGTTTTTTTGTTGTTGTTGTTTTTCTTTTTGTTTTGTTTTTAATCCCATATTGGAAAACAAACTTGTGATATTTGACAAATATGGGATATGTTTGGGAAATAAAGATGTAACACACATATACATAGAGATAGAGAGTATTAGAGTACAGATCAAATGTAATCACATTTATTCTATACACTCTGGGCATTTTCTCTACCTCACATCCATTTTCCAAATGAGTCATCAAGCAAGCAGGCATGTGCTTTGACTGTGGGAGAAATTAAAAGACATGTTTTATTATGTTGTGTCTTTGAGGGGAACTTCATTTTTTCCCATTCTGTTTTCAGTGGTGAAGAGTTTCCTGGGAGACAAAGGACTCGCTCCAGATCAATCAATAAATATGGAAAGTATAAAGTGAAGTTTTTTGTTTGTTTGTTTGTTTCCCAGCGTTGAGCTTTTCAACTTCAGTTCCATGTCCATTACAGCGGCACACAGCTTTGTGACATATAAATGTTTTGTATTTCAATTTTGTTATCTTTCATAAAAAAACATTTGCCAAATATGATCATTTTTGTTGTTATGCGTACCTACGAAGTCATTAAAACACAATTTCGATAGCTACATGTTAACTACATATCAATATACTGTATGAAATTTGTGATAATCTGCATTGAATTAAGATAACTTATTGATTTCAGGTAAGAGAAAAGTTTAATAAATGACATTTTAAAGAGCCTTATAAATGTGATGTCTAAAGTTAACGCCAATGAAAAGCCACCATTTTAATATAGAACCTTGGTTATGGCGCTTGAAGATGTAAGCATCAGAGAACAAAGGACCCACTGACTGGAAGCTGTCAATTACTATTACTACTATTAGTCAGCAGTATCCATAGCCATATGTTCTTCAGAATAAACGCTATATAACGATTACTTTGCTGTTGTTATCGTTGTCTAGCCACACAATGAAGCTAATTAGAGCTTTATGAGGCCTTTCTACAGCTGACAACTGGAAATGAATCCGAATGCCCTCACAAACCTTGAAGAACTACAACTATGCCCATTGATTGGCGCAGTTTGTCACGTGTGTCGCTGAAATGATATTTTTGATGTCATTTGGTCTATGTTCCAGAATTTTAGGTTAGTATTAAACCTGCATCGGTTTTAGGAGTTGAAAGCTAAAGGTTTTTAATAGTATTAATTTATTTCTCCTCTGACTTTGGCCTGGGTCTTGTGGTTCCAGTGAAAGGTAATCTTAACGTTTCAGGTTACCAAGACATTTTGGACCAGTCTGTGCTTAAAACATTGTGAGAACAGTTTAGGGAGGGTCTTTTTCCCTTCCAGCACGACTGTGACCTAATGCACAAACTTGGTCCATAAAGACATGATTGAATGTGTCTGGCATAGAAGCAGAGTGGCTTGCTTTGAGCCCTGATCTTAACTCCTAGATCACCATTGTGATGAACCAGAATGGAGATTGCAAACGTCCAACATCGGTGTCTGACCTAACAAATGCTCTTCTGGATGAATGGGCACAAAAAAAGAGAGAAAAAATCCACAGACACGTTAAAAAAACTTGTAGAAAAAACTTTGTCTGACAAATGGAAGCCATTAAAGCTGCAAATGGGTGGGCGGATAAAGAACGTGACATCATAAATCTCCTGTAGCTGTAATGTGTAGGTGGCCCAATACATGTCTGTAGAAAGTATGGACAAAATGAGCAGTGGTTAGGGTTACTGTTTAAAAAGCGACAGTACTACAGCATCTCAGCAATCAGTTTCATTTCTATTGCACCAAATCAAAACAATTCCATGAAGGTGCTTTTTTAAAGACAGGACAAAGACACGCTGGGGAAGAGAGCCAGAGATTAATAACAACTAATAATTATATTCAGAGAGAGTGAAACTGAGAAAGGTGACTGAAGAAGAAATACTCCAGTATCATAGGAATCCCCTAGCAGCCGACACCTATTGCAGCATAACTAAGGGAGGATTCAGGGTCACCTGATCGAGCCCTAACTATATGCTTTAGCAAAAAGACTGTCTGTCTCCTGAATCCAAACTGGAAGCTGGTTCCACAGAAGAGGGGCCTGAAAGCTGAAGGCTCTGCCTCCCATTCTACTTTGAAATACTCCAGGATCAACAAGTACACTCTAAGAAATACAATGTTGTATTTACTCAACCCAGTTATGTCAACCGGTCCCACACAACTGCGTTACTGAAATATAAATTATATAATACATTTAATTTGAACAAGAAATCTAAAGTACTTCTAATAACATTTGGATAATTACATGCAAATCAAAATAATTATGTTGTATTGGCTGAATATCATAATGCTGATCTAACTAACATTAACTTCACTTAAACTGACCAGACAAAATAAAATCTACTGAACCAAAACAAGCTCTACTGAAACTATAGGATTAAATCACTTTAGCAGAATTGCAACTTACTCTATTGAAGTTTGTAAATTAAATAAATGGAACACAAGTTTGTTCATTTAACCTGACTTAACAGAAAACTTTCAGGTAAAGCGTATTGAAGCAAACTTTGAGCTTTCAACACTTCAAAGTAAAAGACAGTAACAAACAGTGCAAAAAAGCATACTGTTGTATGAAAAGCTGGTGCATTTCTATTCATGTTTGTTAAAATCCAATTAATTGCAATAATTTGACAAGATTTTTTCCTCTTTGTGTGACTTATTCAGTTCAAATGGATATAAGTATTAAATGCACTAACATTCATATCAAAGTATTGTAACTGTATGAATCAAGTTATACTGAACATACTCTGAAATTAAATGTTCTGTTTTGCACAACTTGTATACAAACATGGCATCAGGTTCATACAAACAACAAAAAAAGGCTTCTCGTTACTTTTTACAGTACAGAGGTCCCTCGTTTATCGCAGGTGTTACCTTCTAAAAATAACCCACGATAGGTGAAATCCACGAAGAAGCCAACTTTATTTTTACAATTATTTTACATATTTTAAGGCTGTAAAACCCCTCACTAGACACTTTATGCACTTTTCTCAAACAGTCATGAACATTTTCACACTTTTCTCTCTTGTTTAAACTCTCAAAGTTCAAACCTTTGTAGAAATATAAGTCCAGTATTATAGAATGAAACCAAAGATCAAACCCAGTTTTCAGGTTCAGAACATGGGAATAGAGCAGCTGCGAGAGAACTCAACATTAACATTGGTATGGAAGTAGAGGAAGCAAGAAGAATGAGCTGACTAAAGTTTGACTTATCTGACTGTTTTGTTTCATTTAATGCGCCTTATAATCCGGTGCGCCGTATGGTCAAAAAAATACAGTAACTTCTACCTTCCTTTAGCATGTCCAGAAGTCCAACTTTTTGTGCCATGGTTAGCATCTTCCTCTGTCTTTTGGGTGCTACCGCAGCTGCCTTTGACGATGCAAAACGCTTCATCAACATTGTTGTGTTTGTTGCAAACATACAAACATACAGTACAGCACTTCAGAGTCACACTGTAGCGATCGATGTAGTGATTCTGTACTGTACAGGAGACACGGCACGGAGGAGACTGATTGACAGTGGTCTACAGCCAATCAGGACGCAGAACACAATGCGCTGTTAAAGAAAAAAAAACATGCAAAATTGCACACCAAAAAAATCCGGGAAACAGCGAGGCCACGAAAGGTGAACCGCGTTATAGCGAGGGACCGCTGTACATGGCATAAAACATGAACATAATCTTTGACCCTTCAGGTTTACATTCTGTGCAAATTGTTGTCCAGTGATCAAAACAAAATACACAAAATGAAAGAATAAAAGTGACTTGTGCTGTGCTACATTTGCCTCTCAAACATTAAACCGGGATAAAAACCAAAAAACCCCAAAGAGGTAGTTCACAGCAACAGTGTAGGAGAGGAAACAGCGCTTCATAACAAATGCTTCTAGATCAGGGGTATTAAACTAAGATTTGAGGAGGTCCAGTTGGAGAAAATCTTCTCAAGCAGAGGTCCGGGACATCGTAATGTCTAACTTGCGTTATGATTGTGATAGAGAAGGAGCCTATTTTCTTTTATCAATACGTATGTATGAACAATAAACTGTCAAATCAATGAAAATACAAGTTAAAAACATTTCAACAAAATTTATTGTTAACAGTGAAACACACAGTAGGCCTACATTAGATATAGGGCTGCAGTTTAAAATGAATTAGAGAAAATAAATAAAATGGCTAAATTGTGCATCTTAAAACGAAGTGCTTAATTTCAGAAAAAAATAGCAGCAGCTTGAGTTTCTCTTTTTCTTTCCCTTTTACCTCTCGATTTAACAGTCTCAATAAATTTTCAACAGATAACATCAAAACATCTTAACAATTTTACAGTTTCTCTTTCTTTCCCCATTATATTCCATTTCCCCACTTTCTGTTGTTCAGTGAGAGAATTGAGCTTTAGTTTGCCCTACCAGGATTTCAAATCTGGACTGGAATGGTGTCAGGGCCATTCTCATACACATGTGTAGGTGCTCATTGGTGAGCCTGGAACGATATTTAGTTTTTATTATGTTCATTGTGGAGAAAGCTGCCTCACAGCTGTATGTGGAGCCAAACATGGTCAAGATGTACAGGGCTACTTTCCTCAGATTTGGGAAAGCTGTCTCAGAGACCATTTGGAGCCAGAAAGTGCCATGTTCAGTTCTTCCAAACTGCTCTTTCAGGGCCACAGCTGCTTGGAGATCAACCAGTTGCATTTGAAGAGGCCCAGCATTTGCCCACTTGAAGTGCTGTGTGACTTCCTTTGAGAACCCTCTGACATCAGTGATGAGAAATGGGTTCTTTATGAACATGGTGAGCTGCTGTCCAAAGCTGAAGCTATTAAAACGTTTGCTGAAGTTTTCACTCAGCTTCCCTGAGCATGCGATGCTGACAAGAAACGTTTACACAGCTACATTCTCGCCTGAAAATATGCGAAAAGTTTATTTTGCGACCCAGAAAGAGTAAGAAGAGTAATATTAAAACTAAGTAGCGGCCGCCATTGTTGGAAACTGGAATTGGCTGCGCCGCGCTATGAATTCTGGGATATGGGTTTTCATTTTTGTTGTCCCGGTGGAAAATCGGGAGAAATTTGGGAGAATGGTGGCTTCAGGAGATTTTCGGGAGGGGCACTGAAATTTGGGAGGGTTGGCATGTATGGCCTTGGTTCCTAAACAAAACTATCTTCTCATATATCCAAGTACATTTAAGTGCAGGAAGACAATTAAGATACAGAATGTCATGTCAAACTGAAATTATTTGAGAAACTGGGAAGTATTGTGATTCCAACATTTTTAACATTCACGTGACTTAAGTAATGTAAACTTGCTTGGGTTACAATGAAAAGCTCACAGTACAGTCCTGTAAACAGCAGTTAGAAATGACTTCAGTGGCATTTTTGTCCATATTTAGAAGAAACCTTTCCTTCAGATCTTAAACTGAAGTCCAAAGTTAGGACCAGTTTTTTTCAGTGTAGCTGGATGCTGCTAAAAGTTCAACAAGAACAAACAACACTGAAAAGTGAAAGGCCTCGCAGAAGTTCTTGTGGCAATTCAAATTGAACAGTTTATGAAGTGCAAAGAGAAGGGTTCAAGAACCTTGAAACCAATTCAGTCCTCTGTAGTTCATTGCAGGCTGTTTCACTCAAGCGGTTTGTTTTTCAGAACCTGCACCTTCATGGGTCGGTTGTTCCCATCCAACTCCATCAGCACCTTCTGAAGAAATTCAAATGTGTATTTCAGGTGCTTTGAGTAGCTCAGATTTAGACTGTAGATTAGTCCAAGCAGGAGCGCACACCTCTTTGCCACATCAATAAGCACTTGCAGCACAGTGCATCCTTCTATGATGACACCAATGTCCTCAGGTGAATCTGCAGAGTCTGCTCCTTCATCTCTCACAACATAGACTCCCAAAGTCAGCTGCCTCGTTTCTCTGCTTGCACCAAGATCCACATCCTTAAAATGGAAAAGAAAAGTTAATTGCATACGGATTGTCGGAGAATTTTTGTAAATAAAGTCTGCAACACGGAAAGAGCTGTGGTCAAGCTATTTATTACTGGGCGCAGGAGAACGGACACACACATCAAAACATCACAGGTTCATAGTAATGAGCCTTCTGAAACACAAGTGCTGCTCCCACTCCTTTATGCATTCCAAGGAAGAGGGAGGACATTACAAACTGATCATACCACACATCACGCACCTCGCTATGAAACCTACGGAACCTAACGGAACAATGGGAATGCTGTTTTGTTCCCTTGGCGTTATCAGCACCTGTACAGAGAGTTGTCTTCTCCAACTGCTCAGGCTGAAATATGTTCATCTAGTTTTAGAAACTTTCACTGAACAGTCTATTACAGTGTCACAACTAAGGATATGCATAAGCACTTAAATACCTTAAATGACAATAATAGAAATTTTCTATTACATCCCACCTTTGACTATTTTATCAAATCATAAATAAAATCACCAAAAGGAAATTTCTAATTCAACACCATTCAGCATCAACAGCATTGCATACTCAGAGAGGTTCACTATGTGCATCATTCTACAGTGTTAGAGGGAATATTTTACACTTAGTGTTCATTCTGACACACTGTCCTCTCGTCTTCATCTGAGACTAGAATTTGTATGCAAAATATTAGTAATTATACTCAGGAAAAAATTCCCAAAACATCAGATTACACGTGGAAATGTGAAACAGCATTAGTTCTTCACCTGCTTTAACACTTTACTTAAATGAATTTGTTCATTCATCACAAGCTCTTGATAAGTAAGTCATTCAGTGTGAAACATTTTTATCAAACCTCATAATAAAATCCATCATCCAATGTTTCCCATTTAGTGACTGTTTCTGTAAAAGAATCATTATCATCAGTATTGTTAGGGATGAAGACACATCACCAAACATCACACACACACTCCTTGTGCAATTCTATTTTGCCATGTCCAGATGTTTGTCATCAGGGACAGTGAATACAACTAAACCTGTGGATGAATACAAAGAACATCTCACTGATATCAGTCATAAAGTCAGTCTAAGGTAACACCACAAGTTGCCACGTGTTTCCACACAGCTGCAAATCCTCTTCTGTCCACGTTCCAGCCTTGTCTTGTGTCTAACCCTAACACTAACCCTGATCCCTCTTCAGTGACACAGAGCCTCGCTCTGCACCTCACTAAGTTGGAGCTTGGCACGCCCTTGTTGGAGGAGAGCATTTTTCACGCCTCACTTTCTCATTCCAACGCAACTGTAGGATGAAAGGGGCGGAGCACATCGTACACCCTTGTTGTCTTCCTCAGGGTCTAACACAGGCATCTTTCTCAACCTTTTGGGTTGTTACTGTGGCTCTGAACTCTTCACACAAACGGCTGTAGCTCAGATGGCAGAGCTTGCCATCACCAGTGTGTAAATGTGTGTGTGAATGACTGAATGTAGTGTAAAGCGATTTGGGGTCCTTAGGAACTAAGTAAAGCGCTATACAAATGCAGGCCATTTACCATTTACAGAACACAGAAAAATCATTGAAAATTGTAGAAAAATCAGCAAATAGTAAACCTGGAATCCCTCCTTTTGACACATGGCCCTTTCCATGTGGCAATTTAACAGAATTAGGAGAATGAGGAAAAGAAAAAGGTTAGGTTACTGTCTCTTGGACAATATCAGGGCTTCTCCTGTGAAGTAGCTTCGCTCCGGGCGTGTAAACCTGTGCTAGCAAATGAAATTAGTGTGCTTTTCATGTTAGGTCTGCTTAACTCCTGGTTTCGACACCACATCTGCTCTGTAATTGCCTAGAAAACAGAATCTTTGACTTAATAGAAACTTCACATTTACAAACAACTGTAGGTCACAGGAGTAATAAGGCATCCAGCACTGCAGCCACTATTTTGTCATGTGCAATGGATTTCTCTCACATCAGGAAAAACATTCTTTCCATAATGTGCCCAAATCATGGATCACCCCGCGTGTTTATTCAGAATTACTGTAAATAGTGAGTGGTCTTAAGCAATATCACTCACTTGTTTCAATGTTTTGACCTCAGCAACTTGAGAGAAAGAGTGATATAATAATAACACTAAGATGTTCTGTGATCACTGCACATCCTGCTTTATTTTCACTGGTGTCTGTCTGTGTGATGCCAAATCCTCGACAAAAAGCCCTGAGGGTGGCTGTCTCCTCCTCCACCAAGGAGCCACTAAAAAAATACATAAAAATTGTATAAATATGGTTACAGCTGTTGATTGTTTGTTTGTTTTTTTCTAAAGTACAAAAGCCGGCATTGCCACATAAAATATTTCATTTTTGTTTGATGCAATGATGATGATGCAGTGTGCATAAAGTTAAAAGATTAAAGCTAATAAAACAAATTTCATTTGATTCAATTTTATATGTGTGCATGAGCTAACTTGTAAAGCCATTTGGTCAGCTGAGTTGCCTTTAAACCTGCTATAGAAATGACATTGGACAATGGAGAAAGGATAAATTGAACCCATTCATAACCATTCATGGCCAGCTTGATCCAAGCTTGGTAGCCATGACAACGAACGACATCCCACAAATCCCACTGAGCGCAAGCAAAAGGGTTTGTTGCACACCCTGCAACTAAATCGAATCATCTAAGGGTGTTTACTCACTTCATGTCACTTCCACGATGTTATTTCTCTCTCCTACAGCTTCCATAAACATGATGAATTCTGCAAATTAGTCGTTGATGTCATTTAGCCACTTGTAATGACTTTACGGAAAGTCAATAGCGATTTTCCTTAGTGAGAAGTTGGCAACACTGTTTGAAGCAGACACACATTGCCAGGGTTGTGCTTGGATCAGCTGACTGGGTAAGGCCTTGTGAGCAGCTAGTGACAATGGCAGGCGGCAGGGATGCACTTTAAATATAACAGAAGTGGCTGCATTCTACTGGCAGACAGACGTCAGAGACTCAAACTTGGGTCATTAAACTGCTTGGGTCCCATTTTGTGAAAGCCAATCAAAAAAATACGTAGGCGTTGACTTGTAATTTGTGTGGAACAATATTGCACAAGAAGCTTTATATATATTTAAGAAAAAGAAAAAAATAAAAGATAAATGTCCTTTTTTTTCAGCCTATTACTGGCCGGCTGTGTGGTACACAGCGTTAAGAGGCCAGCATTCAGACTCCAGAGTTTAACGACCCAAGTTCGAGTCTCTGACAGTCTGTCTGCTATAGCGGGGTGGGCCTAGCGAAAAACGAAGCTCCGGCCTGCCTCCTTTTTCTCTCTCTCTTTTTTTTTTTTTTAACATATATTTATTTATATTTGAAGCTCAGGGAAACACTTAGTTTTAACGCGGCCTTTAAGGTACCCTATATATGTCCGTTTCACATCTTATCAGTCCATACAGTGGGAAGGGCCAATCTTCACCTGATACTTTCTGCACAAGCTTTTATCACACTGGAGCCGCTGTTTACAGGTAAGAAATGGACTGTCAGCAAGTGTCAGTAATGTTATAGTGGCTGTGTGGAGTAGCATAACCACTGCTAATATAACACTTTTCACCTGCATTTCTACATATTACAATGTCTTTTACCCTCTTTATGGTGCTAGCTTAAAGTCATGCTGTAAATGTTAGCTTATTTTCTAGTCAAACATATTAAAACCATGTTAGGACAGAAGTATTACCTTCTATCATGACTAATTACCTTACTAGTTAATAAAGTTACGGCTAACATGATAGTGCTAACCCATAACCCCGAACTCTGTAATACTGTAAATGATGAGTGATTTAAGTTAACACTAAACGTTAAACAGTGTCTCCTGAACATTTATAATCAGGTTTGAGTCTGGCTGCACTGAGTTTTGAAGATGCAAATTTAGCATGATGGCTGATGGTGCTGTGTAAGCTTCAGTGTTGGGACTAACGCGCACGAGCACGGTAACTAGTTATTATGCCAAAACCAGGAACGCGTTACTCGTTACTGGGATTTAGATAGGCTCGTTATTCGTTACTTCGTGTGGTGGCTATCGGGAGCTTCCACAGATTCAATAACATTAGCAAGTGGTGGAGGCCAGCAGGTGGATGAAGGAAAAGGGAGGCAAGAGGAGAGACCCAAAGCGGTCCCAGTGTCAGGTGAACTGAACTTCAGGTAAGAAGTTATGACCTGCAGTCTATCTGGGTCAGATAGAAACCAAGTTTAGGTGGAGTTTATTTTCGTTATGCTGACTTTTTCGTACTGCGTACTAGCTAGCATGACGAAGTTTCTATACAGCTGGGTGGGTGCTATGTTACTGATGTTGAACTTTATTTTGTTCATACGGTTAATTATTAGAGTTTCCAACCTTCCCGTAAAAAACAGAATCCTCTGGTATTCAGAGAAAATATTATGCGTTTGGTATTGAGGTGAAAAGGAACACAGTTTGTCCCGGACTTCAGCTACAATGAAAAAGACACAAAGCTGGAGTTATGCCTCTTCTCCTCTCATTCTCTCCCCCTCCCTCTCCTGTTGCTACTTCAATCATGAAACTGATCAATGATCAGCTGATCGGCTTTTCTCTCTTGTTTATTTATCGCCCACTTTGCGCCAGAAAGAGGAAACCAGCGGATGTCGTGCTAAACAACAGCAGCACGTTTAAGCTTGATCAGCTGTTGTTAGAATTTATTTAATATTAATTTCTAGTATCAGCTGATGTTTGCTGGAGCCACAGCTGTAAAAGCTGCTGGTCATGATATGGGTTTGGTTATCTGGTGAGAGGGAAAGATGAAGATGAAACCAGGAGATGTCCTTACTGAATCATCAGAGCTGAACAGGTGATGGAGAAACAGGTTTACCTTTTAGGTGACATGAATGAGTTGAAGTTATGAACTGTTTCTGAGAGACAAATAACACCAGGATCCTTTTCTAAGTAGCGGACATCTGGTAACTGTGCAGGGGCGGGTCTAGCAAAGTGTTGCCAGGGGTCCATGTAGGGCATTAACAGGGAAAGGGTGGCACAAGGAAATACTTTTCTTTCTTATTCTCATTTAAAATGTCTAGCTTTTAAAAAAAGAATTATCTGAGTCTTACAACAAAGAATTGATAGATTGATACATATATACCATCAGAACAGTGTACATCACTGTCACAACAGTGTTTATTTTCATTCAAAGGCTTTATGATTTTTCCTATAATGGTGGGCCGGTCTCTAGTCAAAATGCCCGGGACGATTTTTTTGTCCCAGTCCAGCTCTGTATGCAGCTCATCTGCAGTCTGGTGTTGAATACATCTTCCTATTCAGAAGGCATAATTTCCGAGTTCTGAGTACAATCGAAAGCACCACGACTGCAGTTTTTGTGTTGGATGTAAAAAGCAGGCTAGAATCATGCGGCGGTCAACGACGGTCCAGGCGTGGGATTTCTCTCGTGGAAATGTGCACATTATTTTTCCTTTCTATTGGTAGGTGGCACAATGCCCTTGTGGCAAGTAAGCAAGCTAGAAGACTGGCAATCTTGCTGGGTATCCAGTTACAGAAGCAACACATTAACCAGAGAATTCTGAGTAAATCCAAAGTTACTTTCCCTAGTAACTAGTTACTGTGAAAGTAACGAGTAACTTGAAGTAACTGAGTTACTTTTGATAGAAGTAACTATTAATGTAACTAAGTTACTAATTTAAAGTAACTTACCTAACACTGGTAAGCTTCTACTTACCTTCTACACTGTGTTTAACACAGATTTCAGAATAGCAAAGAGGAGCGCTGTTGCTTCATCCTTAATACTTTAGAGAAGAACTGGATTGCAAATCAAAAGGTCCTTAATAGCTTTTTGTCCTCCCCGACCCTCAAAGCCAAAGTTCAGCCATGAGAGCTGATGGGACACGATGAGTAAAAGTGACATAATCAGAAACAAAGGTGATTAAGATAACATAAGATAACCTTTATTAGTCCCATACGTGGGAAATTTGTTAATTACTTCATATTTGCAATACTTGCAAATACTCTATTTGCATTCTTTGGAGAAAAGAATATGAAAAGGCTGTCTGCGATTTTGGATTGATGTCCTTCTCCTGAGGCTCAAAGAAGTAGGGCAGTGTCACAGTCCTTTTGGCAGCAGAAAGCTGCTGAGCGCTGGAAAGAAGCACGGCCATACCAGCTGAAATGTCTCACTGACACAGAAACTGTTGGTCATCCTCTGTTTTGCTACTGTCTTCACCCTGCTGTTATTTGGTCTCATCTCAATAACGTACTTTTCTATATAGCTAAGCTTGATGAGCGATGCCTTGTTGGCTGACATTTATGTCTTTGAGCGTGTGAGAACTTTAATAATTATAAAACCACATGAATTTGACAAATGTCCTTTTAACTGTCAGCTCATAGTGAAGTACACTGAGCCACCCTGAGCTATAATATCAAAATAGAAGCTGCTACCTTTGTCAAGAGTGGCTGGATCTGAGTGCGTACTACTTTCAGTTATTCAAATTTGCTTAATTTGTTAAAAGAAAGTCCTGTCTATGTGCAGAGAGTGTCTTCCAGAGGAATGGTTCTGTGATGTTCTACATCACAAACATCAGCCACTCCACAACAGAGAAAGTGTTATTGATGTTTTTTAAAGCCATTCCTCCAACCACATGTATTATTAGAGTGGACGGTCAAAATTGCACTAATATACAAGGTATTTCCTCATGAGATACTCAGTTTTGGTTTTCATATGTTTCTACAGCCAGTTAGAAATAATCTATTTAAGTGGTTTTCTCTCTTTTGGTAGCTCGCATTCTGCCAACAGTGAAGCTTCGAAACTGCTCCTGTGGGGACGTAAACTTCACAGTGTCAGCAGGAAAAATAGTGATTTTAATCAACATTAATAGTAAACAGCAACCTGCTATTTAGGTTAGGGTGAGTGAAGTATTTCTTTGATATTGTTTTTCAATAAGCAGATGCAAATATTTATTCCTCTGTTATATTTCTGTACATACAGTCTTTATGCCAGTAGCGATGCAGTGCAGCACAGCTTTCTTGATGAGGAAGAGCAGCTGTGCTGTGATGTCAGCTTCAGCTGCCCAGCATGCACACCTGAAATGTTACCATCAGTTGATGGTAACAGAAAGCTATATCACTTTCAGCAAAACGAAAGGTGCTCATTGTTGATGTTCTTTGTTTTTGTGTTTTTATGCATTTATTTATAAAAACCTTCCATGGTTGAAGACAGCCAAGTGTCTGCATTTGTTGACACTTTACAGAAGACAGTGACAAATGCAAGTTTAGTTGATTTCGTTTTTCTCTTTTTGGTTAATTTGACATAATAGTTTTTTACTATAGTAAACAAATGTCTGTCTTCTGCAAAATGATTAGTGTTAAATTAGAGTAAATGAAAAATTTTATAATTCCTTGCTATTTTATTAATTGTGTTACATGTCATAGACACGGGGAAGAGGCACCATGGGGATTCCCAGTGGACAGCAGCACGAGAGACTTCAAGGAAGTGGAGGTCGCTGTGTGTCGACATGGATTAATGTGTCTTTTGTGTCACTTTCACTTCAGGGACAGCAAACAGGTCGCCGTGGTGTATTTCAGGAACGGTTACATGCCTGACAACTACACTTCTGAACAGGTCCAACTTTTGATTTGCACTCAGAATGATTACATCAAAGAGTTTAGTTAAAAACACTCAAATGAAACCTGCAGACTTGCTTAAAGTGATTCGTATTCATGAGAAACTGGAACGTCATTATCATTGAGTTTATTTCTTTCCCTGCTTAGCAACACCAAGTCTAGCCCTGATTGGCTGATATAAGTGACAACAGACCTGTCGCTGTGTCAGTCTGAATGGGTGATTAGAGACCAACACATGTTTGTTGC
The DNA here is from genome assembly GCF_036321145.2 of Pelmatolapia mariae. NCBI lineage: Eukaryota > Metazoa > Chordata > Actinopteri > Cichliformes > Cichlidae > Pelmatolapia > Pelmatolapia mariae. Next base: position 33,877,042 of record NC_086236.1, on the reverse strand, counting down.
TGTTTCATGTTCTCCGCAACATTGTGTGCAGTTACTGCAGCTGTGTGTGCATTCTGCTGGCAGGAACAGGAAACAAGTGAAAGAAAACTGGCGAGCACCCTGGAAGGAAAAGTTAATCGGACATAACAAGTTAAAACAGTTTGCAAGTTTCAAGCCAAACTGCTGAATCTACTGTCCAGGTTCTCCTTGATAGCGTGACTCTGTTGTTCTCCTTCATTCTTCTGTCTCTGTCAAATCTCAGCGTAATATAAATCAACTATTGTGACGCTCTGCTGGTCGGTGTGCTGGCTGTTTTGTCAGGAATCTCAACCAGCAGAAAGTTTGTACGAACGAAGCTAAAAAACCTGTGACAGCGTGTAAAACGTTATTAGCAGCAGTGAAATAAGATTCTAAACATTAGTGAAATCGTAGAGGCTATTTTATGCTGGAAAAATTCTTCTAGCACAAAGTGTCCCAATAAACTGAACCTTTTAATACAGAAATACATCTTCTGTCATGTGAAGGCTGTGTGCAGGCAGGAGTGGTAGTAGGAGGATCCAATGTGCAGACACTTGGAAGCAGAAAGTAACTCAAACTCAGATTTATTGCTAAACTCAAACGGAAACAAACTTGCAAATAAACTTACGCAGACAGAACACACAGCATGAACGAGGGTAGATCGCAACACAGACAGATGAAAGCACAGGGCTCATATACACAGAGGGAGCAATCAGGGAATGAGTAACAGGAGGGAAACACAGCTGGGGCAAATCAGGCCTAACGAAACAGGGGAAGCAAAACCAGATAAAGTAACATAAGACATGGACCTCCAAAGTAAAACAGGAAACATAACACAGACTGAACTTACACACACAGACTCACAGGCAGGCACTACAACAGAGGGAAGAGAGACGTGGGACCAGGGCAGACACAGACACTGACTGGACACGGGGATACAGCAGACAGGGGAGACAGCAACTATGGATCACAGACAGAAAACCAGAAAACTAAAACTCTAACAAAACCACCCAGAGAACCTAAACTAAGAATAATCTTATAACCCATAAAGCAAAGCTAGAATATAATGAAATAACAAAATCAAAGAACCAAAAACACAAAACACTGGGTCGAGGACCCAGGCACACTAACATCTAATGATAAAAAGACAAGCAGAGAATTCATTGTCTGTTTTCAATTGCAGAGCTGGGATGCTCGTCTTCTGATGGAGCGCTCTCGAGCTGTGAAGTGTCCAGATATCAGGGCTCACCTGGCTGGTACCAAGAAGGTTCAGGAAGTGCTCGCCAGACCTGGAGTCCTGGACAGATTCTTCCCAGACCAGCCTCAAGCTGTGCAGCAGATCCGAGCGACATTCGCTGACCTCTACACTCTAGACATGGTGAGAAAAAGGACACGAGTTTTTCATTGTTTGGAAAATTTGGCATTAGATAATCCTCACCTGGGTGTTGATGTTCAGTGTAAGCAATATCATTCACATTTTATTCCTCTCATTTATTTCTCTGTGGTTGCGCTCGTCTACAGGGTCCAGAGAGGGACAAAACAGTATCAATGGCCTTGGCAGCAGCAGAACGGTTTGCCTTGAAGCCTCAGCGAGAAGGAGGAGGTACAGCGGGAGGACAGAAGCATCTTTAAAAATGTTGAGAATGCAGCAAATGCTGAAACTTCTGTTTATTGCTCACCATTTGTTAAACTAGGGAAGCTTAAGCAGTGCATGGATCTGCACACACATGCAGCATTTGCTTGCATTCCATGTATGAGCTAGCCTCAGTCAAAACAGTGACGACACATACATGACTGCCTGCTGTTTTGCATTACTGTGTATCTACTGTGATTCATGCATGCTGTACTGTGACTGAGATAATAGTGTATACGAGACACACTTGACAACAACATTGATTAAGATGTGAAAAAGCTACCAGATACAAGTTGTTAGCAAGTTATGGCTGACTAACCACCCTGCCTTACATCACTCTGGGCTAATACTGTAAAAAACAATCATTAGTTTTCTTTGTAATATCAGATCATTTGTTTTGATAAATACATAGGTCAGTATCAGGGTTCACATGAGCTATTTTAGCAGTAATTTTACACCTCCACTATGACAGTATTTAGCTGTTAATCATGTTAGCAAGGAAGCTAGGGTTTGTAATTCATTCTTAATTTAGCCACGCTGCATAAATTTGGATGATAACACTTTTGAAATTGGCAGTTTACTTTATCGGGCAATTATAAAATCGTATTTCTTAGGCTGGCTTTTAAGAAAGGAGAAAAGGTATGTATCAGGTGGCTGGGAAGAAAGATGGAGGTGGAAAGGATGTGCAAGCTATGGGACAAAGTTGCTGAGACTAGGTTAAAAAGAGGTGACGATCAGTGAGCAGGAGTGTGGCTTCGTGCTGAAAAGAGCACAAGAGATTCTCTGGAGAGAAGGTGAAGGAAAGTCAGCTGAAGCAAGACAGTTTGTGGAGTTTGTGTTGGACTGTATGTTATGCTGGGAGCCTGGACTTTGATTCCAAGTTAATACTAGCTAGTGTTTCTCACTGGTTTTTGGGCGGTGGAGTAAAAGGGATTGGTTGGTGGCTGTTTCTAATGTTCCCTTGCCTTTACTTTGTTTCCTTACAGGCAGGGTAAAGACATGGTGATAAATGAGTGTGTGGGCCATCTGCTGAGGACCAAGAGCTCAGGACACTCAGACGGGGGCGTCGCAGCAGGAGTCACCGTGCTCCACAATCCTCTGCTGTTCTGAGATGTCACACTCCTGCCTGCACATATAAACCACAGTGAAGTCAAAGTTCCACCTGCACCTCCACCTGTTCTTGCAACAGCATGAAAACTGACAGAGGTGAGACAGCAGAAGAGTTTTTGTTTATTTTTGTAATAAGTTAAGGAATTAAGTTAAGAACAGTGATTAATTAAATTGTTTCTTGCAGTTTTGATTTAATGATTGTGTTTAGGATTATTTCAGAAACATGTTTAGAGGATCTTTGTAAGCCTGTATTTACTTTAAAAGAAGGGAAGCACTTCATTCTACAGAAAAGGTGACACATTACAGATGAGTTCATAAAAAGTGTCTCTGTCACTCTTTCAAGGCTGTCACTTTTTCTTTTTTACTGGAACAGCATGGTAAAGTAGGTCTAGGGTGCCATCTTGTGGCAGTGTGTTGTTACTACAACATATGAAATTGTGTTTCTATTGGAAATATAATTCAGCGCCACCGAGCCGCTCTCTCAGTTACAAACTGAACCTGTTTTTTAGACATATAAATCACTAAGCACAGTGAGGCCTTTGGTTTCTTATTCAAAATGCATGTTGATTTTTATAAGGTTGAAGAGCAGTTAGCAGTGCATTCATGGACATCTTTAAACTATTAATTGAAGAATCTTTGGTCATGATGGCATGAACTAGAAGCGCGAGCTCCAGGTGAGACTGCAATGAATGATTAGTTTTCATGATTGTTGCCTCAAGACCTGAGATCATGGTGGTGGGCTTGTGATGGACACACTTTTCATGGCTGAAAGCTCTCCTGTAGAGGCTAAGCCTAGGCTTGAAGCCACTGGGGTGTTCGTTGGCGGAGATGACGTGATGTCACTGGTATGCATGAACTTATTAAACTTGATACAGTCCAATAACTCCAGCCTTACTCATCTTGTCCTTCAGATTCTTTATTTCCAGGATTTAACATAGCAGCGCAGCGGTCACAAACTGTTTGCTTCCTCCCGACATTCTTGTCTAATATTATAAATGGATTGATCTGAAACGTGTAAGTGTGACAAATATGGAATAAGATACGAAATCAGAAACGAGGCAAAAAAAATTTCACAGTGCTATAGTCTGTAAATGGTCTTCTTTTGGCTATAGTAGATCTTTAAATTGTTCCTTTTTTAATTGTTTGTTTAAAATTGTTTTCTCTAGTTTAAGGCGTACGGTCCAGGCCTTCAGAGCAGTGTTCTGGCTGTTGGAAAACCCACTGAATTCACAGTTGATGCCAAGCAAGGAGGAAAAGCTCCTCTGAAAATTATAGCCCAGGTATATCTGGCTTTGTATATGACCACAAATATGTTAAATATATTGCATGTACCGTATTTTTCGGACTATGAGTCGCACTTAAAATCCGTTAATTTTCTCAAAAATCGACAGTGCGCCTTATGTATGAATTCTGGTTGTGCTTACTGACCTTGAACCGATTTTATGTGCTACACAGCGCTCAAAAATCTGTCAAAAAATGTTTTAGTATGAATTTGGTAAGCTACGAAGTCGCACCGCTTGATGGATTGTAGGAGCATTACGGCTACGTAGTCAGGAGCCTCGCAGAGTAACACGTACTGTGCTTCAACATAATATTACTGTATTGTGTGTGGATAAGGACCCCAAAATGGCACCTGTTAAGAGACATGCTTACGAAGTGGATTTCAAACTCAAGGCTGTCAGTCACGCAGTAGAACGTGAGAATAGAGCAGCTGCGAGAGATTTCAACATTAATGAATCAATGGTACAGAAGTGGAGGAAGCAAGAAGAAAGAGTTGAGTAAAGTTTGACTTATCTGACTGTTGCGTTTTATAATCCAGTGCGCCTCATGTATGAAACCAGACCTGTTCATCGACAGTGCGCCTTATAAACTGGTGCGCCTTATGGTCCGAAAAATACGGTGTGTTAAATCTGATAGAACTAATCCCTTGTCTTCTGCACAGGATGGTGAAGGCAATTCTGTGGATGTCCAGGTTAAGGATAATAGCAACAGCACATACACCGGCACCTACACCCCACGTAAGCCTGTGAAGCACACTGTGATGGTTCCACTGGACATAGGAGAGCTTGACCTCAGCCAGCTGACAGTCTCTCTTACAACACCCTCAGGCCCAGAGGAGCCCTGCCTGCTGAAGATGCTGCGTAACGCTCACATTGGTGAGTGTCCGTCTGATAAGTGAGAAGTTTGCTAAACAATGAGACTCATCAGAATTCAAATGCTTTATTAACCCCTGAGTAAAAGACAGAGAGGAGAAAATAATCAAAGTTAAAGCATGGAGAAAGAAGCAGGAGCAGCTGAAACGGGCTGCATGCACACACAAGAATAAGCGTTTGTTAACATCTGTTTTGTTTGTCTGTCTTAGGAATCTCGTTTGTTCCCAAGGAGATTGGTGAGCACCTTGTTAACATCAAGAAGAACGGTCATCATGTTCCCAGCAGCCCAATTGCTGTTGTGATCAAGCAGTCAGGGATTGGTGATGTGAACCGTGTGCGTGTGAGTGGACCGGGGCTGAGCGAGGCCAGGACTTTTCAGCCTGCAGAGTTCATCATTCACACTCGTGATGCAGGTATATGCTCAGTGAAAGCATAGATAGTGTGATATTTTTCTTTTTAAACATAAAAATAGAATATTTTTCAGTCTCATCTTGTTATATTAGGCTTCATCTGCTTGAGCCTTTCCATTGAAGGACCCAGTTACGTGGGCATTAACACTGAGGACCAGGAGGATGGCTGGTGACACGATGTGTTGCTTTTTGAGGCCTTTTAGCCTGTTTCACTTTGTCAGACAGGTTCTATTTAACTGATTTCCTGATTCACAAGTCTGCAATTAATCAGGCCTGAGTGTGTTTAGTAACACTGAACTGAAGTTTCCAACATTGGTTAATCACAGTTAACTCGTGATTTAACAAGAGGGGCAATTTGTTTTTACACAGGACCAGGGAGGTTTGGATAATCTTTCTCCCTAATCTATGAAATCATCATTTCAAAACTGCATTTTGTATTAACTTGTGTTATCTGTGTCTAATATTAAAATTAGTTTGATGATCTGAAACATATAAGTGTGATAAATATGCAAAACACTAGGAAATCAGGAAGGGGGCAAAGACCTTTTCACATCACTGTAGACGTGATTACAGAATACCTTTTACATCCTGGATTACAATACCATATCCATCAACGGCAGATACTGGTTTCCATGACACACAGATACTGGAGTGGTCTGACCTGACCACACTCGCACTGCTTACCTGCAAAGTGTCTAGAGACACGGAAAAAAGCCAGAAAACAAAGAAAAAACACAAAGCCAAAGAATGTCATTTGCACACTAGCATGGACAATAACCGTAGACACAGTGCACCCAGTAATTTTTGAACTTCCAACCAAGTATCAAGAGCAGTACTGTCATTGTACCGGTACTAGCTGCTGTCTCATTGTTCAGAGAGCCCATCATTATGCAGAGAAAGGAATCTGTGTCTCTGGACCAAAATGACTGTACGTGTAGTGCTGTAGAAACAAGACTGCCCACAAACCTTGATGTTTCTATATGAGGAGACCTTCAAGTATGCATATCCTCCTGTAAGGGTAAAGTTAAGGGACGTTTGCACTTTTTGCATGTAAGCCGGTCGGTCTTAACTGGAAGTTGCACTTGAGCTGTCTTGGCATCTTTCCCTTGTTTGACTCACCAGTTTTGCCCTGAGCTGAACTGCTGCCTCCTTCTCTGTTGTGGTACTCAGCGGTGACCAACATGCTGTAACGTGTATCTGGCTGCAATGACTCCAGCATCACCTGCTTCTCTCCACCAGGGACCAGCACCTGCAGACAACAAACCACACTATCATCCCAACACAGTCAGAACTCATTTAAAGTTTTGGGACTTATGGCATTTCTGGAATTCTCACACATGACAGCCGGCTGAAGGCCAGAATAGTTGAAGATGTAAAGACTAGAACCCACTCACAGTGTGACCCTGGCTATCAGCTCCAGTCAGTGCTGTGTAGGACACACGATACTGGAGGACATGAGCATCGGGAGATACCCAGCTGAACACCATGCTGATGGCAGTCTCATCAGAAACCGTGAGGCTGGAATAAGAATAAGAAGTGGAATAAGAAGTGGTAATCTGTGTACTGTGCTAGTGATCTGCATAATTCACTTGAGATGGTCATTTGTTTGGATGGCTGAAGTCGGCTAACGACTCAGCTAATTTCATCAGGCTGCTAATGAAACATCTAAAATGATAGATGGTTAACTACACAACGGAAGTAACAGCATTACAATCACTTGATTTAATTACATTTTTCCCCCCAAACCTTTGATCCAAATTAGCAAAGTACTGCAGCCATCTGAACCTTCTAGGTGTTACATGTTACAGTGTTCCACTCTGGCCAGCTTTAAAAATGGAAAACTCTTTGTTTGGTTGACCCAGTTCTGTAAATGAGGCTCCTTTCATTTGTGAGACTGTTGTTCTTCTCTCCCCTTTGGTCCGCCCTTACAAGGTGAAGGTGCTGCCCACCCATGATACCAGCAAGGTGCGTGCAAGTGGATCCAGCCTTAACACCACTGGAGTGCCCACCTCTCTGCCAGTGAAGGTCACCATTGATGCCAAAGATGCAGGTGAGGGACTGCTGGCAGTGCAGATCACTGTGAGTGCATGAACATGGACCACACAATAATGTATTCAAAGCATTGATATTTAGGTAACAGTTTTTGTTTTCTCCTGAAGGACCCAGAGGGGAAGCCCAAGAAGCAAATATCTGTGACAGCCATGATGGGACCTACCTGGTGTCTTATGTGCCAGACATGACTGACAGATACACCACTCTCATTAAGTACGGAGGAGACGAGATCCCTTATTGACCCTACTGAATCAGGGCCCTGCCCACCGGAGATGCCAGCAAGTGCACTGTCACTGAATGTTGTCCAGTGGCCAGGTAGGACTTTCTTGGTTGCTCATACACTTTTAGTTTTCTTTGAAAACGGCCCTTTAAGTCACTTGAGCCATGACTTGAGTAAGCACTGTCCTGTTGAGTTTGTGGGCTCAGATGACACTTATTGTAGAAACGATGAGAAATCATGTTTTAGTTTTTTGTAAATTATAGTCAAACATACAGTGAACTAAGGTATTCTTGTTGGTTAACAGAGCAATGCGATAATAAAAGTGGACAAAGCACATCGAGTTGCCACAAATATTTTTGTATATTATGCAGTTTACATAGTCGAAAAGGAGTATAAAGGAATGTGGGGCCTCCCTGCTGCTGCCGAGTCGGGGCAGTTTGCTTTTCTCCACCCCAGGGAACCAGGATCATATTTTTAAAGGGTTTCTTCTTTTGGATATAAAAGTGTCATTATGTGCATGCACTGGACATAATCAGAAAAGAAGCACTCACAACAGTAACCGTGTATGGAGTGAAACCTGGAGCTGGACATGTAACGTGCCCCACTTTCTTTTAAGCCCATCCACCACCCCAGCATCCACCTGTATGCTCCTGGAGTTCTATGACTAACATATTTGCAGGGAGTGATCCACCCGAAGACTCGGCACCGAGCTCAAACTGTATTCTGCTGCTGTGTTTAATCAGTGAAATTAACTTGGCTTTGTTGCATTTTATTCTTTTTTATTTTCTTTTACAAGTTGATTTCTGTTGTAATTTCTGGATAAAAGGTAAAAGTATTACAATTGTTATATGAATAAAATATAGTTAAAATGTCCTGTGTATGGTTTGCTCAGCTGAAGCAGACCTAGATGTGGTTTGTGAAGCCTGTCTACCTGAGCTCCAGACAACCCATCAGACTGCAAGAAGCCTGTTTAAGGTAAGTCTTTATTAAGGACCGCTGTAGTCTTGTGAGTATTTGAGTGCAAAAATGAGTGGTCTCCAGCTAATTTCGAAAGGCTGGTTGCGCGATGAGCACGTTGAGCTCTTTTAATATAAGAATTTTCCCCATTCTGTTCGCCCGTCATGTGGCCACATGTGGCCGGCTAGCAGGTTAGTAACGTCCGGGTTCGAGCCCTCGGCTCACCTGGCTCTCCATGTTCATCTGCTAGGGGGAGGTCCAGGCAGGTGATCTTGGAGTGAAAATTCCAAGGGATGAACCTTGTTCAGCCTGGGCCTCCCCTGACTTATTTTTTTTGTGTGTGTGGTTTGTTTTTTTTCTTTTACCTGCCAGCAACAAACAGCCCAGCCCCTTTTATGGGACCTCCTTGTTGTCATGGCTACCAAGGACCACTCTTCTTGTGCCAACAAGTCATTGCCTGACAAAACATTATTTCCTATGTTTCTCTGTGTGTGTGTGTTTTTTTTTTATCTCCAATATCTTTACATATCTTGCTAGATAGACTTCCTTGAACAGGGTTTACAAACGCCTTATCCTCTTTGTCCACTTAAAATATCTTTACACAACTATTCTTATATTTCTTGCAACATCTGCTGTCCTCTTGCCCACATTACTCTTAAAAAACACTTTTTTAACGTCAACCACATTTTTGGAACTAGATAAATAAAGCATATATAAAAGTCACTACCAAAAACTCATTGCAGCTTGTACGTTGTTATAGGAATGTTGTTTGTGACTCAAGATTACTTGAATTCATCCATGAAGGATACATTTGATATATGTTTTCACATATTATAGACCAACAAGTTATTATAGCAGTTTAAATACGAGCGATCGGTTTTTGGCAGATGATCATTTTTTAGCAAAACACCGCTAAGCACCAAGTCATCCATCCTTTCTCCTTTTCTTCTTTTCATGCCGCCACCATGGGAAGCGCCCACAAATGTGTCATTTCACACTGGCAGCAGGCTGGCGGAGCTAGCTGTGGTGCTTGTTTTCTCTGACTTTGCTGTTTCACCGTGTTTAGATAACGTGTCATCTGCAAAAGGTTGCACTCATTTTCCTGCTTTAGCTTTGTACTCACACACACACACACACACACACACATGTCTGGTTTGCTATCCTCGTGGGGACATCCCATTGACATAATGCTTTCCCTAGCCCCTTACCCTAACCCTAACCATTAAAAATGAATGCCTAACCCTAACCCTTACCCTAAACCTAACCATAACCTAATTGTAACCCTGACAGTAAAACCGCATTTTGAGTGTGAAAATTGCTTTCAACCCCAAGGGGACCTGGATTTTGGTCCCCACGGTGCAGAAAGTCCCCACCAGGATAGTAAAAGTCAGATTTTGGTCCCCACCAGGATAGTACGAACCCGTACACACACACACACACACACACACACACACACACACACACACACACACACACACACACACACACACACACACACGTGTGTGTTAGTTTAGTCTGTTTCAACCTCTCTTCGTGTGGAAACACACATATCTAGAACTATTCTTTAAGGATGTCTGCATTTCACACAACTGTCTAATAGGATAAAATAATTGACATTGTATACCCAAAGGTCAAGTCTGGATAAACGTGTATATGATCTCCAACTTGAATGCAAAGCCAAGGCATATAATTGTGTGGTGTGTCAACTCTAATTTGTTTCCTCTCTGTGCAGGGGGATGACTGAAGCTATCACCTTGCTAATCCTTGCTGTCCAAACTGGCCTCATTGAGCTGCAGGTCATCCACAGAGCCTTCCTCCTCTCTATCATCTTCTTTATTGTTGTTGCTTCCATCCTGCAGTCCATGCTGGAGATAGCTGATCCTATAGTCCTAGCCCTGGGAGCATCTAGAGACAATTAAGATAATATACCAAAGACTTTTTTATGTGTTTATTTTTAAGAAAACTCTGTGTCCCGCTGTTTGTTTTATTTTTTACTGATCATAAACAACTATTAATAACTATGGGCAGTTAGTTAATTATCACAGAATTCATTATCTATGGTCATCAGTACAACTCATGCTAACATCATAAATTAAGTAATACTAGGGTGTACTGTCCTTCTTTCTTCATTCCTAAACAGGCAGTTAGTCTTTTTGACATCAATAAATGTAATCTGACTGAAAGTGTGTTTGCAAAGCCTGCTATCAACCTGACTGCTTTCTCATATGCTGGTTTTGCTGCCCGTCCCGTAGGAGTTTGTGGAAGCACTTCCGTGCAGTTTCTCTCTGTCCCTTCCTGCTGACCTTTCCAGCGTACATGGCTTATATGATCTGCCAGTTCTTCCACATGGACTTCTGGCTTCTCATCATCATCTCCTCCTCAATCCTCACCTCTCTCCAGGTAACACACAACCGCATCGCAGTGACATCGCAAAAACATTCAATTAAATAGTTTAAACTTGCTCTACCCAAACAGTTCAGCCCAATAATAATTAAACATGTATATTTGCTTGTTTTTTAATTCCATAATAACTCTGAAACACTCTACCGCCAGGTGCTTGGCACTCTGTTGATCTGTTGTTCACTTCATGGTGGAGGAGTTTCGTAAAGCTCCAGTGGAGAACGTGGATGAAGTCATATATTGTGTAAATGGGACCTACAGATGCTGGAGTTTCTGGTATGTGTCACACACACGTACAGCAACTCTTTGCTAAGTTCTGACTGTAAACAGACACTGTCATGTAATGCATCAGCACTGTCTCTGCCTCACTGTCAGTGATTTGTTACCTCACCAGGTTGCGGTGTGCGTGGTGTGCTATGGTGTGCTATGGTGTATCAGAGACTGTATTTGGCGAGTGGAGTGTGATGGGAAGCACCATCATCTTGGTCCACTCGTACTATAACGTCTGGCTCAGAGCCCAGCTGGGCTGGCAGAGCTTCCTGCTCAGGAGAGATGCTGTAAACAAGACAAAAAGCCTCCCCACAGCTAGCAATACACAGCTGGAGCAGTATAATGACATCTGTGCTATCTGCTTCCAGGTATGAACTGTTTTTATCTTTATCTAAAGAGGATGCATGACCGAGAGTTAATCTGGGGCTTTAAAAGCTAGGCTAATGTGAAATTTGATTTGTTCCAGGACATGACCAGTGCTGTGATCACTCCGTGCAGTCATTTCTTCCACGCTGGCTGTCTGATGCCCTCTCTGTCATTCACAACTCAAGAGCCAATCACCAACTAACGGTGGAGCTACCCAAGATACACCTGCAGCCAATCACATCGTCAAACCTCCATTATCATCTTCCTCTTGTTCTTCTTCTCCTCTTGCAACTGATTCTGTGCTGCACCAGTCCCCTGCAGATCACCCTTCTGCATCTTCTTTCTCTACCTCTTACACATCAGACACACCCGACGCTCCTGCATCTCTCTGCCATTCTGTCGCCACCTTTCACCAACCAACTTCACAGGTACTGACCTAAGCAGAGGCGAACCCTGCTAAACCCGAATCCCCCCCTCAGCTAAAATCAGTCTCCCTTGTGGACAGCCAGGAAAACTCTACTGGTCCATCATCACAATCTAACCCACCAACTCCCCATTCAGTGGAACCTGTGTTTGGGTGTTAATGGTAGCAGGTATTTAGTATTGCACACTGATATATGTAAAGACTCCAGTGTGTGCATATGTGGTGTACATTCACTGCTGTTGTGCAGTGTACAGTCTGACAGCAGCTGGAGGGAAAGGCCTCCAAAATGTCCCCTTTGCACACTGTGGGTGCAGCAGCCTGTCACTGAAGGGACTGCTTAGTGTTGTCAGAGTGACCTGTATGGGGTGGGAGCTGTTATCTGACAGAGAAAACTACCTCCACTGGGTCAAGAGGGCATCCCAGAACAGAGCTAGTTTTCTTGATCAACCTGTTCAGTTTCTTCCTATCCCCAGCAGACCACACCATAAAACATGGACAATACCACCAAAGAGTCCTAGAAGGTCTTCAGGAGCGCTCCCTGCTCCCTTCCAAATCCCTTCCAAAAGACTTCTCTGTTGCAAATACAACCGTCTCTATCCTTTTGTGTAGATGGACTCTCTGTTGTTACTCCAGACCAGTTTATTGGTCAGATCACTTATATGAGTCAGCTATCTTAATGCCCATTCTCTGGATGTTCACTGGTGTAGGTGGATTCCACTACCTGCTCCTTGTTTTTCCGAGTGTTGATCTGAAAATTGTGAAGGATTAAAATATTCCAAGAGCTCAAATTACTTCACCAAAACATGTTTCATTCATATTTTATCAACACAAATTGCACAGGTTTATTGAATATGAATAACTTGTGTTAATTCAACTCAATTGTTTAAGCTCGTGCCAAAGCAAAACATCTGTGTGCAACCAATGTCCACTATTGAACTAAGTAAACTCAGCATGTTTTTTTTTCAGTGCATAATCACATTTAGTGTAATAAACTATTAAAGCAGAATTACATATTAGGATTTAGCCAAGTGTTAGGATGTAATGCAGAGTAGTATTTCTAGTAGGCTTGTTTTGATATGCCTGTTTTCATTTTATTTTCTAAATTTTAAAGAAGGCTTTAGAAAGGTCAAAATAAATCTTCTGTAAGGGAGTATCAGCTATTCTAGTAGAATTTATTTTACCAATGCAAGGGTGCATTAGTACCTTGTAATACAACATATCTATTTCATAAAGGGCGAACACAAATTTCCAAAGAGACTTCCTGGCAGCTGCCATTTTAAGTATAACCTCTGGTACGGGTACATTCAGTTTGCAGCAGCTATACAACAGTGGCCTCTAGAGGTGTTTACACACTATGACCAAATCAGACAATGCAACACAACACGCAGGTCGCCCCAATGAATTGATTAAGCTGGTAGCAGTGACTTGTTAACTTATCATTTGTCATGCATATCTCCCATGAATGATATGAAATCATTTAGAGACATAACATTGACATCACAAAGTAGAAGCTGCAATCAGTTTTTAGGAAAGTGAGTTTAATAAGAGTAGGTAAAATAATGCAGTAATTTCTTAGATTTTATAATCCCTTTATAAATCATGTTGGCTACAGCCTATTTAGCAGTGCAACAAGAGCATTAGACAAACAAACAAACAAACAAAAACAAAAAAGTTAGTACCCAGGGATAAAAATGTTGTATATGAAAGGGAAACCTAATGGACAGATGTGATGCCTGAACAGTGGTGGCTTTAAGTGATGTATCAACTCAAACATGCATCCATCGTCTATGTCGCATAAGTACGATGATCGGTGGTGATTGTTGGCGCTGCTTTGGAAGCAGAAACTGTTGGTTTGAAAGCCTTTAGTGTCTCCTTGTGGCGGGACTCTTATACTGCACTGTACGATGTCGAGCAGTGTCAGCCGTATGCTAGAAAGTGATACATTAAAATTTCTGGGGTCACCATGAAGAGCTTACTTCCTTTCTTAGTCAGTGTGTAAAATGTGGTACTTAACAGATTGAAAAGAAAAATGATGGCACCCTTGTAGTTCACACAAGTGGTGATGATTCAGGGTTTTAATTTGTAAGGTTTAATTTTTGAGCCATCATAAATTTTAAAACAGGAAAGTTTACTATTTAACATATGTTAAGTCAAAGCTAATATAGCTGCTCATATATAGCTACTTATAATTTGAAGACCAATGAGTAGACTTCCCAGGATGGAAACAGCACTCTTTGTGTGGTTTGAGAAAACAGTCAAGTTGTTAAGAACTATGACTGAGAAGAATCCGCCTGTGTACAGCAGCAGGCTGCCTTCCTAGGATTTGGATATCCTCCGTGCGCTCGTCTCTGCATTATGTGCATTACCTCTCTTGGAACGTTAAAACCACAGCAGCTTTTTATACTTTTTTTCATTCACTATCAGCTTACACGTAAAGTCTACTCTGAAGAAGATTATTCAAAACATGCAACACAGTCACCAATCCCAGCAAATTCACCCCTAAGTCCGACTGTACAATACAGAAAATAAAAGAGCTACATCTCAGACTCTACAGGCTTCAGTTAGCATGTTAAATGTGAAAGTTCAGTTAGAAAAAGACTGAACAACAACGGCCTGAGTTGAGCAATTAACCAAATTGACAAACATTGCTCTAAATAATACTCCCCTAATCCAAGTAGTCACCCAAACCTGGACGTGGATTTAGAGGTCTGAGGGCCATCTCACACATTTATTCAGAATAAAACAAGTTTAAATTAAAATTAAACAAATCAAAATCTTATGGACGTATCCCTTTTACATGTTGATAAAATGTTTAGGATGACATGGAGATATAACACTCATGCACCCTGAAAAAGGTCTAAATATGTATCAAAGGGACATCAGTGGATTTCTATGGGGCAAACGTACTTAAACCAGCCACTGTGACCATTGCGGCAGAGCAGAATGAATGATACTGATGGGGACTGTGAGGGTTTGTAGTTAAATTCCTGCTCTTACAGGATCAGTGAGTGTCTGTTTAACTCTCTGGGGTCCAGGGTATAATTGGCCGTTTTTGACTACTTTTGATTTTACCTCTATATTTCACCTTTAAAATATGCTTTTCTTGTCTTGTTTGGTATCATTATTTTCAGCACAACCTCAAATATCTGAAATTTGAGTTATTTTTTCATTTTGGTATACTATATTAGCACAGTTGATCTAAATTCAGACGGAAAATTCAAAATCCGAGTAGAAAAAAGTTATATTTGTTACTGTAAAACCCACAAACATGTTTAACGAATCATTTTCATAACTTGAAATGCAAATATAAATTGTACATTGCTGAAAATGATGCACAAGTTTCGCAAACAACAAAGTTATATGGTACTATTTACCTAAAAATGCAGCCAAGGCCTCAGGCATTTTTTATATAACCATTTAAATCTATTTACAGAACAATCAGGTGTGCTGCATCAAATAAGAAGGCACACAAATTATTTGTGCCAGTCCAAAAAATGTAGTTTGTGTTCAGTATAAGACAGAGGAGAACACCACAGGCCTAAACCCCGCAGGTCTGACAGCAGGAGGTGCATCAGTCCAGTTTTCCATGTGGGAACAGCGTTTACACTGGAATCTGCCTTTGACGGCTTTTTTAGAGCAAATCTGAAATTCAGCAGTCTAACTGACACACAATACAAAACAATAACTACACAACAAACTAACTAAAGCCTCCAAACAAGCTAAACGTCACTAATGTCTCACATGAAAACTTACTCTCTCTCTCTCTCTCTCTTTCGCTCGCCCGCTTTCCGTCGCGGGTGTCACTCCTAAAAACTTCCCCTTCTCCCTAAACAACCAAGTGCCACATGTTGCCATATCATTTTTTTGATTGGCTGACATGGTAAACTCTAACACCAATAGGGAAGGGGTGTTTTTTCTTTTTCTTTTTTCACTCGCAAGCGGAGAGTGTTTGCTAGCGCTGTCTGTAGAAAAGCCGTTTTTACCGTTCTTCCCGCTGTAAACACCGCTGTTTTGTTCAGAAAAAAGCATCGCGTGCATTTTTTATCATAACTCTGGTTTTACGTGGCCCTCCGACACAATTCAAAAACTGCTATATAGTTTGAAGTCCGCACTTTTGACCCAAGTTGAAATGGAGACTCTGACTCGCTGCATCTTGTAGCTGTGTCGTCTTAACCCTCTGGGCTCTATCCTGGCCATTTGTGGCCACTTCACTTTTCTTTTTTCAACCATTTTTGTTCTGTTAATGCAAATGGAATGAAACTGCACAAAGGTGTGTATTTTTTTCAGCTTTTCAAATTTTCAACATCAGCTCCATAATAATGTTAATAATTTACACTATACACCAAATTGTTCCTCTTGACTCTATCGTGGCCATTTTTGGCCAGTTGAAACCCATCATAACCACCTTTTTTGATTCCTTGTTATTGGCAGTAATATATCATGCAATTTAGGTAAAATTGCTTTTATTCTAACCTCAACACATGAAAATTGTAGTTTTTAATGTTTTTTGTTTTTGTTTTTTTTTGTTTTTTTTTACCAAATTACACCATTTACCCATTTTTGGCCAAGCAAGCAATTTCATGTAATATTCTTAGTTTTCTGTAGGGGCGTTTGATGGCTTACTGCACTCCAATGGACCAAAAGAATGACACAATTTTGATTCAGGTTTGATCTTAAAGATGTTAGACAAAGGTTTGTGTTTGTGCATGAAAAAAAGTGCCAGTGTGAAATTGCAGCACAACTTTGCATTTGCAAGAGAGAAAAATAAATTATGTTGCCATACGTCCAAGTTCATGTGAATGTCTCTTGATGCAAGCTATTGAGCTTTGAGCATCCTGGGGAATTTTAGCTTTGATGTTCATAATGAAAGCACCTCTAGCTTTGTTCTTTTCATTAAAAAAAAATGCACACCCAAATATCTACTCTCCCAAGAAAAAAAAGAGAAAGAACTCACAGGACACTTTGCAAAGTTCAAAGCTGCAGCTGTAGCATAAACAACAACAAACTGGCACTGTTTGTAATTCTGTCCTGGGGTTTATACAGGTGCAGTCATTGGTAAAGCGATAAATAAACCCAGCAGCTTCAAGATCATTTTTGCTCTGGCAAGATGGCAAGACGGTCTTATTCAGTGCTTCAAGACTTGACTATGTGATGTGCTCAGAAAGCGAAGATGACGAGAAATCCTCTGCATCTGAAGAAGAGGCATCTTCTTCAGTCTCCTCAGAGAATGACAGCATTACTACCAGTGATGAGGATTACCATCCAGTGCCTGATTCCTCTTCAGCAAATGAGGATGATACAGAGACAGCAGTCGAGGCAGAGCGGCTGATGGCAGAGAAGGTAGGAGAAGTGGCAGAGGCCGAGGAGCCGGTGCCTGAGTGGATGTCTCGTTCTGGGAAAATTGAGTGGTTTTCCACTGCTGAGGAGACCATACACTACAATCCAGTACCCACTGGTATCACTCCAGGGCCCACCCTGTATGCAGTTGCCCGCATTAGCACCCTGAGATCTGCATTTGACCTGTTTGTGACAGAAGAGATCATTCAGCTACTGTGCACCCACACAAACCTGCATGGGAGGCTAAAGTGTGAGGATTGGAGGGATGTGGATGAAGTGGAGATGAGAGCCTACATTGGAATTTTGATTCTAGCTGGCGTCTACCGCTCAAGGCATGAAGCAACGCGTGGTTTGTGGGCTGACAAGACCGGACGGGCAATATTTCGTGCTACAATGCCCCACTACCGCTATTCCCAGATTAGTGCTAACATCCGCTTTGATGACAAGCTCACCCGCCCGGGACGTTTCAGGAACGATAAGCTTGCTGCATTTCGCATTCTGTGGGAAAAGTGGGTTGCTCGTCTCCCCCTGTTGTTCAATCCGGGAGTTGATGTGTGTGTCGATGAGCAGCTGGTTGCATTCAAAGGTCGGTGTGGATTTCGACAGTATATGCCCAACAAGCCTACAAAATATGGCATTAAAATCTGTGTGACCTGTGATGTGGGAACCTCCTATGCCTGAAGGATGGAGATTTACACAGGAAAATCACATGGAAGTTCCCGGGACGTTAATCAGGGAATGAGAGTTGTGCTACAAGTGGGGCTCCAAGGACACACTGTCACTTGTGACAACTTCTTTACTTCATTCAGCTTGGCAGAGGAGCTCCTCAGAAGAAAACTAGCTCTGGTTGGCACAATCAGGAGAAACAAACCAGAGCTACCTCCCCAGCTTGTTCAGCTGCGACAGAGGAAGATTCTTTCATCTCTCTTTGCCTTCACCAAAACAGCCATGGCAGTCTCCTACATGCCCAAGCGAGGGAAGAATGTGCTTCTTTTGAGCACAAAGCATAGGGAACCAGCAGTCAGTGATGGGGAAAAGAAAAAGCCAGCAGCAATCCTTGACTACAATAGGTGTAAAGGTGGAGTGGATAACCTAGACAAGGTTGTTGACACCTACAGTTGTCGGAGGAAAACCAGTCGCTGGCCACTGGCTCTCTTCTACAATCTTCTGGACGTCTCAGCATACAATGCCTTTGTCCTGTGGAAAGCAGTGCATCCTGAGTGGGAGTCCACCAAGACCTACCAACGAAGGGTGTTCCTGGAGGAGCTGGGCCACATGCTGGTGACTCCAGCAATTGCAAGATGGCCTTGTGCCCCACGCTCAAAAGCCTCAGCTGCTATTGTTGCTGGGATACAGCAGTCAGAATCAGAGTATGACCCACAGCCCATCAACAAAATGAGGAAAAATATGTCTGTGAAGGTTCTCAGTCATCCAGGTCATCGTAGACTAAGGAGCTTGGAAAGAAAAGCGTCTGGACTTCTTTGACTTGCTTGAAGACGTTTCACCTCTCATCCGAGAAGCTATGAGGAAAAGGTGCGAACTGTGTATAAACAGAAGAAGAGCGGCACCCACTTGCTCCAGCTGTGGAAAGGGTGTCTGCAAAGATCACTCTGCTGTGGTTTACGTGTCCTGCCGTCCCTGAGTGCGCACACAGATACACACACACAGACACAGACAGATACACACACACACACAGATACACACACACACACACAGACAGATACACACACACACAGACAGATACACACAGACACAGACAGATACACACACACACACAGACAGATACACACAGACACAGACAGATACACACACACACAGATACACACACACACAGATACACACACACACACACACAGACAGATACACACACACACAGATACACACACACACAGATACACACACACAGACAGATACACAGACACACAGATACACACACACACAGACAGACACAGACAGATACACACACACACAGATACACACACAGATACACAGACACAGACAGATACACAGACACAGACAGATACACACACAGACAGATACACACAGACACAGACAGATACACACACACAGACACATACACACAGACACATACACACAGACAGATACACAGACACATACACACACACACAGACAGATACACACACACAGACAGATACACACACACAGACACAGATACACACAGACACGGACAGATACAGACAGACACACACAGACACAGACAGATACACACAGACAGATACACACACACACACACACACAGACAGACACACACAGACACAGACAGATACACACACACACAGACAGATACACACACAGACAGATACACACAGACAGATGCACAGACACAGACAGATACACACAGATACACACAGACACAGAAAGAGCATGTATTTTGTACAAACAAGCAATAAAAGGCCGCTTTTGGCATGACTAACAAAGTGGGAGTTTCTTTTTTGGGGGTCATTACTCACAGGAATAATACAAAATATTAATATTAATAATAATTATTTTTGTTACTGGCACTGACCTGCAATGATGATTTTTTAAAAAAAATTAGGTTTCGTTATTCAAATGCTGAAAAAATTTGAACTTTATTGCTATTTTCCCCCCAAAAACAGTACAAGTAGTAATATATAATTTGACTGGTATTCAAAGGGTATAATTTCTGAATTTGAATTATATTTTGGTTTTCATGACTAGGACTGGTTTTCATTTAAAAAATCAAGTTGGTCTAAGTAGAAAAATGTTTTAATATATAATAATTTTATAGTATTTTGTACATGTAAATAAGGAGTGGCCATTTTTGGCCACGAACAGGCTGAGAGGGAGTTTTTTGGTTTTTCTGCCACTGCAGAAAAAAACAATGTTGCATAAAAGTCATTGATGCTGTTAATTATTGCTATGCATCTAACCTTTATCATGGTTAGAAAATAAATCAGATGGCATGTATTATTTAGAAAAAAATGAACAGCCCTGATGCTAATCTAAAAAAATCAAGTCAAAAAAAGTGGAAATTTTTCTTAATATATATGAATTTTATAGCATTTTGTAAACGTAAACAAGGGGTGGCCATTTTTGGCCACGAACAAGCTGAGAGGGAGTTTTAATGTTTTTGCTCTCCCTGCACAAAAATAACAATGCATTATAATCAGTGTTGATGTGAATCAATTACATGCCCCAGACTCTACTATTAATAATACAAGAAATTTGAGTGGCACTGCAAATATATGAAATTGTCAGTTTTGAGGTTATCTTCCAACTGGTGCAGAGTGCAAAAAAATGGTGTATAAAGGGTTAAAAATGTAAAAAGTAATTACTATCTTATATTTATGGAAAGAACTGATGTTAGTTAACAATGTTATGCAGAAAAAATGGCAAAAAAAAACAGAGAAATAATAAAACTTACAGACCTAATCTTTTGGTGGCCACTTTTGGCCACGAACAAGCTGAAAGGGTAGTAATTTTGAACAAACCCAGAGGGTTAAATTGGTCATGTGATTTTGACGTGCCGGCACGTCCGGCGACCCCAGAGGGTTAATGAGAAACAAATTTCAGTGTGAAAAACTGGTGAAGAAAATATTGTACAGTGCTCCAGGCTGCATAGACGAGATATTTCCTGCATTTCCTATCAGGAGGAAGCCTCAACCCAAACCCAGTTGATGCTGGAGAGATGACATTTCTTGGCTTGCTATTTATGTGTATATTTCAATTATTTCAATGATTCAACGATTTTATAACAATTACAGGATAGTAATATAAAAGTATATTCTGCGAGTCCATAAACAAAGTCTGTATGGCTAAGTGAGGCCGATGACAGGAAGAAGATAACAAGAGAGTGAAAGTAATGGTTGGTTCTAACTTGGGTATTTGAGGGGAGATCCTGTTGTCATTGGTTATTAGCCGTGTCAGAGGAAAACTAGGTGAACATTTTAACCCTCAACCAATAAGTATTTACAGCAATTATAATATTATTATACTGGAAGTCGGATCATTAAAATTTGTTCATCAATTCAAACATTACCAGGATGTTATCCAATGAGATTAAACTGGAAATACAAAGTTTATTTTTTTGCTGTTTAATGTTTTATAATGCTAAGGAGTTCCCATAATGTACAGGAGCTATGAAGTTTATTTTAACACTAAGTCCTTAAATGTTTTTGTTTCACAGATACGATGATGAACTGCTGTGGTCTGCTAACTGTCCAAAAGGAACCAGGTACTGACAGAAAATAAAGAAGCTTCTGTTTTCTCTGCAGCCTCTTTTCATTCATCTAATATTCAAATGTAAAGACTTTTTTCATTTGTAGTGGCACATAATAATATACAATTACTTTACCATGACTGAGGCTGTACTCAACAGACCCATCTCAATAGCTGGATGGTAATTGCTCTTTGTTCTTACATAAGAATTGCATCGAGCTTCATGGCCATTTTCAACTTCTACTGACTAAAGTAAAAATAATAAAAACTTGTGAGTCTCCCACACTGACTGGTGAAGATATCAGGATGGTACCAAGTCATGCTGAGCCTCTACAAATTTGTGAAGTTGACCATATGCATCCAGGACAGTGGGCTGCTGCTGCATATGGCTATGAGTCATGCAGAGTATATCCTTATGCTACAAAAGCACAGAAGAAATTTGATGGATGAAAAGCAAAAAACAAGTAATAAAAAATAAATAAAACTTTGTGACCCTGTTGGACAGTCAAGTTTAATTACCATCTTGGTTTAATGGTTGGCTTTTGTGTAGCTGAAATGTAACACAAGAAACAATCTGTGAATCAAACATTTGCAAAACATCTGTATGTTTTATGCATTTATGATTGTTCTGTTTCTGTCAGTTCCTCTGAAGAACATTGAGGTGGAGCTTGAGGTGAGGGACCATGTGGCTACAGTGGTCTCCACTCTGAACTATGAGAACAAGGAGGACAAACCATTAGAGGCTGTTTTTGTCTTCCCTCTGCCTGGAGATGCTGCTGTCTGTCGTTTCAGTGCCCAGGTTGGACAGACACAGATTGTAGCTGAGGTGAAGGAGAAACAGAAGGTGAGCTGGACAGTAAATATAACCTGATTATAAATGAGATTCAAAATAAACACAGTGAATGTCACTGACATGTGTCACCTGTGCTTCAGGCTCGTGAGGAGTATGATGATGCTCTGAGCTCCGGTCAGCAGGCCTGCCTATTGGAGGAAAGTGATCAGAGTCCAGATATATTCTCTCTGAGTGTGGGCAGTCTGCCTCCAGGAGAGAGCGCCTCCATCAGGTTGGAGTACGTCACTGAGCTGGCTGTACAGGCTGATGATGGTCTGAGGTTCTGTCTGCCTGCTGTGCTCAGCCCTCGATATCAACCTCAGGGTTGGACAACTTCAGAATACTTGGACCAGAAATGCTTCAATGACACTTTTGAAAATGAAAAACCACAACACCAACGAGTCATGGCAGATGGCTGAAACTGGTTCTGTTGGAGGTTTTCTGTTGAAAGTCCGTTTTTCATTCTCACTGTTGCCAAATTATTGCTCATATTGGGTCATGTTGCGGTTTCTTTGTATTATTGCAGCATTTAGAGTATAAAGCACTTTGAGGTAACTGTTTTGAGGTTCTTAGTAACGTAAAGGATTTCAGTGTAAGCAGCCTCATTAATTACAGCATATTTTACCTGATGTTGTGTGCAGATAGTGAAGGTGCAGGTGTCCAGGTGACTTCTGCTCCAGCCTCTCTGGTGCCCTACAGTCTGTCTTTTTCCGCCCGAGTGTCCTCTCCTTGTCCAGTCTCTAAAGTAGAGTCCAACTGTTCCCTGGACCCTCTGCAGTACCTCAACACTGATCAAACCCAGGCCACGGTAGGTAGAGTGCTGATGTGTCTGCTGTGTGTGGTTGTTACTTATTACTGAGGAATAAATATGAATGTGTTTGTGGTGTGCAGGTCAAGCTGGCTGCAGGACACAAGTTTGACAGAGATGTTGAACTGCTGATTTATTACAAAGACGCCCACCAGCCCACTGCTGTGGTGGAGGCAGGACAGGCCTCTGCTGAGGCAGGTGAGTAACATTAGTGTTGTTATTAGCTTTTTAGTAAAAAATATCATTATCCATATTCTTCAGCTCAGGAGTTATAGTTGTGATCAGAAACATACACTGGTTGTGGGCATGACTGTCATGGTAATCTTGGACTTTTAATGATCTTTGAACTGTTTTTTACAGAGTGGATTTATTGTCCAGCATAGATCTTTAATGAATTTGAAAAATAAGAATTGATAAGCTTGCATAAGTTTGAATGTATTTTGGATTTTCTCTAATCCATACATGGTTCAAAGTTTACAGTGGTCTAAAAAAGTGTTTTCCTTCTTCCTGATTTCCTTTTTTTTAAATTTTTTTTTTTAGATTTTTTAGATTGTCACACTTTCAGGTCATCAAACTAACTGAAATATTAGACAAAGACAACAGAAGTAAACAAAAAATATAGTTTCTAAATGAACGTGTTTTATATGAAAGGGAAACCTTCACAGACATATGAAAGGGAAAAAAATCCAAACCTACATTGCCCTGTGTGATAAAGTGATTGACTGACTTTTTAAGGTCATGTCACGGCATCTCAATCAGATTTATGTCAGGACTTTGACTAGGCCACTCCAAAGTCTTCATTTTTTTCCTTAAGCCATTCAGAGGTGGACTTGCAGTTGTGTTTTGGATCATTGTCCTGCTGCAGAACCTCAAGTGTGTTTCAGCTTGATGTCACAAACAGATGTCCAGATATTCTCCTTCAGGATGTTTTAGTAGAATTCATGGTTCCATTTACCACAGTGAGCCTTTGTGTTGTTTTTTGTCAGCAGTGGTTTCCTCCTTGAACTTTCCTGTGAATGCCATTTTTGACCAGTTTTTTTTTTTTTTGAATTGTTGAATCATGAACTCTGACCTTAACTGAGACATGAGACAACTATGAATTCAGGAAGGGGACAAACACTCTTTCATACCAATGTCCAGCTTTCGTACCAATGTGTAGCTTAAGTACATACATTCACTTAAATCTTTTATTGAGTGGTGCTTAAGGTTCTGCAATTTCTTTAAACTTGACAAAGCCAAGGCCTGTTAACTTCTCATTTGCGATCATGATTGACTACAACTGGTACAGACATGGAAAAAATTGTTGGGACCCTCTGGCCAATGAAAGAAAAAAACTCACAATGGTCACAGAAATAACTTTAATCTGACAAAAGTAATAATAAATAAAAATTCTATAAATCTTAACCATTGAAAGTCAGACATTGCTTTTCAACCATGCTTCAAATGAATTATTTAAAAAATAAATTCATGAAACAGGCCTGGACAAAAATGACAGTACCCCTAGAAAAGAATGAAAATAACGTGACCAAAGGGACATGTTAATCCAAGGTGTGTCCACTAATCAGCATCGCAGATGTCTACAATCTTGTAATCAGTCAGTGGGCCTATATATAGGACTCCAGGTAGTCACTGTGTTGTTTGGTGACATGGTGTGTACCACACTCAACATGGAGCAGAGGAAGCAAAGGAAAGAGTTGTCTCAGGAGATTAGAAAGAAAATCATAGACAAGCATGTTAAAGGTAAAGGCTATAAGACCATCTCCAAGCAGCTAGATGCTCCTGTGACTACGTGTCATTCAGAAATTTAAGATCCATAGGACTGTAGCCAACCTCCCTGGACGTGGCCGCAGGAGGAAAATTGATGACAGCTCAAAGAGACGGATAATCTGAATGGTAACAAAAGAGCCCAGAAAGACTTCTAAAGAGATCCAAGCTGAACTTCATGCTCAAGGAACATCAGTGTCAGATCGCACCATCTGTCGTTGTTTGAGCTAAAGTGGACTACATGGCAGACGACCAAGGAGGACACCATTGTTGAAAACAAATCATAAAAAAGCCAGACTGGAATATGCCAAACTACATGTTGACAAGCCACAAAGTTTCTGGGAGAATGTCCTGTGGACAGATGAGACAAAAATTAAACTTTTTGCCAAGGCACATCAGCTCTATGTTCACAGACGGAAAAATGAAGCATATCAAGAAGAGAACACTGTGCCAACTGTGAAAGATGGGGGAGGCTCGGTTATGTTCTGGGGCTGCTTTGCTGCATCTGGCACAGGGTATCTTGAATCTGTGCAGGGTACAATGAAATCTCAAGACTATCAAGGGATTCTAGAGAGAAATGTGCTGGCCAGTGTCAGAAAGCTTGGTCTCAGTCGCAGGTCATGGCTCTTACAACAGGACAATGACCCAAAAGACACAGCTAAAAACACCCAAGAATGGCTAAGAGGAAAACATTGGACTATTTTAAAGTGGCCTTCTATGAGCCCTGACCTCAATCCTATTGAGCATCTTTGGAAGGAGCTAAAACATGCCGTCTGGAAAAGGCGCCCTTCAAACCAGAAACAACTGGAGCCGTTTGCTGATGAGGAGTGGGCCAAAATACCTGCTGAGAGGTGCAGAAGTCTCACTGACAGTTACAGGAATCGTTTGATTGCAGTGATTGCCTCAAAAGGTTGTTCAACAAAATATTAAGTTGTGGGTACCATCATTTTTGTAAATAATTCAGCTGAAGCAAGGTTGAAAAGCAATGTCTGACTTTTATTGGTTAGGATTTATAGAATTTGTATTTATTATTACTTTTGTCAGATTAAAGTTATTTCTGTGACCATTGTGAGTTTTTCTTTCATTGACCAAAGGGTACCAACAATTTTGTTCACGTCTGTAGTAACATCATGCTTAAACTGGTCATATCTCAACCTGTTTGCATAATTTTGACCCTGTGTGAATTAGAGAAAGTCAAAAATAATGTCACCAAAGATGACTGCATTCTTATTTCACCCTCAACCCCCCCCCCCCCCCCCCAAAAGCCAAATGACAATCATTTACATGAATTTACATGATAAGTGAATATAAACCACAACTACAAACATGTTGGTGTCATGTGAAGGCTGTGTGCAGGCAGGCAGGAAAGGAGGAATGATGGACTCAAAAGTTCAGACTTTAAAAACAAAGATTTATTACTAAATGACAAAAACAGAAAATTGGCTAAACTGGGAATACAGAAACTAAACTGGCAGGCAGACGGACGGAGCACACAGCATGGGATAATGGAGATCACGACACAGATAAAGGAAAACACAGGGCTTGAATACACAGAGGGGGCAATCAGGGAATGGAAGACAGGAGGGAGAGATACAGCTGGGACAAAACCAGACACATTAACATAAGACACGGACCTTCAAAGTAAACACAGAACAGAGGGAGTCTGGAACCAAAGCTTAAGACTACAAAATCACAAACCAAGATGAACTGGAGGAATAGAAATGTAAAACAGAAAGCAAAACCCTCACAGTTGTAAACCAAGATGAGAACACAAAATAAAGGTACAATACTGAAAACACTGTTAGGTACCCCAACAGTTGGAATATATATAAAAAAAAATTGTAAATTTGACATTTTTCTGTCCTTTCACGTGTTTCAGACTCTCTGATGGGTGACCCAATGGTGATGGTGAGTCTGTACCCTGAGTTCACCCAGTCTGTTATGTCTTCAATGGCTTCATGTGGAGAGTTTGTGTTCTTAGTGGATCGATCTGGAAGTATGGACTATGCTACCAATAACAGTGAGCAGTGGGAATCTCGGATCAGCAGTGCCAGGGTATTTATGATGTGGTGTTAGAGTTATAAAACCTTTCCTCTCACACAGTGGCCTCATCATCTTCTCCCTCTTCCCTGAAGGATACTCTGCTCCTCCTGTTGAAGAGCTTACCAATGGGCTGCTATTTCAACATTTACAGTTTTGGGTCCAGTTATGAACACATCTTCTCGTGAGTGACTCAGTCCAAAAAACTGTGCTTCAGTCAATGATGTCACTTGTGTGTAAAGTGTGTAATAAGATATCTGCCCTAGTTACACCAGATAATTCATTTCTAGAATACTTACAGCTCATTTAGGTAAGCTGTTGTTATGTTATGGTTCTAAAAGGCAGTTTTGAAAGTGCATGAGTGAAACTCATTAAATTACAGTGTAGAATTTGGCAGTGCTAAACAGCCATCAATCACTTATTGTCAGGGTTTGCTGTGTGGCAGGTAGTGGTTGGACCCAAACACAGGACTCTGAGATGGAGTATTTAACTTGAAGGCAGCAGCTTTTATTCACTGGCAAAAGCAAACTGAGAAACACAATATATGAGCACTAGAAATAAAACAAAAACTCAAACTAGGAAGAATCACCTAACATGACTCACAGCTAATGCGGAGGAAACGACAACTAACAGAGAAAAATACAGGGCTTATATACACCGGGGAGTAATGAGGGAACAGGAAAACAAGAGAGAAGCACAGCTGGGGCTAATCCGACATAACAAGACACAGGAAGCAAAGCAGGATACACTGACATAGGACACGGACTAAACACGGCAGGAAAGAGGAAACACGGCACATAAGCAAAGACACAGACTCAGAGACACGGGCTTCACACACAGACGTGACTGACTCGGTAACAGAGGGAACATGGAGACAAGGGTGATTAGACATGCGACTGGGGACTAGGACAGGCACAGAGAAAACATGGGGGCAGAGACTAAACACAGACCAAGAAACATACAAAGGGAGGAAGAACTAAGATCACTAAGCACAAACGAAAGATAACCAAAACCAGGAATAACAATCAAAGAATATTAAACCAAGAACTGAAACACAAACACTGGGTCAGAGAGCCAGTATTGTGACACTTATGTGTATCTCATGGCAGTAAGAGTGTGGAGTACAGCCAGAAGACCATGGAGGAGGCTCTGAAGAAAGTTGAGCAGATGGAGGCTGATCTTGGAGGAACGGAGATCCTGAAGCCCCTCAAACACATTTACAGCCAACCCTGCATTCAAAATCAGCCTAGACAGGTAACACACACACACACACACACACACACACACACACACACACACACACACACACACACACACAGTGTGTGAGTTTATATTAATAAACCGATAGGTAAATTAATTCACCATGATATCTGCAGCCAGTGTTGGGTGTTCCTGGTCTGCCACAAAGCAAATATGGTTAAAATATGGTCTCCAAATTTGACAGATCTCAATCCAATTGAGCATTTGTGGGACAAACAAGTCCGATCCACAGAGGCGCGACCTCACAACTTACAGGACTTAAAGGATCTTAAAGATATCACAAGTCACCTTCATGGATCTAGTGGACTCAATGCCTTCATGGGTCAGGGCTATTTTGGTAGCAAAAGAGGGACCAGCACAATATTAGGCAGGTGGTCATAATGTCATGTCTGATTGGTGTATGTGCATTACTTTCAGCTTGTATAATTTGGCCTTGCATGTAAACTCTCCTCTCTAGCTGTTTGTCTTTACTGATGGAGAGGTTGAGAACACCAAAGAAGTGATCGATCTGGTGAAGAAGAACTCAGGCTCAGACAGGTAAAACAGCAAAAAGATGATGACATGTGCTGCGTACCAAACCTGTGTGTTTTAAAAACAGCTGTTGTATTGCAGGTATTTCTCTTTTGGGATTGGCGAAGGGGCCAGCTCTGCTCTCATCAAGGGGATGGCCAAGGAAGGAGGAGGTCATGCTCAGTTCATCACAGGGACTGACAGGATGCAACCAAAAGTAAGACGATAAGTTATAATAATAATTATTAAAAAGGCAATATGATGGTATTAGAGATGGACCGATCCGATATTACGTATCAGTATCGGTCCGATACAGACCTAAATTACTGGATTGGATATCGGAGAGAAATAAAAAATGTAATCTGATCCGAAGTATCACAAAATCACCTCACAAAATGCGCTACTTGGCGTAACCCAGCTCGGCGCATCGGAGCAGTATGCGTCACGTGATAGAGCGGCTGTTGTCTGCGAGACCTGTCGGCGGTCTGTTGGAGCCTCGCTCGCTACATGCTTCCTAACCGCGGCATTTCATCTCGGCGAAAACTATCCCAGAGAAGTAAAGCAAGTGTGTAAGTTCATCCCTAAATGTTTGCATAGTATTTTCACGTTAAGCTTAACAACTGATATATTGAGCCACAGCTGGACTGGTTCCATATTGAGGTGAAAAGGAAGCCATTTGTCCCATACTTCAGCTAGAATTAAAAAATAGGCACAAAGCTGGAGTTATTCTGTCTTTGCTGCGCAGTTGCATCTACTTCTCTCATTCACTCCCCCTTCCTCTCCTGTTATTACTTCAAACATGAAACTGATCAGTGATCAGCTGATCGGCTTTTCTGTCGCAAGCAATGTTCCCTCTAAGCTGCGCACGTGCGCAATTGCGCACTGCTGGCACGGTCTCTGCGCACAGAAAATCTGTGTTGCGCACAAAAAAAACTTACCTGAATTGAAATTAAAATTAATACTTCAACAATCCTGTTTTGCAGTGTTAGTCAGTGAGTGACTGGCTGCTCCCATATGGGATTAGAACGATGCCACCTTATCCAATAGTCCAGCCAATAATGCGTATATACGCAGCCAATCAACGTCGTTGACAGGCTATGACAGCGTCCTTATGTGCCGACACCGGTGTTTAAGCTGGCTGATGTGGAGTGAAGCCACGTTAACGACAACGTGTACAACCATTGGAGATGTGAGCAGGACAGACAGAACAATTGACAGAAAAAGTGTGGACTTTATACCAGTTTTTAAATTGTGTTGATAGGCCACGTAAAACCAGAGTTGTGATTAAAAAAAAATATGCAATGTTTGGTTTTCTTCCTGAATACTGTCGTTGTTTATATTTACTGCGGGAAGAAACGGTAAAAACGGCGTTTTATAAGGAAAACGCTCGAAAGCACTCTACGCCTGTGAGCAAAAACAAACCCCACCTCCCTCTCCCTTTCCTATTCGTCCAAAAAAGTACCATGTCGACCAATCCAAAAATGATATGGCAACGTGGCATCTAGTTGTTAAGAAACGGGGGGAAGTTTTAAGAGTGACGGCGTGTTTTGAGATGTGAGAGATTTGAGACATTTAGCGCAAATCTTGTGTAGTTAGTGTGTAGTGTAGTCAATAGTTTTGTTGTGTGTGTCAGAACAATGAGGCGACTACTGAACGTTACAGGTGTTACAGGGGTGATACATCTCCTGTTGTCAGGCCTGCAGGAATCAGGCTGTTGTTCTCCTTTATCTCATAGTGGACAGAAATTATTTTTTGGAGTGGCACAAATAATTTGTGTGGCATCAAATTTGATGCAGAACAGCTGATTGTTCTGTAAATAGTTTGAAATGTTTATTTAAAAATGCCTTGGCTGCATTAAAAAAATAGCTGCAAAAAACTTTGTTATTTGCCAAACTGAGTTACTTTTTTGAAGAAGTAACTATATAATTTATTGCCCAACATTGGTCATTATATACTGTATTTGGCAGACAGAGAGTTACAGGACTCTCTCCCAGACCACAGACTCATACTCATAATACAAGTCAGAGCTTTATAAAAAAAAAAAAAAAAAAAAAAGAAAGTTGTGTTTTCAAAATAGGAGTTCAAGTTATTTTTTACTTCCAATAGTGTTAACATACTACACAGGTCAATGACTAGATTTTTTTTAAAATTTTCATTGTAAGTGAGCTAAAGCAGTTAATTAAAAGTAGTCTAACATAAATGTAAACGCTGTAATTTGATTAGTTTAATAAACCATGTAACTTGGATGGATTCGATGCTGGCGTGACCACAGTGGACACGTCTGATGTCGCTCACAGTGGTCCAAGGGATCGCTCAGGGAGTTTGTGTGTTCACTCAGACACGTGAAAAATTAGAGGGAACATTGAATATAAGACTTATTAGTTACTATATACAATAATGGATTTCTATACATGTAATCAGATGACCACTTGTGTTGTAAGATTCAGATAATTATTTATTCAAAGTTTTTAAATGACATAACAAAGAAAAATATTTCTTTGTGCCCCCCTTCCCTTACCTTCAACTCATTCATGTCACCTAAAAGGTAAACCTGTTTCTCCATCACCTGTTCAGCTCTGTTGATTCAGTAAGGACATCTCCTGGTTTCATCTTCATCTTTCCCTCTCACCACATATCCAAAAAGATATCATGACCAGCAGCTTTACAGCTGTGGCTCAAGCAAACCTCAGCTGATACTAGAAAGTAATATTAAATAAATTCTAACAACAGCTGATCACGCTTAAACGTGCTGCTGTTGTTTATCCGCTGGTCTCCTCTTTCTAGCGCAAAGTGGGCGATAAACAAACAACAAAGACGGGACTTGCGACCTGGCAACCCTATTAGTTAGGTAGGTAAGTACTCTTTAAAATACCAGAATAGGGAGGATGGTGTAGGTTTAAGTTTATTAGATTGATCAGTGTTGCTGAACTATAAAATGTTTTGGTGGAGTGTATTTTTTGCATATGGGTATAACAGAGTAGCTTCAGTCTCTTGTTTTTTAAACTTGAGTATGAACTTATACAAAATGCAGCAAGATATTTATAAAAAACAGTTTTATTGATTACAAAATACGCTATATCGGATTCATATCGGTATCGGCAGATATCCAAATTTATGATATCGGAATCGGTATCGGACATTAAAAAGTGGTATCGTGCCATCTCTAGATGTTATTATTTGGACAGAAGACATAATTTCAAATAAACATAAATGCATAATTGTTTTCTAATTCTTGTTGTTGTCAGGTGATGCAGTCACTGCGATTTGCTCTGCAGCCAGCTGTGGTCGACATCTCAGTCACATGCGATTTACCAAAGGAAGTGTCTGTCACTGTCCTCTCTCCAGGGTCAGAGGTCACTGATTTATGCCCAGCTCACTGGACAGGTAGGAGCAGCAGCCTCTGATGTTGTTTTGATGACAGTAATTAATGTGACTTCTAACACCGTAATTCTGTGTCAGAGCTCAGAGGCAGCAGAGGGCTGTGTGACGCTGAAGTACAGCCTGGCAGGTCATCCCTCTGAGAACCAGCTGCACTTCAGTCTCAGACCTGCAGAGGACACTGGGTACAACATGTTTAATGTAGAGCACAGTGCTCTGTGGGTCATGACCATGAATTGAAACTAATTACAGCAGGGGTGTGTGGTTGGTAGGATGGAGAGGTGGAGCAGAATGGTTTTAGGTGCTGTGCCACCTGTGAAGAGCTCTGCTGATTAACCTCTCTCCTCATGTAGTTGGTGCATGGCTGAAGGCGAGAGTTCAGAGTGTCACAAACTACTGGTTTTCTGATTTTCATGAACTAAAATCATCAAAGCTAAAGCAAAAAAGGCTTGAAATATTTACTCTGAACTTTTTCAAGATATCTTTATGGTTATAGATGTTCTAGCATATGCTCCAATGGAACCACTGTTTTGGGGGGGAGATTTTAGTAAATGTCCTTTGACTGAGTCAGTGAATAACTTCAAGTATCCGACAAGATGAGAACAAATGTAAACATACGGCACTATCAGAGGAGCTAATCGTTTTTTTTTTGTCAGATCACTGTACGATTCACTTGGTCCCCACTTATTAATCAGCCATAAAGAAAGATAAACTGAGTTGTTCCAGTCTGGACTCTAAACTGCAACTGAGGGACTGCTTTGACTGCATCAGATGCTGCCTTTTTACATGTTCATCACTGTTGACCCCGAAGAGGACACAGTGGTGTTAAAAACAGTAAAATGACTGGTAAACTAATATCCTATAATAACACGGTATTAACAATGACAAGCATTAGAATTCTGTGTGTTTTCCTTCTTATCTGCAGACTAACAGTCCACAGGTTGGGTGCTCGGACTCTGATTTGTTCCCTGGAGATGGAGGAGAGAGAGCACAGAGGACAGCAAGATGGAGGCGTGAAGGAGAAGGTGGTGCAGCTCAGTGTCCAATCAGAAGTGAGCAGTTCTTTCACTGCCTTCATTGCTGTCAACAAAGACGATGGAGAGGCGATCCAAGGACCTCTTGTGCAGAGAAATATTCCAACAGCCCGTGAGTTTTTTTTTCATTGTCAGGGATTCTAACAGCTAGTCCTTTTACTGAATCAGAATAACAATGAGAAACCCCGTCCAGTTTATTTTTAAAAAAATCAGAATCAGAAAGGGTTTTATTGCCAAATGTTGAGCAGGTTTACAACATTAGGAAATTGCTGTGGTACTTAGTGCAAACATACTGTCGGATAACGCTTAAATAAACATAAAAATAAGAATTAAAAGTGCTAAGTAGATAGATATATACATGAGTGCAGGTGGTGATCAGTGCCAAACATGGAATGATGCAGTGAACACAGTGTAGGGTCATGTGTTAGTGGTGGGAACAGTCATATGGTTATTGTTCATGAGTCCAACAGCAGAGGGGAAGAGACTGTTCTTATGGTGAGAGGTTCTGGTGCGAATGGACCGGAGCCTCCTGCCTGAGGGGAGCAGGTCAAACAGACTGTGTCCAGGGTGAGAAGGGTCAGCTGTGATCCGAGCTGCACGCCCCAGTGTCCTGGAGGTGTACAGGTCCTGCAGAGATGGGAGTCTGCAGCCAATCACCTTCTCAGCAGAGCGCACAACACGCTGCAGTCTCTGTTTGTCCCTGATAGTGGCTCCAGCGTACCACACGGTGATGGAGGAGGTGAGGATGGACTCGATGATTGCAGTGTAGAATTGCATCATCGTCCGTGTTGGCAGGTTGAATTTCTTCAGCTGCCTCAGGAAGTACATCCTCTGCTGGGCTTTCTTTATGACGCAGGTGAGGCTCCCACTTCAGGTCCTGGGTGATGGTGGTACCCAGGAAGCGGAATGAGTCCACAAAGGTGATGAGGGTGTCAGTCAGGATGATGGGGGGGAGTGGGGCTGTGTGCTTCCTGAAGTCCACAATAATCTCCACTGTCTTCTGGGCATTCAGCACCAGGTTGTTGTGGCTGCACCAGGACAAAAAAGCAAAACTAAAACTGTCACCAACATCTGAAGCTAAAAATAGCTGAGCATCAACGAAAGGAATACTATTATGATGCTATGAGGAGAATATCAGAGTTAGTCCAAGGAACACCAAAGCACAACTTATTGGTTAACAAGTTAATGAAGCAGTAGATGCCTACAGGCTAATGTGTTCGCCACAGAGCATTAGAAAGTAAAAAGCTGAATGGAAGTACAACACACATCTGCCAGTCTATGATATCACGTCTTTTTCATCCTATATAGTGGCAATGGATTGCTTTTCATGAGCAGCAGCATATAGAACATGTAAGTACAAACCTGAATGAATGGCAGTGGAAACTATTTTTTTGCATGGAGGCATGCTTGTGTCTCTGAGATTTAATAGATTTATATTGTACATATAGGTGAGTGTGAATGCCATCACCACAATGGTAATGTAAAGTGCAGAGAGACACAAAAGGGCAGTGTATTTTATAAAAATCAGCAATCTTTTTTTTAAATTAGGTTTTTATTATTTTGAATTTTATTAAAAAGATCTTGATGCATGCTTAGTCATCCAGATAAAGAAATCCCAGAAAGCTCATTGACCTCATACCGCAGGTGATACCCAGTAGAAGCTACGAAAAGTCTGTAGGGTTCAAAGAAGACACATAAACATGGTGTACCTTTAAGACCCACTATCTGTTTGATCAACTCAGCCTCATAGTTTCTGGCTTTGGTCTTCAACAAATTGTTAGTCAGCCCTAAACACCACAGCCACACCACATCCAGAACTCCTTGGATTTTGTTTAAGGTGAAAGATGTCATTATGGATTCGCATACAAGGGTCAGTACTACAGGAAGAAACATGGGTTCCCCACTTTCACCCACTGCAGCCCATTTTTATATTGAGGAAGTGTAAAAGAAGTGTCTGTCATTCTACCCTGGAACACCACTGGGCCATTGGTATAGGTGTGTGGGTGACACCTGGCTGAAAATCAAATCTTAGGGCAGCTAGCCTTAGACTGAGATTTCCATCTGTAAAGACTGGGACCCAACACACTGTTACTGGGACCACTTTCAGGAGGGTTTATTGAAGTTGCACACATATCGGCACCCCGTCCACCAACTTTACAGTTGGCTTCTCTGGTCTCCGGCTTCACTATAAAAAGGAAAAGCCTCGTTAGGACAATCATCACCACCTGTCCCTCCAGCCTTCCTGGCACCGCCGCCTTGAGCTCGCTGCCCCACCCCTCCCCTGCAGCTGCAGCTAAGCCACAGGCCACACCTCTGCCACACCATCAGTAATGGGGGACTTTTAAAAATGGATGTGTACCATAACCCATCGCATATGGATCAGTATTTATTTAGGCAGATAAAGAAGAGAGTGCTGACAAATGATGACAAAAAAGTGCCAGGATTATTCTACATAGTTAAAGATCATATGAAGCACTCAAAATTAATATTACAGATGGAAAAGTATAAACAGACATGCATGGTGAACAACATTGATTCTGTTTCTGCCCACCATCTTGGATGTGTTAAAGGGTTCATTCACAAAGTTCAGGTTAACAATGAAGTAAAAACTGAGGCATCTGCTACTCAGCATATGCAAAGAGGTGTCAGCCGAACTGAAACATCTGCTCCAAGCAGGCATCATTGAACCAGTGGATGCATCCGATTGGCTGAGTCCTCTAGTGGTGGCAAGAAAATGTAAAGGTGACTTGAGACTTTGCGTGGATCTGGGGGAACCTAATAAAAGCGTAATAATGGACGCATTAAAGAAGAACACAATGAACGTTTGCATGCTGTTCTCAGGCCTCTGAAGGATGTTGGTCCGCAGATCTATTCCAGTAAAGGTTCATTCGGGCAGACACATATTCCATTCCTGGGACGTCATTTCAAAGAAGGGCTTATGTCCTCACCCAGTCCACCTGACTCCCATCTCTGAAGCTCCTGCACCAAAGGACATGGCTGCACTTTGCTCCTTCCTAGGTTTAATGTTGTGGTTCAGCAAATTTTTGCCGAACAGCGCAAGAGTAGTTGATCCACTTGAGAGCTTATTTGAACAAACTAGAATGAACAGATGCAGCAAATGAAAGCTTCATTAAGCTGAAAGCAATGCTCCTCTTGGACCTCTTGTGCAGAGAAATCTTCCAACACCCTGTGAGGTTTTTGTTTTTTTAAAGCAAACACTAAAAGTGTCCCCCACAGCTCTGAAGATAAAGATCACTGATCATAAATAAAAGGAATATTATCATGATTAGGACAACATCAGAGATGGTTCAAAGCACATTTCTAATGCACATGTCAGTAGCATTAGAAAGTTAAAAAGATGAATGGTAGTACAAGATACTAACCCTCTATGCATGTCTATAAATACTAACCTGTCCTGAACTCATACTCTAGCTCCTTTTTTCATCTTACAGCTTCATTAGACTCCTGTTCAGAATCCTATGTTTCATATAAACTATGTAAGTAAAAAGCTGAGTGAAAGGTGATGGAAACTGTGTGTGTGCATGGAGGTGTGCTTGTGTCCCTGAGATTTAACAGATTTAAACATTTACCTGACTGTGAGTGAAATCAGCACAATGAAAATGTTAAGAGCAAAAAAGCATAAGAGTGTACTGTTATACTATTACAGTCAGCAGGTTTTTGTTGTATTTTGCATATCAATTTTTTGATATAGTGAAGAGCAGAATATACTAGAGTCAGCTCAGTGGATCCTAAAGTACGACTCCCTAAAAGGGATGGCAGTTAAACAAAACGTGAGATTTACTACTAAACACATGATTCAAGGAATCAAAATAAACTGTGGAAAAAAACGAAATACTGTTGAACAATAGAACTAGGTAATTTCACAAATCTGACCCCCAAAAAGTGTAATGAGCAAGTGGTGTAAATACTGCAGTGACCAAATAGAGATGAGAGAACTGTGAAAGGGAAAAAGTCTTGAAATGACACAAGAGTTAGGAGATGAAACCAGACTGAAAAGAGGAAGCTCTAAAACCCAATTGTAGTATTTGTCTTTGTGTTATATCACCAAAATAACATCAACTTGGTGCTGTTGTACTTCAGATACCAGAAAGATCTGACTCTTTCATTGTAGGCAAAACGAGTGCTCCATTGCCCATAAGTAAGTAAAATTTGAATGACAAATCAACACACACACACATACACAGCTATGCAAATAAAGGCACAGAAACTAAATATTTCTGTTTTAACTTGAAGTTTTATATATTAAATACTGTATGTAGTGTAGCTGCAGTACTTGCCTTGGTAGACAGGATGCATGCTACATCAGTAAATGAAGAAAATCAGGTTCGTACAACATTTTGCAACATTTATAATTTAATTGAACATATTTACATTTTACATTTTTGTTATGAGTTTTGAGGCACCACATAATATCAAAATCCAGTATTTTAGATTATTTATTGTATACTACGAGTGTGCAACAATAAGTGGGAGTAGAAGAAAAATTTGCATTATGTGTCAAAAGTTTGATTACACTTATTCATAGAAGGATTTGACTGTGTTTACTATTTCCTACAGTTTACAACATTCAGGACTTCAGAGCTATAAAATAACACAAATAAGATTATGATACGTCAAAAGTCCAAATAAATGAAATTGTGTTTTACATTTTATGTAAACTATTTTGCTTTTATTAGTTGGGGACATTATCTCCACTTGCCTTCTTAATGTATTTGGGAATGTAATTTCTGAATGAGTTACAGGTCCTCGCAGGATGTAAAAACTAGACTGCTAAGATAAACCTAAAATACTGTTTGTAGTATTTGTGTTGTATTTATATATCACCACAGTAATATTAAAAATCTGTACTTTTGTTGTTATTTTAGCAAATTCTTGTTAAATGTTTTAACCCTAATTCATTTTTTTTTTAACTCTTGACTTCACAGTTGGTACCTTCCAGAAGTTTAGTCAGTGGGTAAGTATAAGTAAAAGCTGGATGGCAGAACAGCACATATGTTTAAAAATAAATGTAAACAAACCAACACATTTCTCTTTGAACATTTGAAATGTTGAAAGTAAAATGCTTCGTCTGTATTTCTTTGTTTGCCATTATTAACATATTA
The DNA here is from genome assembly GCF_036321145.2 of Pelmatolapia mariae. Lineage (NCBI taxonomy): Eukaryota > Metazoa > Chordata > Actinopteri > Cichliformes > Cichlidae > Pelmatolapia > Pelmatolapia mariae. Next base: position 33,838,764 of record NC_086236.1, on the reverse strand, counting down.
ACAGAGAGTATCTTAAAGTGGTGACTGAAGAAGGTTGAACTTTTACAACATTTTGATATATTCCGAATATTATTGAACACCACATAGACTTGAAAGACTGCTTATAATGAGCTGTAAGGTTCAGCAGTAAAATCAGAATCCAGTAGCTTCATTTATATTTTGTTTTCAAATCATTTGGACTTAACTGCTAAATCAAACGTGGCAGACAGGATGGACAAGTAATAGGAAAAGAACTAACATGAAAAAGCTTAAGACTAGAAAACAATGGAAATAGGCAATTGTGCAAATCGAGGATGGTGAGCAACTGGTAGAAATACTTCAGCAACCAATAAGAGAACAGGATGCAGGCGAGGAGTGGTGAGGAAACTACTGGCAGACAAGTCAGGGAGGTGAGAGTAACAAGTTGTCTAATGACTGAAGAGTTAGGACATGAAAACAGAACAACCAGACTGACTGGAGGAAGATATCAGACATTTTAAATACTATTTGCAGTATTTGTATTTCATCCAAATAAATTAGAAAAAGTCAGTCCATTAATTGTTCTCTTTAACAAATTCTTATGAAATATCTTGACTCCCTTTTCTTTCTTTCGTTTTTGTTTTTACTTCACAGTTGGTGATCGTCTGTATAAAAGTAAGTAAAAATTAAATGGCACAACAACATATCTTTATCTTCATGCATTTTCAAAAACACAGACGCAAATGTATACATGTATATGTATACATGTATACATACTCTTTTTTTTTCAAACCATGAATTTTAATTTCTGGGCGAGGATACAGTTCCAACATTAATATTCAAAGTTGTATCTTTTTGTGATTTTAATTATAGTTTTAAATGACTCACTCGTTTTAAACACTTGTAATGTGCTCTAAGTCAGTGTGTAAAAAGTTGCATTTTTAAAAACTTTACATTTTAACAAGTTCATAATAATAAAGATTTGTTGTAATGTCTTTATTTCTTCTCTTTTTTTTTATCTAGAACTTTTTTCCTCAGAAGCTTCACAAGGTAAGTGAAACACTAAACAGAAAAGAAACAAAGATGTGTGTTTTGTGTAAATACAGTAAGCGACAGTTCCCCAGCCCACTGTCACTCCAGATACACGACTGTGGCGTGGTCAGCATACTTTACCTTAACTGATATTGGTCAACATACTTTACCTTGAAGATATTGTGAGGAATGCCAGGGTAAGCTATGGTCATTTTAACCCCTAAATAACCAGCAACAGGAGTGCCTTGTGTAAGACTGAGAATTTCAGAGGAAAAAATCTTTTGTATTTCCATGCTGCAGTCATCTTGCATGGACACAGAAATACAGAAATAACCCCACGCTGTCTCTGCAGTCGTTTACCTTAACTGAGACAGATTTAATCACAGAGTGATTATGCAGTGCCTCTGGGGAAAAATACCTCACTATATTTATTAAAGTGCAAAAGGATGGATGCGATTTCAGTAATAAGCCGTTATTAGTGTAGTTTAAGACAGACGACAGTCACAATATATAAAAATCAAGGACAAGGCACCCTATATATCAATACATTTTTGGTGTTGAGCAAATTATTATTCTATATTCTAGCTACTGCATGTAGAAATTGTTACAGCAATCTTGAGAATACGTGACATAAACAGTAAACTACAACAGCAAATGAGCAATGTTGAGCTGTTAAGCTGCTGGTGGTGGTAGCAGTTGATTCTACTTTATGCCTTTTTGACAGAAGATCCACTTTTCTCCTGCTGAATAATTTATTAGTCTAATATTCTAATAAGATAAGATAACTCTTTATTGTCACTGCACAGTCATACATAGTACAGTAGTACAATGAAATTGGAAAACTGTCCTACATCGGCACTACATATAACACAACACACGACACGATACGACACATCACAACGCAACACAAACAACACAACACAGTATATTAACTTAGTAATAAAAAAAGAAGAAGAAGTGTATGTGTATTGCACACTGTTATTATTGCACATTAATTATTATTGCACCTTGTTATAAATATAAATATTATTATTGTTATTGTTTTTACCGTTGTTACCTCCCCCCCAAAAAAGTCCAGGGAGGTAGCCAATCAGGTCAGCTATTTGCATTGATTAGAGCTATTGCCCTGTTATAAAAGCTGTCCTTGAGTCTGTTGTCTGGGACCTCAGCAGCCTGAACCTCCTGCCAGACGGCAGGAGCTTGAACACCCGGTGTCCTGGGTGTGTACAGTCCCGTAGGATGCTGCGTGCCCTCTTGAGACAGCGAGTGCTGTACAGGTCCTTCAGGGAGGGAAGAGGATGTCCAGTGATTTTTTGGGCCATATTAATGACCCTCTGGAGTGCCTTCCTGTGTGTTGTGGTGCAGCTGGAGAACCATACACCGATGCAATATGTCAGCACACTTTCAATGGAGCAGCGGTAGAAGACGGTCAGCAGCTCCTTCTTCAGGTCCATTTTTCTGAGGATTCTCAGAAAGTGGAGACGCTGTTGGGCCTTCTTTAAAACCGCAGAGATGTTAGAGCTCCATTGGAGGTCTGTGTCTATGTGCACACCCAGAAACTTGAAACTGGAGACCCTTTCCACGCACTGATGCTGACAGGCTGCAGCTCAGACTTCCTTCTAAAGTCGACTTTTGTCTTGTTGGTATTGAGGTCCAGGTTGTTATCTACACACCAATCTGACAGCCTCTGAACTTCAGTTCTGTACACCGTCTCATCTCCCCCAGAGATGAGCCCCACCACGGTGGTATGATCTGCAAACTTGATGACTGCGTTGTCTGGGTGGGTACTTACACAGTCATGTGTGTACAGAGTGTACAGTAGGGGACTCAGTACACAGCCTTGTGGAGAGCCAGTGTTGAGGCTGAGAGCTGAGGAAAGATGAGGCCCCACTCTAACTCTCTGTACACGGTCTAAGAGGAAGTCTCTGATCCAGCAGCAGGTGGTAGAAGGAAGTCCAATTTCCAGCAGTTTAACTATTAGTCTGTCCGGGAGTATCGTATTGAAAGCAGAGCTAAAGTCAACAAAGAGCAGCCTGGCGTAACGGCCATGCACTTCCAGGTGAGAGATGGTGGTGTGGAGCGTTGTAGCAATGGCATCTTCAGTTGATCTGTTAGCTCTGTATGCGAACTGGAGCGGGTCGAGTGTGGGTGGCAGGCAGGACATGGTCAATTGTATATGACCAATTGATCCCATACTTGAATGCACAAAGTGTTCAGGAGATTTTTCAATCTGGTTTTAAAGCAATGCATAGCACTGAATCAGCACTTTTAAGAATTTTTAATGATATCATCATGTGATTCTGGTGAAAGTGTCATTCTCATTTTACTCGATTTAACTGCTGCATTTGACACTGTAGACCATGAAATTTTAATCTCGCGTTTGGAGCAGTGTGTCGGTATAACAGGTGTGGCTCTGAAATGGTTCAGGTCTTACTTAACAAATCGAACCTTTTCAGTTCGCTTAGGAAACTGTGAGTGCTCCCGTGCTCCGTTGTCTCATGGAGTACCACAGGGTTCCATTCTGGGCCCTATCCTGTTTTCGCTTTATTTACTTCCATTGGGCTCAATTCTTAGGAAACAGGGACTGTCTTTTCACTGTTATGCAGATGACTGCCAGATTTATGTTCCTCTTAAAAAGAAAGATGGGTCGTCTGTAAATCGTTTGCAAACATGTCTGGAGGACGTCAAGTCGTGGTTGGCGGTAAACTTTCTTTGTTTTAACGATTCTAAAACTGAAGTAATGGTGTTCAGACCTGCCTCCACTGCTGTTCTGTGTGTTGATTTGCAATCCCTGAAATCATTCTGTAAACCAGAGATTGTTAATCTGGGTTTTAAAATGGATCCTGAGCTTAAGCTTGAAAGCCAGATCGGGTTGGTTGTAAGGTCTAGTTTCTTTCATCTGAGGCAACTGGCCAAAATTAAGCACTTTCTTGCGAGACAGCAATTCGAAACAGTAATCCATGCTTTTGTAACCGTTCGGCAGGATTACTGTAATTCTCTTTATTTTGGGGTGAGTCGATCTTCTGTTTCTCAACTGCAGCTAGTTCAGAATGCTGCTGCACGCCTTTTAACTGGTATATCACCCCAGTTTTATATTCACTTCATTGGCTGCCTGTGCATTTTAGGATCCATTTTAAGCTGCTTTTATTTGTTTTTAAATGTTTGTCCAATGCTGCCCCTCTGTACCTCTCTGAGCTTCTTCATCCATACATACCTTCCCGGTCCCTCAGGTCGGCAGACCAGCTCCTCCTGAGTGTGCCCAGGACTAATCGTAAGCTCAGAGGGGATCGGGCGTTTGCTGTGGCAGCACCAAAATTGTGGAATGAGTTGCCTTTACATGTCAGACAGGCACCTTCCTTATCTGTTTTTAAATCATGTCTTAAAACATATTTATTTACCTTGGCTTTTAGCACAGCAGGACTTGTTGATGTCTCTTAATATGTTTTCTTATTAATTATATTATTTTTAATTTTAAGATATTTTATATGTAATTTAAACTGTTTTCTCTCTGTTTTATTTTTGTAGCACTTTGGTCAACATTGTTGCATGTAAAGTGCGTTATAAATAAATATGCTATGCTATGCTATGATGTGACGTCGGACCAGTTTCTCAAAGCACTTCATTATAACAGGTGTTAGAGCAACCGGTCGGTAGTCGTTGAGGCTGCTAATGTTAGTACGCTTTGGCAGTGGGACAGTTGTGGCTGACTTTAGGCACGGTGGGATCCAGGACTGGGACAGTGAAGTTTTGAAGATCTTAGTGAAGACCCCAGGACCCTTAATAATAAAACAATAATAATAAAATAATAAAACAGATAAAAGCGAGGATTTACTGTTAACAAGTTTTCTTTGCTTTAGTGTCTTCTGACCTCTTGGATTTAGCATATTGGCCACATATTTTTATTATAAAGCATGAGAACAAGACCTTATATAACATCATTTCGTCAGTATTCATCTGATCAGGTTGATTACTTTCAAAAGTTATTCATTAAAATCCGACTAACTTCCGCCTGTTCAATTCATAAAGTCTAATGCTGGGGTGTGTGGTGTTGTCAGTTTTTAGGCTGTTGTAAATACACAATTTGTCACATGAATTGCTTTGGTAATTATGTTTAACGTTACATTTTTGACAGATATTCAAATGAATCAAATAAGGCTTTATTTCTAACAGTTTAAGGTGTAATGGTTTGTGCATTGGTTAGTCATATACACTTTATGTTGTCTCATCTAGCACCATAATCAGGTTTTGTTTTTATTTCATCTTAGATTTTCCAGCTGCTGAGCCCGAACAGCCACCCAGAGACCCTTTGCTGCAGTTAGTCTCCCTGCAGGAGGCGTCTGGCTGCTGGCTGCTTGATCCAGCTCTGGCTGCTGCACTGGGAAAGACCAACGAGGAGGTGGAAAAGTCAAAGCCTGAAAAGGTGGGCTGTTGCTTTGCCTGTTGAAATAGTAACACAAATGTATGATACTGTATAACAAATTCCATAGCATGATCTGAATGAAAACTAGAATTACAACACAACAGAAAACAAATGGAAATAAAGTCAGACTAACTATAGGCCTTCTTGCTGCATGAAAATAAGCATCTGTATATCAGACACTCACACTCATGAGCAACCACTGAGCTGCACTAAAGTCTGATATTGTCCAGTAACCACAAAGCAGCAGAAATCATTTTCATCATCAAAAGTTCTTAAAGTATATCACTGTCTTATTTTACATTTATATTATTATATTATTTGCAGAAATTAAGATGATGATTTTCACGTTTCCTGTTTTATCTGATTGTCTTTCACTTGATGAATTAGGCCAGCAGTGAAGTGTGGGCCACCATCCTGGCTCTGATCTGGCTTCATGGTTTCAAGATGGATGCAAAGGACGAGTGGGAGCTTCTGGCTGTGAAGGCTGCCTCATGGCTCCAAGCTCACAAAGGTAGTAATCATCACAATGAAAATAAAATGCTATAGTCAGCTTTTCCCCCCATATCAATTTCTATAATCATTGTGTGTTTTGTGTTTTTAGCAATGTGTGTGTCAGAGTGTGTGGATGCTGGAAATGTCCTGCTGGGTTGCAGCGTGAAGAAAGAAGCTCTGGGACTCTGAGGGTTTTCTTAAAGTGACCTCACCTTCAGGACTGTTAAGCAGAAGGATACTGACTTACACTATACTGTGTTGCTTTCTTTAGTCTGACCCTTTAATTGTTATAAAATCATTATTTTCCTTGAATCCAAATTGGTATTTAACATTGGATTTAACACTGTAACACGTGTCTGCAGAATTATCTGAATACTCCAAACACACTTTCTGACAGCTACTGTAGAAGCTCAATCAGAAGGTGTGTTCATTCTTTCTCTTCCACTAGATGTGATTGACTTGTTTCATTCTCACTAACAGAACCTCCTGTCAAATGTTGCTGACTCAACACTAATAAAACACATGATTTGGTAACACAGACTTGGTTCTCTGCATTAAAGTCTTTGTGTTTATGTGTTTTTCTGGATGAACACTTCATTTTCTCTTTAAATGGTGGCATTTAGAAGTGAACTCTTCACTTGGTCTTGTAGCCAGTTACTTCTGAATTGCTCTTTGTCTGGTCTCTCACCTAGGACTTGTTTGCCCCTGCAAAGTCCCCCACCACGATACAGTACTGATTCATCGAGGGTGATAGATAAATATCTGGTTGTAAATGTTACTTTAGAGTGTGAGCTTCTAGCTGCAAAGGCTGAGTGTACAAAATGGAAGTAAACACAAAAGTAAGTGTTCAGTTTGTGATGGTTATGCTGAGTTGCTACAGTTGGTCAGTTAAGATTTAAGTGTGTGTGTGTGTAAACAGATTTACTACATCATTGCATCATCCTAGTGCCTGTATACAGACAGTTTGGTAAAGGGCATCTGAAGTTATGCTTCATATTCCATATAATGACGCAACTGACATGTGGTCTCTGGGGCTGGTAGCTGTTACAGGGGTGCCACTCTACCCTGGGAATATGGATTATGATCAGCCATCAGATTATATACTAGACTCTGGCATGAGAACTGAATATTATTTCATAAAAGACAACTACAGCGAACAGTGCTGGACATTTAAGACTAGAAAAACAATTTCAATATGAGACGGGATTCTAATCCCAGGAAACTCGATATATAAAAACCTCAGCGCCTTGATGACCTGAACAGGTTAGAACGGGAACTGAAAGTGGCCAACATTTATTTATCAGATGTTGGCTTTGGATGCTGAGGCTGAAGGATTTGTGATGAAATGTTTCTCCCACTGAAAATGCTACTTCCACAGGAACAGAATCAACTTTTTGGGATTCTGTGCTTAATTACAGACACTAGTGCTCAAAATACTCTAGTAAAGGTTGAGGTTATGATCCAACTTCTTTATTCAAGTAAAAGCGAAAAAGCAGAGGCTCTAAAATGTACTAAAAGTAAGAAAATAAAAAAGTAGCTCTTTGGGCGACATTTCTACCACTTATTTTTCTCCAAAGCTAACTGAACCTTGTGCTATATTAATGTAATAATAAAATCATTTAAATTAATGGGATTACAAGCTTGACTTCAGTCTAAATTTTGATTCTACTAAATGTGTTCAGCTTGAATCAGTAAAATAAAACAGCAGCAGATGAAAAGTACAATTAAAGAAATCTAAATGTTCTGTTGCCTACATTGTAGAGGGTGAGTTTGCCTCTAAACAGGAAAATGAGTAGGGCAGAGGTTACAGTGGGATTCATGAGGTGGGGAACCCTACAATCAGCAGTGTTGGGCAAGTTACTTTGAAAAAGTAATTAGTTATAGTTACTAGTTACTTCTTCAAAAAAGTAACTGAGTTACAATATTCTAAAAGTAATTAACTTCTTGAAAAGTAACTATTGTGTTACTTTTTGGCCATTTTTAACTACTCTTGATTTTCCCTCCACATTTTACCTTTAAAAACTGTTTACTTTGCCTTGTTTGGTATCATTGTTTTCAGCACAACCTCACGTGTCTGAATTTACAGTCATGTTTTCATTTTGACATACTGTATTAAAACACAATTGATCTAAAATCAGACAAAAAACATAAAATCAGAGTAGAAAAGTTATATTTTTTACTGTAACAACCACAAACATGTTTAATGAATCATATTTCATAACTTTAAATGCAAATATTAATTGTCACTTTTAAAATCCTATGCACAAGTTTTGCAAACAACAAAGTTATTTGCATCCATTTACCTTTTACCTTGATTTTTTAAATAACCATTTCAAACTATTTACAGAACAATCAGCTGTTCTTCAATAAGATGCAACACAAATTATTTGTGCCACTCCAAATATTTCTGTCCACTACAAAGGAGAACATCACAGCCTGATACCTGCAGGTCTGACAGCAGCAGGTGTATCACTCCTGTTTCTACCTGGAGACAGCAGTCGCCTCATTGTTCTGACACACAACACAAAACTATCCACAACACTACACACTAACTACACAAGACAACACATTAACTACACACTCCAAACACGCGAAACGTCACAAATCTCTCACATCTCAAAACTCTCTCTCTCTCTCTCTCTCTCTCGCTGTCACTCCTAAAACTTCCCCTGTTTTTTTTTTTTTGTTGTTGTTCGTAAGCAGAGAGTGCTTGCTGCGCTGTCCTTAGACAGTAAATGTGAGGAAACTATTGAGGAAAAAACACCGTATATATTGTTTATCATGACTCTGGTTTTACGTGGCCTATCAACACAGTTTATAAACTGGTATATATCACCTTGTTGCTTTGTCTTTAAGTGGTCATGTGATTGTCTTACCACAACTACTTTATTCTTCCTCAGTCAAACAGCAGCACTCATGCCATTGTTTTGCCTCCTTAGCTCCAGGTGTTGTGCTAGACAGTGATCGTGATTACCGTCCGCAGGCGCGCCCGCAGCTGCTTAAGGCCTTGTGAATTGTTTCTTGTTTCCTGTTTTATTGTGAAGGTCCGTGTCTCATGTGAGTGAATTCAGTTTTGCTTCCCCTGTCTCTTCTTGTCAATTACTTCCAGCTGTGTTCCCCACCTGTGTGTAATCTCCCTGTGTTCTTCTGTGTGTATTTAAGTCGTGTCTATTCATGTACTAGTCGCTGTTCTGTCTGTAAGTGTCCTGTGTATTCTCTGTGTGTTTTCCCTGCCATCTACCTTCTTATCCCTCTGCTCACCCTCCATGTTCATGTTTGCTGTTTAGTAGTTTAGTTTTTCCCAGTTTACATTATCTTTAGTTCCGTTTTGCCATTTTTCACCTTGTGCTTTACTTTACAATAAACCACCTTCACAGCTCAGCGAGTGCCTGCGCGTGGATCCTGATTGATTTTCTCCACACGGCTCATCCCTTTGGCCGTGACAGTAAATCAGAATGTGCAAAGAATTAGTACGGATGAAAAAAGGGCAACTATGAAGAGTGGAGAGGTGCTTGGTCCAAACGACATACCTGTGGAGGTATGGAGGTGTGTAGGAGAGAGGGCGGTGGACTTTTTAAGCAGGTTGTTTAACTCAATCTTGGGCAGTGAGAGAACGCCTTAGGAATGAGGATGTGTACTGGTGCCAACTTTCAAGGGGAGGAAGAAACTGTTGACGAGGTGCCAAAGCATGTGTAGTGTCTGTCTTATCTTCTGATGGTTCTTACTTTATCTTATAATTAAAATAAGCATACTTGGGATGGCAGGCGATTGTTTTCATGTGTCTGTTCATTAGAAACAACAATGGTAAAACATCATCTACCTCCGCTGACTTGTTTATTTCCCACATAAACATTTCACATTAAAGACGGGTAGAGTTTGGTGTCATCAACATAACAGAGAAAATTGATATTAAATGTGTAGGAGAGATGACCAATTGGAAGTAGCCAGATAAGAAATGGTAGAGGTCCCCGAGGACACCAGTAGTAAGTGGAAATGGCTGGAATTTGACATTTTTGAGTTGAATTAACTGAGTGCAGCTGAAGAGAGGACGAACTAGTTCAGGTGTGTGTCAGTAATATCAAGTAAGGTTTGTTATACCTGCATCATTTATATTGTTAAAGCTCTAACTTTGATAACAGAGTTAATGGCATATTTCAACTCTGAAGCAAGTTTTCACATTTCATTTTGATTTTAATCCTCTGTAGACCGCTGTCTTCAATCATGTTATCATTGTGAGTCTTAACCAAGTGGTGGATTAGCCTCCACCTCTGAAAAGGATAGAGTGGAGTGAAAAACAGAAAAGTCAGTGTAATGTAGCAAAAATAGGAAACATTAGAACTGCAAACGTTTTCTTCCTTGTCTGCAGATTAACAGTCCACAGGTTGGGTGCTCACACTCTGATTCGTTCCCTGGAGATGAAGGAGAGAGAGCTCAGAGGACAGCAAGATGGTGGTGGTGCAGCTCAGTGTCCAATCAGGAGTGAGCAGTTCTTTCACTGCCTTCATTGCTGTCAACAAAGACAACGGAGAGGCGATCCAAGGACCTCTGCACCGCAGACATATTCTACCCCCCTGTGAGTTTTTTTTTTTTTTTAAAGCAAAAAAAGCAATACCATGAAACTGTTAATAGCAGGATGCCAGAGTCAATAGAGAGGACTCAAAAGAGCAACTTAAAATCAAACTATTTATGTAGTAGGTGTTTCTTTGCCAATGTTTTTTTCCCTGCATTAGAAAGTAATAAGCCAAATGGAAGTACAACACACATCTACGCATTTCTATAAAAACTGACCTGCCCTGAACTCATAATCTCTCTCTCTCTCTTTGTTTTTCCTTAAAGTGATGGCTGTCCATTCTTCCTGTAAAAGTGTAAGTATAAACCTGAATGAATGGGAGTAGAAACTGTGTGTGTGCATGAAGACATGCTTGTGTCGCTGAGATTTAACAGATTTATGTACGTTCACGTAGCCAAGTGATAATCATATATAATAATCATTGAATAGTAATAATGTTATTGAACAGGTTAAACATTTAGATATTACAAAAAGTTGCAAAAAAGCAAAAAATAATACACACAGCTGTGAAGTCAGCTGCACATGAATAACATTAGTACAATGACAACTTTAATCAGAGTGAGTTCAGAAGATCCAAAAGGGCTCCTTTGATCAGCTCCATCACCTAGTGGGGGTGGGGGGTCATAGTTTGATCCCACCTTCACTGTTGTGATTGGTGTGGGGGTAGGGACAGGCTTAGGGCGTCGGGGGGTTCCCAGGAGCATCTTCCTTGGGGGGCTCAACCCGGGGTAGCGGTCATGGCCAATTAAGGGCTCTGTTGGCTCTTAGGTGACGGTTTCCTCGTGGCTGCGTGCAGCGGGGCTAGGGGAGGGTCTGTGCTGATGGACGTGGGTTACTGACCTGGTAGCCTGGCTGCCCCTGGGTGGGTCCGGGACAGCCGTGAGGTTCTGGGGGCGCTCCGTCTCTGGGCTGGGGCCCTGGCCGGGCCTCGGGGGCTCGGGTCCTGGTTGGTGTGTTGCTGGGGTTGTGGGCGGGTGGGTATATGGGGGCCCAGTCCTGGCGCAGGGCGCTGCCGGTGCATCGAGCCACCTGGGGGACTCTTCAACTGGTCGGGGAGGTTGTCACATCTTGCAGGAGCTTTCCTCTCCTCAGGAATTCTCTCTGCAGGAGGGGGAGATATAGGAGAGGTGGAGGAAGATCTCAGCCTGGGCGTCTATTGTCTTGTGTAGTCTGGAAGATGAGTGGATGATGGGGTGGGTGCAGTTTTCTCTGTAGTGGGGTCGGGTGGGCTGTCCCGGGCTCTGTGGGGCCGGGCGGCGCTGCTGCACTGGGCCCTGGTCCGGATGGGCCTGGGCCCCCTTTCCCTGGCGGGTTGCAGAGCATGGGGGTGCCTACTGGGGTCAGCGGGGGAGCTTGCCCCTCCCTTTCTTCCCTCCCCATCTCCAGCTGCCTCCCTCTTCCCGCTCCACCACAATCACCCACACATGCAGGGCCTTGGGGTAGGGGTGTGTCACCAGGGTGCAGAGGAGGCATCCCCCCCCTCTGTCCCCTTCTGGCTGCCTCTGCCTCAATTTTATCTCACAACTTAGACATTCACATTACTCACACTCTCATAACACATACATATAGGATCTTGGGGGTGGGCTCACAACACGGACTCCAAATTACCATCAGGGTGTACACCGCACCCCTGGCGTCGTTGCCCACCTCTCAATTTTAAATACACGTAGACATTGAGGGCTATCAGGAGGGGCTATGCGCTTACCTGCTGCTCTCTGGCAGGTAGCTCCATGCCCTCCTGGGTTTTAATTGCACCTTAGAACACATATACATCAACACTACATATGAGCGGGTAGAGGGAGGTTTGGAGTCTTCTCACACCCCCGGTCTCTGCGGCCTGCTGGAGCGGGGGGGCTAGGAGGAGGAGTTGGCCGTCCGACTGGGGTCTGGTGTGTGGGGCCTCCCTGCTGCTGCGGAGTCGGGGCAGTCTGCTTCTCCCCACTGCAGGGAAAAGGGTAACACCACCTGGGTCTGGGTGCAGTTTCCCCCTCCAGGGGCAAGGGTACCTAGACCCGGTTCTTAGAGTACGCTTGGGGAGTGTGATTGTGTGTACAGCGTCTCTTTATGTCTGTCTCCACGTTGGTTGAGTGTGGAGTAATTGCCTATGAGAGCATGAGGGTGGGAATGGATGTTTGTATTTGAGTGTGCCTGTATGTCTGTGTCTATATGTCAGGTTGGGTATCAGACGCCACCTCTCTGGGGACATCTCAGGCCCTCCAAGGTTTGGAGGCCTATCTCCCCCCACCACTTCCCCTGCCGGTGGCAGACGCCCTCAGACATCGATGCGTTGGTGGTTCTTTGTGTCCGGGGGTGGGCGTCCGGGTACACACCGGCTCACTCCTTGGTGGCTGCTTATCCGGGCCTGGAACCTGGGGCTCGCTCGGGCCACTTCGGGGGTGGGGTGCCCTCGGCCTCTCGGCCTGGGGCTCGGTCACTCAGGCACAGCTGGCTGCCGGCGGAGCTCACGGGCACGTCACTGCAACCCCCCCTGGCTTCTGCTCCGCGGCTGCTGAGTGATCCCTCATCTGGGACTCTCCTCAGCTCTTTCTGGGACAGTGGCGCGGCTGCCCCTCTGTTGGTCTTCCTTGGTCTCTTGTGTTCTGGGGGCCTCTGGATGTCTGGAGTTTTGATCTCCTCCATACCTGCTTCATGCCCTGGAGGATGGGACTGTGGCCCCCCACACCCTCTAGCAGATCATTACATTAAGGAACCTTTTAAATACAAGCGCGCTCATGCTCACAGGTGTACACACAGGTGCACACACAAACTACACCCTTTTTGGCTCCTACCTCAAAGCACACTGTGCGCTGTCGATCTTACGTGCTGCACAATAATGTTTAATATTAAGTATTTAGTGTTATATTCCCATATATCATTGTGATGTTGTTTATTCTATTACTCTCGTTTTCTTCTGCTTGTTTTCTTTTTTCTTTCTCAACAGGTGATCCAGGTGATCGATATATGTATTTTTTGTCTGCTTATTTTGCTGGTTTTTGTTTTTTGCCCTTTATCCCCGTCCCTCTTCTCCGCTGTTTGTTTTTTTTTGTTTTGTTTTTCCCCCCTCTTTCTTTCTCCCTTTTCTTTTCCCCTGTCCCGTATCTAGCAAGTAAAAAAAATAAAATAAAATAAAATAAAATAAACAATAAAAGGTAAATCAAATGGACCATTACGGCAAGGCTGGGATGGTCCATTTGGTAAAGTAAATCCGTTGGGCATCTTTCTTCGCCTTTAGACAATAATTCTGATGGCAAAAGAACCAAACGGGACAGGTTTAAAAAAAAAAAAAAAAAAAAAAAAAAAGAAGATCCAAAAGTGAGACACTAAAAACAAGCTAGTGAAAGCAAAAAGTGACTTTGAAAAATTTATTTCAAGGAATTAAAACACTGATAGGAAAAAAAAACTAAACATGAGAAGAATGGCAATCCTGCAGCGACCAATCAAAGAAGATTGTAATGGCTGCATTGTAAAGAAGTGAGTAAAGAAAGCTGAATTTTTTTTTACTTTTTCTGAGATATGCAGAGTTTTAACGAACAATTTGAACACTATTATTCATTTACATTATTTGTTCTCAACAGAGATGGGCAGTAATGCGTTACAAGTAACGTGTTACTGTAATCCGATTACAGGCACTTGCCCTGGTGGCCATTCTTTCAGTGGGCATTTCTCAACAACAACTACAAACACTAGTGAAGTGAATGGGCATTTAATTAAATAATTAAACATTTAATTCAATAATTAATGGCATATTTAATTAATTCATTTTGTCACTCCTGGCCCTCCACACCTCACTGCCATGATTGTTTGTGTAGTTATTGGATTGTAAAACTACTAGAATAGAATAGAAAACACATAAGATGCAGTCTCTGTTTTTTCTTCACCTTATTGATTTGAGCTGAACTGAAATAAATCTGTTCTTTTCTGTATGGCAATGACCAGGACCTGTCCCAGCTGTCTCTGGTGGATTCAGTATTGTCTCCAATGTTTCTGATAACTTCCAGTTTGGCAAGTTTCCCATGGAGGTGAGCAATGCAGTGACTGACAGACTACCCCTCCTTGATTTAGGACCCATGCCAAACACTGAGTAAAGAGTTCCTTGAGAATCCCGTTTATTCTCAAAGAGTGAGAATAAACGGGATTCTGTCTGACCCAGTGTTCTCCTCCACAGGTTCTCCTCAAGGTTGCATCTTATCGCCCTTATTATTCATTCTCTATACAAACATGTGTCAGAGCAGACATGAAAACAAGGGCCATCATTAAATATGCAGATGACTCTGTTATTGTCAGCTTACTGAAAGAGGGTGAAACTAACCACGGTCCAGTCATTGATGACTTTGTTCAGTGGTGTGAGGAGTCTTATCTCCAGTTGAACATATCTAAAACTAAAGATATGGTGATTGGTTTTAGGAAACAACAAAATGGGCACGGAGTCACTTTAATTAAAGGTCAGAAAATAGAGCAAGTACAATCATATAAATATCTTGGGACCATAATCAATGAAAAACTGAACTTTGATCAGAATTGCACATCAGTTTGTAAAAAGGGTCACCAGCACCTCTATTGCCTTAGGAAACTTGCTCATTTCCGCATTGACCAAAAAATTTTAACTTTGTTTTATCGTTCTTTTATTGAGTCTGTTTTATCCTTTTGTTTGGTGGCATGGTTTGGTCAGACCTCTGTCACAGAGAAACACTCACTGAATCAGATAGTGAGATGGTCCAGTCGTCTGATAGGTGAGCCACAGTCTTGTTTAGCCTCCCTGTACTCTAAGCAGGTACAGAGGATGGCTTTATCAATCCTTAGAAATGGTTCCCATCCTCTAAGGGGTGAATTTCAGCTTCTTTCCTCAGGATGGAGGTTTCTGTTTCCGAATGCAGGACAAAGCGTTATAAAAACAGCTTTGTCCCTGTTGCTGTCACTGAATTAAATAAGAACTGTTTTTGAGTCAAAACAAATTACTATATGCTACAGTGAGGTTTATATTTTTACTAGGTATGTGTGTTTTTGAAGGGATGCCAAATGCTATCATTTTTCTGTAAAGCAAATTTACCTTGCCTATGGGTATAAATAAAGTTACCTTGACCTCGCATTAAACCTGCATAGCTGTTTTCACATTTATAACAAATCACCCAAGTGACCGGCCGTGATCGTATAGTTAGTGCTCTGAGTTGTTGCCTAAACAACCCCTCTTCAAATCTGAGTTACAGCAGAGAGAATATGGCACTGAAGCAATGATGACAGCTTTAATAACCTATTTCATCTTCAATTATTTTTTTATGAAATTCTCTTGAAGTAACAACTGAATTTCAACCAACTCAACTAGCTCTGCATATTTTATTTCCTCTGTTAAAATAAAACGTGGTGGAGCCCAGCTGTAATTGTACCTTGCATTAATATGGTGTATTATTGATGGTGACACAGCACTGCTTAGCATGTCGTCCTGAATCTCACAGGTGTGCCGATGACCTGTGCAGTATATGAGGCCCTAAAATCCTGGTGGATTTCTGGGATACGAACAGGAGGGAGTCATGTGAGCTCTATCAATATTGCACCACTTACGTCTCAGACCTGTATTTATGTATTTATGCACTGAAATCGCGCTGTAATATCCAGTTAACTGTCCACATTTGTACTCTGTTTTTCCATTTATTATATTTTTTTTCCCATTAATTTGTCTGAAAAAAGATCCACGTAGTAACCAAAGAGAGCCTAAATCGATGGTCTCTAATAGCAGCCAAATTATAAGAGCTTTCATTAGTGATGGTGAGATGAAGCCTTGTGATGAACTGAAGCTTTCCAGCCAACTGGTCGACTCATGGTTCGAAGCATTGAGACGATTCATTGGCTCTACTGCGCCATCAAGTGGACGATTAAAGTCAAATAGGCTCAATGATTATAATGATGTGATGTGTAAACTTAATAAATAAATTGTTTTCATGGTTATTGTCAAGAGATGTACTCTAAGACACTTCTTCAGCTGAGAATCAGAGAGGAGAAACACACAGTTTTACTTGCATGCAAGGGCAGCCAGAGAGCACTCGCACTTGGAGTGAGGGCTCCGAGACTCGCACTCTGCCACTGCCCTGGTCTTTATTTATACACAAGAAGAGTAATACAACAGTGAATACGTTTGTTCAGTGGAATGTTGATGCGTGAGCATGTGCGGGTGTGTGTGTGTGTGTGTGTGTGTGTGTGCACGCGCGTGTGTGCGTGTGCCAGGAGAGGCTCCTCTACCTGGTACAAAGTGAAACTGCTTATTAAGCTCTTATCTAGCAGGTACTGCTCCTTCCCTGCATGATAACAGGTCACAGTGAATCAAAACAGTCTGAGTTATAAAGAGGTCATCATGCAGTATTCTATCATATGCAAACTTATATTATGAAAAGATTATACTGACTACTAAGTACAATTTTCTATTGACAGTTATTTATCCCAAATACTGTCTCAGTATGTCTGATACAAAAGAGAAAGTGGAAACTATCAGGACAGAGTTTTGGTATAATTGTGTAACTGTGTAATCATGCTTATGTACATCTGGATAATGACACAAACTAGTGTGTGGTGCTTCACTTTTTAATAAACTAAAAGACAGAAATCAGATTATAAGATCTGTGGTGTTGTTGATTTATATTATGGTACTTATCATTTGTGATATTTATTACTGTGTGCATACTTTATTAGGAGAGATGAGATCTAAATGTTGCCAGACAGGGGAAAATCTACTCTTCCTTGCTAGTTCCATCGAAGGAGAAATGTTCCAGTAAGTATGTAACTGGGACATAATCCAATTCCACAACACAATGTGATGGGAATCGGCTGTGTTTTGCTGCCCAATTTATTTAGAATCTGGCGCAAACCGGCGAGTCAGTTCCTGAATCAGTCATGTGGTACGAACTGCCCGCGAGGCCTCGAACATCACTGCATACGTAATCAAAGCAAGCCTCGATACGCGCTTCACAAAACTACCCCGAGATTACTGACACACGCTTCAAAGCTTCGACACACAGGAGACATCACTACTGCACACAGCCTTCACACGACAACAGGTGCACCACACTGCTAAGTGTGTTTTGTGTTTAGAGTTTTGGTAAATGGGAGACTGAGCTTTGCAATTGGTGTCCTAACCAGATGAATAGTGTTTTAAGATTTTGGCAACTGTGGGATTGATTTGATGAAAGAGTTTTCATAGTTGACAGTTTAGTTTTTACAACGGGGTTTAGTGTTTTAGCAATTCAGAAAAACTGTAATACACCTGTGCTTTTCCCAGCAACTGAGGCTTTTACCCTGCACAGTTTAAGGTATGATAAAGCACTTTCCTTATAAATGGCACAAAATACACATTTTAGCTGGGAGCTGGTCATTCACAGGGGAAAGGCCCCATTGTACAATAACAATAGTAATAATAATAATAATAAATTATTCTTAGTCAGGCAAGTATATCATATACCAAACATGCTTCCAAACTAATGAAATTTTTTGCATTCTTCACATCAGGTCAAAATGTACTTTTTTAAAAAAAAAAAAAAGTCACCGGCACTGCGGAAATGGATCTACAGCACCACTTAAGAAATTTTAATGAACTTCTAACAACTTATTTACAGCTTGAAATACATGTATGACATTTATTACACACAGATTCAGTGAACCCAATCCAAAGAGGAAGTCTGGAAGTCCCCGTCATTTTGAATGTAAAATGACATTTTGGCACAGTTTTAGTGTTTTCCAGGCATCGCTTGTTTACACATTCGCCTGCAAAGTGAGAGGTCACTGGTTAAATTCCATTTGGTTACTTCAGGAACTTTTTGGGGTTACTTCAGAAAGGGACATCTTCGTCAAAGCCATGTTTGTGGTGGAATTTTGATCATTTACCACTGGACATAAGATTTTCATCTCTAAAAATGTACTTTGTCCAGTCTGTCCCAAACTTCACATGTTTGATGACAGTCTGGCGATGACTACATGCCAATATCTGGTCAAACATGGTGCCACAGTTCTCATATAACATTTTAATCAAGACTACCCCACTGCGATTGAAGTATTTCTTGCAAAACAATCATAACCAAACAAAACCTTTCCTGTACTGTAAATGAACAGTAGGACAAAAAGATTACTAGTCATTGCGGAAAGCACAATGAATGTTTTTGTTTACATCGTTGGAACGAGGAAAAATTCCCCCACCACAAAAACAGAAATACTCATGAAAGCAACCTGCAGTGCAGACACTGAATTTATTACTTCCTGCACTAGAAACCTGCCGATGTTACTGATATGGAGAGATCACCAGTCTTCCTTGTCTATATCTTATTATCTCCTGTTGAGATGTTGCAGCAGAAAATGCAGCCTGGCCTGTTGAAACACTATTTTTTTTCAGTGTTTCAACTGAAAAAATAGAATGCCTTTGATCCTTTGTGATGTCATAATCTTGCTGAGAGACAAAACCCTTAAGTAGGAGCTTTGCTCTGTTAAACGTTACTGCTTAACGGACCTTGACCTGACAGCAACCAAAACCTTTTTGGAGAGTTTTGAGAGAATTTCGCGTTTCTCAGCAATTCACTGACCAAGCCGACACATTTCACCATGTCAGCTAACCCATCCTTCAGCTCAAATGAGCTTGAAATAGTTGAAGGGAGCATTTTGGGAAACCACTACAAGGTAGAGGCTTTCCTCGGAGAAGGGGGCTTTGGTATTGTAGCCAAATGTCGTGATACCATGACCAACCAAGCTGTGGCTATTAAAGTCAACAAGAGCCGCCCTGATATTCTGCAACAGGCAAAACTGGAAATTTTCATCCTGGAGCAGCTGCGAAGGTTGGATCCAGATGCCGCCAACATTGTTCAATGGAACGGCTTTTTCCACGACGGAGAGCGGGTTTGCTTAAATTTTGAACTCCTAGATCAATGCCTGTGGGACTACATACGGGACCCGAATAACCGGCGTCTCCCCATAAGTGAAGTCAGGCCAATTTTAGGTCAACTCACAAATGCTCTGTCTCACCTGGGTTCTGTGGGAATAGTGCACGCTGACCTCAAACCTGGAAACATCATGGTTGTGAACCGCTATGAGTCTCCAGTCAAAGTCAAACTTATAGACTTTGGCCTCGCATGTCCTGCGTCTGCAGTGATGCCTGGTGACCGTGTGGGGACGGTTGGTTATTGTGCACCTGAGGTTATGCTTGGCCTTCCTTACAATGAAGCAATTGACATGTGGTCTCTGGGGCTGGTAGCTGTGGAGCTTGCTACAGGGGTGCCACTCTACCCTGTGGAGAATGATTATGATGTTCTGAAATTCATCATAGAGACTCAGGGTCAGCCACCAGATCATGTTCTAGACTCTGGTGTGTACACTGAAGACTATTTCATTGAAGACAAAGACAACCAACAGCGCTGGACATTTAAGACTGGCCAACAATTTCAATATGAGACAGGATATGAGTCCCTGGAGACAAGATACATAAAACTGACGCGTCTCGATGACCTCGAGCAAGTAATGATGTTTAGACGAGGACCAGAAAATGGCCAACGTTTGTTTGTCAGCTTAATTAAACAGATGTTGGCCTTGGATGCAAACCAGCGCATAACACCCTCGGAGGTTCTCCGGCATCCCTTTTTCAACCCTAAGAGTTCCCTGTGCATTGACGCGAGTAGCACAGGGGGACAAAACCCTGTGGTCTTTCAGCACCCTTCAAACTTGGAAAGCAAGAGATCACAGAAAATCAACTGCAGTTTCCAAAACTCGGTTGAATTTTCTCAGCAAGTATTCGTCCACACGTCAGCCAGCCCATCCTTCAGCTCAGATGAGCTTGAAATAGTTGAAGGGAGCATTTTGGGAAACCACTACAAGGTAGAGGGTTTCCTCGGAGAAGGGGGCTTTGGTATTGTAGCCAAATGTCGTGATACCAAAACCAACCAAGCTGTTGCCATTAAAGTCAACAAGAGCGACCCTGATATTCTGCAACAGGCACATGTAGAAATTTTCATCCTGGAGCAGCTGCGAAGGTTGGATCCAGATGCTGCCAACATTGTTCAATGGAACGGCTTTTTCCTTGACGGAGAGCGGGTTTGCCTAAAATTTGAACTCCTTGATCAATGCCTGTGGGACTACATACGGGACCGGAATAAACAGGGTCTCCCCATAAGCGAAGTCAGGCCAATTTTAGGTCAACTCACAAATGCTCTGTCCCACCTGGGTTCTGTGGGAATAGTGCACGCTGACCTCAAACCTGGAAACATCATGGTTGTAAACCGCCATGAGTCTCCAGTCAAAGTCAAACTTATAGACTTTGGCCTCGCATGTCCTGCGTCTGCAGTGATGCCTGGTGACTGTGTGGGGACATTTGGTTATTGTGCACCTGAGGTTATGCTTGGCCTTCCTTATAACGAAGCAAGTGACATGTGGTCTCTGGGGCTGGTAGCTGTGGAGCTTGCTACAGGGGTGCCACTCTACCCTTCGGAGAATGACTATGATTATCTGAAATTCATCATAGAGACTCAGGGTCAGCCACCAGATCATGTTCTAGACTCTGGCGTGTACACTGAAAACTATTTCATTGAAGACAAATACAAGCAACAGCGCTGGACATTTAAAATGGAAGAACAATTTAAAGGCTCTGTTCCAGGGACAAGACATGAATCCCTGGAGACAAGATACATAATACTTACACGTCTGGATGACCTCGAACAAATAATGATGTTTAGACGAGGATCAGAAGCTGGCCAACGCTTATTTGTCAGCCTAATTAAAGAGATGTTGGCCTTGGATGCACACCAGCGGATAACACCCTCTCAGGTTCTCCGGCATCCCTTTTTCAACCCTGGCCTCTCTAACAGGTTCCCATGTATCAACACTGAAAGACCATACAGAGTCAATCCCCAGCATGGCATCTTCCACCCTGGACAAAAGTGATAAAAACACAAAATGGGGTTGGAAAAGGATATTAACAGCAAATTGCACTGCAAAAATTAATTAAGCTGCTCCAAAATGATCACTTTGGCTTTTTTTTTTTTTAAATTTTCACTCCCCCCACCCCAACCAGTCGCGGCAGATGACTGTCCCTTCCTGAGCCTGGTTCTGTCGAAGGTTTCTTCCTTTTTAAAGGGAGTTTTTCCTTCCCACTGTCGCTAAATGCTTGCTCATAGGGAATCGTCTGATTGTTGGGGTGGCCAAAACTCTAGGGGAACTAGCAATTCTTGTGAAAATTAAAAAAAAAAAAAAAGCCTACCAATATTCAAAGCAGAGCAGCGGACACCTTACCATCACATCAGTCCTTCAATCAGACCTAAAACACCATGTTTACAGAAATAAATTCCATACAAATTGGAAATCAATTGCGTAATAATTGTTGTTTTTGATTGTTTATAAATATATAGTGCTACCCTTCAGCCTGCTAGTAGACATACCTGTGTTATAAATGTGAAACTCCTCTGATTTTCAGAAAAGTTGACCTCTGACCTTGAAGTCAAGGTCACTGAGATTTAAGCTTCAGAGATTTTCAGTAGATGGTATTGATTTGAAAAATCTACACAATCACAAACTTGGGTGTCCACAGCACCTCGCCATATACAAAAGATTAAGAGGTGTTTTTTCTAGGCTTTTATAAAGATTACAAAACACAAATAACAAAAATGACAACACTATTTTGATGTTGTCTAATGTAGCGCAAAAAACGAAACAAACCCAAAAATTAATAAATAAAGTAATTTTTTATCTTAAACTACTGGATAACAGCTCTTTTCTAATAACACTGAAGATGCTGTTTAACTGCTTTTCAGCAGTAGTGCCCTACTAATTAAAGACTTGTTACTTATAGAGGTACTTCATAAATAAGAGTAAAAAAAAAAAAAACATAAAAAAATACAACTTAATTCTCTTTTAAGACCTGAGCAACTGTCAATGATGATCGCTGGTGCATTGCAACCATGATTGCACTGTGACACGAATGGATGGTTATGGGGCCAATTTTGTGAATAAACAACACTTTTTAAAAAAATGGGTATTTAAACCATCAGATCTTCTAACAATTGTGTGTGACAAATGAACAAAAAAGTTGCTCCGATGACAGTAAGCTTTTCTGAAATGCCTGGCAGATCTTTATTGTGAGAAATGGGATACAGAGGCCTCCACGCAGCACATGTGAGAGTCATAGAGGAAGGCAACACACAGGTGTAACAGGTGATGGCTCAGGTCCAGTGAGAGTCTGAACACAGGAACTCACCTGACAGGAATGTACTTGTCATCACAGTTTTTCTGAATTGCTAAAACACATTTCCTAAAATCTCATCTCTTTGTGTCAAAACACTAAACACAAAGTGTAAAATTCAAGTTACACTCACATAACCTTTAACTTGTCTTGCAAAACCAAACATTTGACCCAAAACTATTTGAACTTTACTCAAAATCAACCACTACTGTCAAAAGCCACACAAAACCAGCCAATGTGCAAACACAACTTAGCAACGATTGCACACTACAAAAATAAATACAAAACACTGTGAGATAGCTGGAAAATAATATTTATCTATTCATTCATTTATTCTTGTACTCACATTTTAACAAAAAAAGAACTGCAGTAAAAAAAAGTTATATGTACATTAAAAATTATATATTTTTACAGCATACTCAGATAATTTATCCTGTCTCAGCATTACGCCTCTGTGCTGGGTCAGGCCACAGGACTTCATCCACATTACATGCTATGGTCTCCCTTGCAAGGCAACAAGGAAAGAATCCTTTAGCATGCCGAATCCAGCTCTGGCAAGATTCCACTCCTATCTCACCACAAGCTCCATTCAATGCTTGAAGTAGATTTTCCTGTGTGTAAGGGTTTCGGTCGTATACTTTCCATCTCCATGCTGAGAAAAACTCCTCAATAAGGTTCAAAAAGGGAGAGTACGGTGGAAGAAACACATTGATAAAATGCTGCTCATTGTGAAACCAATTGCATATTCTTGGACCTCGGTGAAAGCTCACATTGGCCCAAATGATATGGGATTCTCTGCCTGCTCGCGATCTCTCTAATCAAGCAAAGCATCCCGTAGACCATCTAGGAATGTTACTATAAGTTCATTGTTGTACGGCCCAACAGTAACATGACTGTGGAGAACCCCATAGCTGCTGATGGCAGCACAGGTAGTTACAGTTCCACCACGCTGGCCAGGCAGTTCAATAATGGCACATTGACCTACGACATTGAGACCTTTTCTTCTCCTTTTTGCTAGATTCAACATGTATGTTGTCTTCTACATTCCCTTGCTGCATTTCACACAGTCAAATTGCATTATTCTGATGGACCATATCCACAATAAGTGTCTCCTGGTGTTGTGAGCACCCTCATGTGGCCTTCCTTCAAGTCTAAACAAAATACCATTTAGTTATAAGTATACTTGTATACATAGCACATGTATACATTATACTATTTCATTTACAGAACTAAAATTAGTTTGTTGTGTAAGGCCTCATGAATACATTTTCATGGATGAAGCTGTATTCAGTCTAGCAAAAAGCAGAAGAAGAGATTGCAACATGTGTTTTCAATTTTGAGTGGTAGTGTGTTAATGATGAAAACAGTGTGGTAGTTGTGTTTAACTTCTGTAGCCTGTGTGCACCATTCTGGGTACAAGAGTTAGGCTGCCTGGGTCGTCGACCCAGTGTTCTGTGTTTTTGGCTCTTTGATTTTGTTTATTTCATTATATTCTAGCTTTGCCTTATAGGTCATAGGATTATTCTTAGTTTAAGATAAGATAAGATAAGATAACCTTTATTAGTCCCACACGTGGGAAATTTGTTTTGTCACAGCAGGAAGTGGACAGTGCAAAAGTTATGAAGGACAATTAGAATAAAATAAAATAAGAATAAATACAGTACACAACTGTACAGAATAGAATAAAAATAGAATACTATATACAGTAGAATAAAATAGAATAAAATATACAATAGGATAAAAATAGAATACAAATGCTATATACAACAGAGTGAAAAATACAACGGTGCCAGAAAGATTATTGCACATTTGTGTTATTGCACATTTGTGGATGTGTGTGTATGATCAGTTAAAGTCTTTGTTGTGGAGTCTGACAGCAGTGGGGAGGAAAGACCTGCGAAATCTCTCCGTCCCACACCGTGGGTGCCGCAGTCTCCCACTGAAGGAGCTGCTCAGTGCTGTCACAGTCTCATGGGAGATGTTGTCCAGCAGGGATGACAGCTTAGCCACCATTCTCCTGTCACTCACAACCTCCACTGGGTCCAGAGGGCATCCTAGAACAGAGCTGGCCCTGCGGATCAGCCTGTTCAGTCTCTTCCTGTCCCCAGCAGAGATGCTGCCACCCCAGCAGACCACACCATAAAAGATGGCTGAGGCCACCACAGAGTCATAGAAGGTCTTCAGGAGTGGGCCCTCCACTCCAAACGACCTGAGTCTCCGCAGCAGGTACAGCCTGCTCTGCCCTTTCCTGTAGAGGGCGTCTGAGTTATGAGTCCAGTCCAGTTTGTTGTTCAGATGAACACCAAGGTACCTGTAGCTGTCCACAGTCTCAATGTCCATACCTTGGATGTTCAGTGGTTGCAGTGGAGGATGTTTGTGCCTGCGGTCTACCACCAGCTCCTTGGTTTTACTGGCATTGATCTGGAGGTAGTTCAGCTGGCACCAGTCCACAAAGTCCTGAGTCAGTCCTCTGTACTCCTTGTCGTCCCCATCAGTGATGAGGCCGACTATAGCAGAGTCATCAGAGAACTTCTGCAGGAAGCACTGGGTGGAGTTGTGGGAGAAGTCTGCAGTGTAGATGGTGAAGAGGAACGGAGCCAGAACCGTTCCCTGTGGGGCCCCCGTACTGCAGACGACCCTGTCCGACACACAGCCCTGAGTCCTCACATACTGTGGTCGGTCGGTGAGGTAGTCCAAAATCCAGGTAGTGAGGTGATGGTCCACTCCAGAGTTCTCCAGCTTGTCCTTCAGAACCGAGGGAAGAATAGCGTTGAAGGCACTGGAGAAATCAAAGAACATGATTCTCACAGTGCTCCCAGCGGTCTCCAGGTGAGCGAGGGAGCGATGTAGGAGGTGAATGACGTCATCATCCGCTCCAATGCCAGGCTGGTAGGCAAACTGAAGTGGGTCCAGTGATGAGCTCACAAGGCGCCGAAGCTGAGCCAGGACCAGCCGCTCCAGGGTCTTCATCAGGTGGGATGTCAGAGCCACCGGCCTGTAGCTGTTGAGGTCCTTGGGGCGTGAAGTCTTTGGCACTGGTACAACACAGGAGGTTTTCCAGAGCTGTGGGACTCTTCCCAGCCTCAGGCTCAGGTTGAAGAGGTGCTCCATCACCCCACACAGTTGGTCCGCGCAGGACCTGACGACCCTCGAGCTGATGCCATCTGGACCCGCTGCCTTCTTGCCATTAATCCTCCTCAGTTCCCTCCTAACCTGGGTGGTTGAGAGAGACAGGCTGGAGCCTTGTGTTGATTGTGTATTGGATGCTGTTGTTGGGGGTGGGGAGGAGTGAGCAGGGTGAATAGAGGAGGTGTGAAGTGTCTGAGGTGTCAGAGGTGGAACAGCAGCAGTGGGGGTGGTTGAGTCTGCAGCCGATGTTGGAGACTGCCTCATGGCTGAATCAAATCTGTTGAAGAAATGATTCAGTTCATTTGCCCACCTCACATCCCTCCCAGGCAGAGAGTTCTGATGTTTGTGGCCCGAGATGGTTCTGAGGCCTCTCCAGACTTCACCAACGTTATTTTGCTGAAGCTGGTTCTCCATCTTCTGCCTGTAGCTATCCTTCCCATTCCTTATCAGTCCCCTCAACTCTCTCTGCACCCTTTTCAACTCCTCTTTGTCTTTGGATTTGAAGGCCCTCCTCTTCTGCTTGAGGACAGCTTTAATTTCCGGGGTAATCCAAGGTTTGTTGTTGGAGAAACACCGTACAGTCCTGGTAGGTACGGTGTTATCCACACAGAAATTAATATAGTAATGCATGTAGTAAGGCTGTCGATGTCCTCTCCGTGGTCGTCACAGATCACCTCCCACACAGTCGACTCAAAACAAACCTTAAGAGCCTCCTCGCTCTCCTGCGACCATCTCTGTACTGTGCGGGTGGCTGGTGGCTCCCTGCGCACTAAGGGCTCATACACAGGGACAAGGTGCACCAGGTTGTGATCAGATCTGCCCAGCGGAGGGAGAGGTGATGAACTGTATGCCTCTTCAGCATTGGCATACAGTAAGTCCAGTGTTTTATTGTCTCTGGTTGGGCAGGTCACATACTGGGTGAAGGTGGGCAGTGTGGAGTCCAGTGAGGCATGATTAAAGTCCCCTGATATTATGAGGAGGGCTCTCGGAGATTGTGTTTGCAGTCTGCTGACCACTGAGTGGAGAGTGTCACAGGCTGCATCCGCGTTGGCCGAGGGGGGGGACATACGCTGTTATCGCGATAACATGCGAGAATTCCCAGGGCAGGTAGTACGGACGCATGCTAACGGCTAACAGCTCAATGTCTCTGCTGCAGAGTTGTTCTTTTACAGTGATGTGCCCAGGGTTACACCATCTGTCATTCACAAACACAGCCAGTCCCCCTCCTTTCCTCTTACCGCTGTCTCTTGTCGTGTCCGCTCGAAGCAGCTGGAATCCCGGTAGTGTCACACTCGTGTCCGGAGTTAGCGGTGTTAGCCACGACTCCGTTAGCATCATGATGCTACATTGCCGGTACTCCCTCTGTGACCAGGTTAGCGACGTGAGCTCATCCAATTTATTGTGCAAAGACCGTACATTTCCAATAATTACAGAAGGAAGAGATGGTCGATTTAGGTTCTCTGTGTGGGTTTTGTTAGAGTTTTAGTGTTCTGGTTTTCTGTCTGTGATCCATAGTTGCTGTCTCCCCTGTCTGCTGTATCCCCGTGTCAAGTCTGCGTCTCTGTGTTATGTTTTATGTTTTACTTTGAAGGTCCATGTCTTATGTTAATAACTGTGTCCCAAAACGTCGGCTGCATCCTTTGGAGGACCCGGCCTTCGCGGTCTACGTGGGCCGGGTCCTTCGAAGACCGAGAAGGCCGGAAGTGCGAGGCTGTGAAATGGGACGGTCTAGCCTTCAGATTTGCGTCACCGCTGTCTCGGTGGAGTTTATTAAACTCGGCCGTCTGCTCCTTGCTATCTAAACTATAACAGGACACTGGCGAAAATTATCGACTGTCTCACACTTCTGTTTAATCAGTTTTCTGTTTGACGTTTATTCAGCTGTGTGAAAATCCCGGAGGAACCCACCCGATGGATTAATAAAGTTTTATTTAATCTAATAATCTAATAATCAAAGGAGTTTGCAAAGAAAAGCGTCTGGACTTCTTTAAGTTGCTTGAAGACGTTTCACCTCTCATCCGAGAAGCTTCTTCAGTTCTAAGGTCAAATGGCCGAGAGTCCCAGATTTAAACCCAGTGGGAGTATCCCCCCAAAGAGGGACAAAGGACCCCCTGATGATCCTCTAATCACATGAGCCAAGGTGTGAAAGCGGGTGTGGGACCTAATCAGCCAGGGTTTCGAGGATGCCAATGTTCACATTTTGGACAGAGAGGACAGATGGTTTGAAAGAGGAGTGAAAGAGGCCATCTATGTCCACTGTGAGCGACCATCTTTGAACAGAGGCGGTGGTTTACGACACCAACTGTCTGCCATCTATAATCCAGTTTTGAGTTCCCTCCCCAGACGCCTTAATGCCCACTCACATCCTGGGCCATCTGACCTCAGGAATTCACATGACAAGGTGGGGCCAGGTTTCACAATGAGCTCACCCGAAGTGAGCTCATTGCTCATAGTTAGGGGAGTTTGGGAATGACAACGAAGCAGAACAAAATTAGACCCAAACATTGTCATGGAAACAAAAACACAAAAAGCTGAGGGGAGGGAATAGAGAGGAGGAAAGCTAAGTTGGCAGCGGGGTTGCTGGAGGGAAGCGGGGAGGCAAAAGTTCTGTGGAACTTCAACGTTTTAGTCGCATGAAAAGAGACTTAAGCCACAAGTCTACTTACAAGAGAAAACTGTCAAGAATCACAATGATTAATAAGTTTTAACACTTGGTATTTTCGGTATTTTCAAAGGCTTTTCAGGAAAGGATGGAAGCGGTGGTTTTCCCGCATACCGCTCCGCAAGCTCAGTTCTTGGTCAGGCCGCTGCGCCACCTCGCCAGCTTAGATCTGCGGGGAGAGTTTTACGTTGTGAGGAGAAGGGAATGTTTTTGAAGGGTGCAGAAGCTGCATGTTTGACTGTGGTGTGAGGAGCGTGTGTGTGTGTGTCTGTGTGTGTACCTTCTCGTTCCTGCTAGCAGAGGATTAAAAGCGTACAGCCAGGGGTAAATGGGATATTGCACAGTGGCAGGAATGAGCAGCAGTATAAAGTGAACAGTACAAAATTTGTAGTGGCAGTTCTTACAGTATTGCACTTTTTTTTCAATATAAATACCAATAAAGGGAAGTGACCAGTGCAGATTATACAGTGTGCTTGTGAAGCTGCAGGGTAGCTTCTGAGTGCATCCTGTGGAGTGTGTTGTGTGTGCTTAAGTGTTGAGGTTGAGGTGTCGTATGGCTTGATGGTAGAAACTGTTTTTAAGTCTTGTAGACAAGCGTGTTACATCCAGCCGTACCTTAAGCATGGCCTGCTGGTCTTCGCTGTATTCCACCTGTGCTGTGGAGAGATTGAGGACGTCTCGCTCCACGGGGTCCTTGTCACCAAAGACCTACAACATCATCTTGCAGCAGATGGAGTCACTGTGCATCGTTCAACCATTCGGCGCACTTTACACAAGGAGGTGCTGTATGCGAGAGTGATGCAGAGGAAGCCTTTTCTCCGGCCACAGCACAAACAGAGCCGCTTGAGGTATGCTAAAGCACATTTGGACAAGCCAGCTTCATTCTGGAATAAGGTGCTGTGGACTGATGAAACGAAAATTGAGTTATTTGGGCATAACAAGGGGCGTCATGCATGGAGGAAAAAGAACACAGCATTCCAAGAAAAACACCTGCTACCTACAGTGAAATATGGTGGTGGTTCCATCATGCTGTGGGGCTATGTGGCCAGTGGAGGTACTGGGAATCTTGTCAAAGTTGAGGGACACATGGATTCCACTCAGTATCAGCAGATTCTGGAGACCAATGTCCAGGAATCAGTGACAAAGCTGAAGCTGCGCTGGGGCTGGATCTTTCAACAAGACAACGACCCGAAACACTGCTCAAAGTCCACTAAGGCATTCATGCAGAGGAACAAGAACAACGTTCTGGAATGGCCATCTCAGCCCCCAGACCTGAATATTATTGAAAATCTGTGGTGTGAGTTAAAGAGAGCTGTCCATGCTTGGAAGCCATCAAACCTGAATGAACTAGAGATGTTTTGTAAAGAGGAATGGTCCAAAATACCTTCAACCACAATCCAGACTGTCATTGGAACCTACAGGAAGCGTTTAGAGGCTGTAATTTCTGCAAATGGCAGATCGACTAAATATTGATTTCATTTCTTTTTTTGTGGTGCCCAAATTTATGCCCCATCGCCAAGATCTTTCCGTTTACACACACCCTCAAGACCCTCTGTGAACACAGCAAAATGCCTTTGCATTATTTCTTTTACTCAAGTCTTATCTGATCATTTGAGGAAGAAAGAAAACACAAGCGTCCCCAGTCTGTTTATAGTAAAACCAGAAACGATAAATTAACAATTCACTTTAATCATGCATTAACAATTCGTTGGCCGCTTAGAACAACATTTAAAAAACAAAAAACCCATAGATCAGAGTATAAATCCTTTTGAGGCAATAATAATTTTAGGTTACTTTACAAAAGTAAAAAGAAAAAAAAATGGTACATTTTAAAATCCTTTGTTTATGGACAGAATTCTTCCTGTTGGACACAAGAAGCAGACTCCAAAAGAACTTTGAGACTCTGCAGAAGTCTGATTAGGCTGGTGTTCATGCAACTGGCTCACTGTGGTGTGATAATAGTGTATTTCTCAAAGCATAGGGTGTAACAAAGAAATGGATGCCTCCTGATGGGAACAGTGAAGATGGTTTGGAAGTCCTAAAACCTCTTCCTTTGTAATGGGCAGCAGTGGGTGACTCCTCTTGTTACATGCCAGTTATACCACAGACAATCCAGCTAAAATTCTCACAGAATTTCTCACAATTGAGAAAGTTTCTTATTTCCTTCTGACTTTCCCATCTTACTCTTGTTTTTATTTTTTGAAGTACATTTCCTGAAAAGTCCCCCATTTCTATGATCAGATATGTGAGCCTGATCTCACAGGTTAGGGTTCGGTAAATGAACAGTCATACCATTTATTTTTTTCATTCACAACATACTAGATATTATTCTTTGGTTCACAAGCTGGACCAGCTCTACCAAGTTATCTATCACTGTACTATGCAATTAACAGCATTAACCCTTCAATGCCTGTAACAAAAAACTAAATGTCCTTCACATGATCCAAAGTGGGGTCTTCAAACAGTCCAGCACCTGGAACTGTTTGTGTACTTAATAATATATTGCTGAGCTTCTCTAAGTTACAGTAGCTTGTGTTAGTATGTGTACACAAAGACATAAACGTTCAATGATAAAAACACACAGTAGAATAAAATTGTAAGAAGTCATCAGTTGATGCAGTTTAAGGACACTTGTTCTTCTGTGCAGTCTCACCTGGAGCTCACATTTCTAGTTCATGCCATCATGACCAAAGATTCTTCAATTAATAGTTTAAAGATGTCCATGAATGCACTGCTAACTGCTCTTCAACCTTATAAAAATCAACATGCATTTTGAATAAGAAACACTTTTACAAAACCAAAAGCTTCACTGTGCTTAGTGATTTATCTGTCTAAAAAAAACAGGTTCAGTTTGTAACTGAGAGAGCGGCTCGGTGGCGCTGAATTATATTTCCAATAGAAACACAATTTCATATGTTGTAGTAACAACACACTGCCACAAGATGGCACCCTAGACCTACTTTACCATGCTGTTCCAGTAAAAAAGAAAAAGTGACAGAGCCTTGAAAGAGTGACAGTGACACTTTTTATGAACTCATCTGTAATGTGTCACCTTTTCTGTAGAATGAAGTGCTTCCCTTCTTTTAAAGTAAATACAGGCTTACAAAGATCCTCTAAACATGTTTCTGAAATAATCCTAAACTTTGACTTCACATCTCTGGACCCTGTAGACGAGCGCAACCACAGAAAATAAATCAGAGGAATAAAATGTGAATGATATTGCTTACACTGGACAGCAAAACCCAGGCGAGGATTATCTAATGCCAAATTTTCCAAACAATGAAAACCTCGTGTCCTTTTTCTCACCATGTCTAGAGTGTAGAGGTCAGCGAATGTTGAGGCTGGTCTGGGAAGAATCTGTCCAGGACTCCAGGTCTGGCGAGCACTTCCTGAACCTTCTTGGTACCAGCCAGGTGAGCGCTGATATCTGGACACTTCACAGCTCGAGAGCGCTCCATCAGAAGACGAGCATCCCAGCTCTGCAATTGAAAACAGACAATGAATTCTCTGCTTGCCAGCACACCGACCAGCAGAGCGTGACAATAGTTGGTTTATATTACGCTGAGATTTGACAGAGACAGAAGAATGAAGGAGAACAACAGAGTCACGCTATCAAGGAGAACCTGGACAGTAGATTCAGCAGTTTGGCTTGAAACTTGCAAACTGTTTTAACTTGTTATGTCCGATTAACTTTTCCTTCCAGGGTGCTCGCCAGTTTTCTTTCACTTGTTTCCTGTTCCTGCCAGCAGAATGCACACACAGCTGCAGTAACTGCACACAATGTTGCGGAGAACATGAAACAGCAACAAACATGTGTTGGTCTCTAATCACCCATTCAGACTGACACAGCGACAGGTCTGTTGTCACTTATATCAGCCAATCAGGGCTAGACTTGGTGTTGCTAAGCAGGGAAAGAAATAAACTCAATGATAATGACGTTCCAGTTTCTCATGAATACGAATCACTTTAAGCAAGTCTGCAGGTTTCATTTGAGTGTTTTTAACTAAACTCTTTGATGTAATCATTCTGAGTGCAAATCAAAAGTTGGACCTGTTCAGAAGTGTAGTTGTCAGGCATGTAACCGTTCCTGAAATACACCACGGCGACCTGTTTGCTGTCCCTGAAGTGAAAGTGACACAAAAGACACATTAATCCATGTCGACACACAGCGACCTCCACTTCCTTGAAGTCTCTCGTGCTGCTGTCCACTGGGAATCCCCATGGTGCCTCTTCCCCGTGTCTATGACATGTAACACAATTAATAAAATAGCAAGGAATTATAAAATTTTTCATTTACTCTAATTTAACACTAATCATTTTGCAGAAGACAGTCATTTGTTTACTATAGTAAAAAACTATTATGTCAAATTAACCAAAAAGAGAAAAACGAAATCAACTAAACTTGCATTTGTCACTGTCTTCTGTAAAGTGTCAACAAATGCAGACACTTGGCTGTCTTCAACCATGGAAGGTTTTTATAAATAAATGCATAAAAACACAAAAACAAAGAACATCAACAATGAGCACCTTTCGTTTTGCTGAAAGTGATATAGCTTTCTGTTACCATCAACTGATGGTAACATTTCAGGTGTGCATGCTGGGCAGCTGAAGCTGACATCACAGCACAGCTGCTCTTCCTCATCAAGAAAGCTGTGCTGCACTGCATCGCTACTGGCATAAAGACTGTATGTACAGAAATATAACAGAGGAATAAATATTTGCATCTGCTTATTGAAAAACAATATCAAAGAAATACTTCACTCACCCTAACCTAAATAGCAGGTTGCTGTTTACTATTAATGTTGATTAAAATCACTATTTTTCCTGCTGACACTGTGAAGTTTACGTCCCCACAGGAGCAGTTTCGAAGCTTCACTGTTGGCAGAATGCGAGCTACCAAAAGAGAGAAAACCACTTAAATAGATTATTTCTAACTGGCTGTAGAAACATATGAAAACCAAAACTGAGTATCTCATGAGGAAATACCTTGTATATTAGTGCAATTTTGACCGTCCACTCTAATAATACATGTGGTTGGAGGAATGGTTTCAAAAAAACATCAATAACACTTTCTCTGTTGTGGAGTGGCTGATGTTTGTGATGTAGAACATCACAGAACCATTCCTCTGGAAGACACTCTCTGCACATAGACAGGACTTTCTTTTAACAAATTAAGCAAATTTGAATAACTGAAAGTAGTACGCACTCAGATCCAGCCACTCTTGACAAAGGTAGCAGCTTCTATTTTGATATTATAGCTCAGGGTGGCTCAGTGTACTTCACTATGAGCTGACAGTTAAAAGGACATTTGTCAAATTCATGTGGTTTTATAATTATTAAAGTTCTCACACGCTCAAAGACATAAATGTCAGCCAACAAGGCATCGCTCATCAAGCTTAGCTATATAGAAAAGTACGTTATTGAGATGAGACCAAATAACAGCAGGGTGAAGACAGTAGCAAAACAGAGGATGACCAACAGTTTCTGTGTCAGTGAGACATTTCAGCTGGTATGGCCGTGCTTCATTCCAGCGCTCAGCAGCTTTCTGCTGCCAAAAGGACTGTGACACTGCCCTACTTCTTTGAGCCTCAGGAGAAGGACATCAATCCAAAATCGCAGACAGCCTTTTCATATTCTTTTCTCCAAAGAATGCAAATAGAGTATTTGCAAGTATTGCAAATATGAAGTAATTAACAAATTTCCCACGTATGGGACTAATAAAGGTTATCTTATGTTATCTTAATCACCTTTGTTTCTGATTATGTCACTTTTACTCATCGTGTCCCATCAGCTCTCATGGCTGAACTTTGGCTTTGAGGGTCGGGGAGGACAAAAAGCTATTAAGGACCTTTTGATTTGCATTCCAGTTCTTCTCTAAAGTATTAAGGATGAAGCAACAGCGCTCCTCTTTGCTATTCTGAAATCTGTGTTAAACACAGTGTAGAAGGTAAGTAGAAGCTTACCAGTGTTAGGTAAGTTACTTTAAATTAGTAACTTAGTTACATTAATAGTTACTTCTATCAAAAGTAACTCAGTTACTTCAAGTTACTCGTTACTTTCACAGTAACTAGTTACTAGGGAAAGTAACTTTGGATTTACTCAGAATTCTCTGGTTAATGTGTTGCTTCTGTAACTGGATACCCAGCAAGATTGCCAGTCTTCTAGCTTGCTTACTTGCCACAAGGGCATTGTGCCACCTACCAATAGAAAGGAAAAATAATGTGCACATTTCCACGAGAGAAATCCCACGCCTGGACCGTCGTTGACCGCCGCATGATTCTAGCCTGCTTTTTACATCCAACACAAAAACTGCAGTCGTGGTGCTTTCGATTGTACTCAGAACTCGGAAATTATGCCTTCTGAATAGGAAGATGTATTCAACACCAGACTGCAGATGAGCTGCATACAGAGCTGGACTGGGACAAAAAAATCGTCCCGGGCATTTTGACTAGAGACCGGCCCACCATTATAGGAAAAATCATAAAGCCTTTGAATGAAAATAAACACTGTTGTGACAGTGATGTACACTGTTCTGATGGTATATATGTATCAATCTATCAATTCTTTGTTGTAAGACTCAGATAATTCTTTTTTTAAAAGCTAGACATTTTAAATGAGAATAAGAAAGAAAAGTATTTCCTTGTGCCACCCTTTCCCTGTTAATGCCCTACATGGACCCCTGGCAACACTTTGCTAGACCCGCCCCTGCACAGTTACCAGATGTCCGCTACTTAGAAAAGGATCCTGGTGTTATTTGTCTCTCAGAAACAGTTCATAACTTCAACTCATTCATGTCACCTAAAAGGTAAACCTGTTTTTCCATCACCTGTTCAGCTCTGATGATTCAGTAAGGACATCTCCTGGTTTCATCTTCATCTTTCCCTCTCACCAGATAACCAAACCCATATCATGACCAGCAGCTTTTACAGCTGTGGCTCCAGCAAACATCAGCTGATACTAGAAATTAATATTAAATAAATTCTAACAACAGCTGATCAAGCTTAAACGTGCTGCTGTTGTTTAGCGCGACATCCGCTGGTTTCCTCTTTCTGGCGCAAAGTGGGCGATAAATAAACAAGAGAGAAAAGCCGATCAGCTGATCATTGATCAGTTTCATGATTGAAGTAGCAACAGGAGAGGGAGGGGGAGAGAATGAGAGGAGAAGAGGCAGCTGTGCAGCGTAAACACAGAATAACTCCAGCTTTGTGTCTTTTTCATTGTAGCTGAAGTCCGGGACAAACTGTGTTCCTTTTCACCTCAATACCAAACGCATAATATTTTCTCTGAATACCAGAGGATTCTGTTTTTTACGGGAAGGTTGGAAACTCTAGTATGAACAAAATAAAGTTCAACATCAGTAACATAGCACCCACCCAGCTGTACAGAAACTTCGTCATGCTAGCTAGTACGCAGTACGAAAAAGTCAGCATAACGAAAATAAACTCCACCTAAACTTGGTTTCTATCTGACCCAGATAGACTGCAGGTCATAACTTCTTACCTGAAGTTCAGTTCACCTGACACTGGGACCGGCGGCCGCTTTGGGTCTCTCCTCTTGCCTCCCTTTTCCTTCATTAAATTTGCATCTTCAAAACTCAGTGCAGCCAGACTCAAACCTGATTATAAATGTTCAGGAGACACTGTTTAACGTTTAGTGTTAACTTAAATCACTCATCATTTACAGTATTACAGAGTTCGGGGTTATGGGTTAGCACTATCATGTTAGCCGTAACTTTATTAACTAGTAACTTAATTAGTCATGACAGAAGGTAATACTTCTGTCCTAACATGGTTTTAATATGTTTGACTAGAAAATAAGCTAACATTTACAGCATGACTTTAAGCTAGCACCATAAAGAGGGTAAAAGACATTGTAATATGTAGAAATGCAGGTGAAAAGTGTTATATTAGCAGTGGTTATGCTACTCCACACAGCCACTATAACATTACTGACACTTGCTGACAGTCCATTTCTTACCTGTAAACAGCGGCTCCAGTGTGATAAAAGCTTGTGCAGAAAGTATCAGGTGAAGATTGGCCCTTCCCACTGTATGGACTGATAAGATGTGAAACGGACATATATAGGGTACCTTAAAGGCCGCGTTAAAACTAAGTGTTTCCCTGAGCTTCAAATATAAATAAATATATGTTAAAAAAAAAAAAAAAGAGAGAGAAAAGGGAGGCAGCCCGGAGCTTCGTTTTTCGCTCGGCCCACCCCGCTATAGCAGACAGACTGTCAGAG
Source organism: Pelmatolapia mariae (assembly GCF_036321145.2). Lineage (NCBI taxonomy): Eukaryota > Metazoa > Chordata > Actinopteri > Cichliformes > Cichlidae > Pelmatolapia > Pelmatolapia mariae. The sequence continues at coordinate 33,802,067 of NC_086236.1, read as the reverse complement.
ACTCGAACTTGGGTCGTTAAACTCTGGAGTCTGAATGCTGGCCTCTTAACGCCGTGTACCACACAGCCGGCCAGTAATAGGCTGAAAAAAAAGGACATTTATCTTTTATTTTTTTCTTTTTCTTAAATATATATAAAGCTTCTTGTGCAATATTGTTCCACACAAATTACAAGTCAACGCCTACGTTTTTTGATTGGTTTTCACAAAATGGGACCCAAGCAGTTTAATGACCCAAGTATGAGTCTCTGGTTATATTTAAAGTGCATCCCTGCCGCCTGCCATTGTCACTAGCTGGTCACAAGGCCTTACCCAGTCAGCTCATCCAAGCACAACCCTGGCAATGTGTGTCTGCTTCAAACAGTGTTGCCAACTTCTCACTAAGGAAAATCGCTATTGACTTTCCGTAAAGTCATTACAAGTGGCTAAATGACGTCAACGACTAATTTGCAGAATTCATCATGTTTATGGAAGCTGTAGGCGAGAGAAATAACATCGTGGAAGTGACATGAAGTGAGTAAACACCCTTAGATGATTCGATTTAGTTGCAGGGTGTGCAACAAACCCTTTTGCTTGCGCTCAGTGGGATTTGTGGGATGTCGTTCGTTGTCATGGCTACCAAGCTTGGCTCAAGCTGGCCATGAATGGTTATGAATGGGTTCAATTTATCCTTTCTCCATTGTCCAATGTTATTTCTATAGCAGGTTTAAAGGCAACTCAGCTGACCAAATGGCTTTACAAGTTAGCTCATGCACACATATAAAATTGAATCAAATGAAATTTGTTTTATTAGCTTTAATCTTTTAACTTTATGCACATTGCATCATCATCATTGCATCAAACAAAAATGAAATCTTTTATGTGGCAATGCCGGCTTTTGTACTTTAGAAAAAAACAAACAAACAATCAACAGCTGTAACCATATTTATACAATTTTTATGTATTTTTTTAGTGGCTCCTTGGTGGAGGAGACAGCCACCCTCAGGGCTTTTTGTCGAGGATTTGGCATCACACAGACAGACACCAGTGAAAATAAAGCAGGATGTGCAGTGATCACAGAACATCTTAGTGTTATTATTATATCACTCTTTCTCTCAAGTTGCTGAGGTCAAAACATTGAAACAAGTGAGTGATATTGCTTAAGACCACTCACTATTTACAGTAATTCTGAATAAACACGCGGGGTGATCCATGATTTGGGCACATTATGGAAAGAATGTTTTTCCTGATGTGAGAGAAATCCATTGCACATGACAAAATAGTGGCTGCAGTGCTGGATGCCTTATTACTCCTGTGACCTACAGTTGTTTGTAAATGTGAAGTTTCTATTAAGTCAAAGATTCTGTTTTCTAGGCAATTACAGAGCAGATGTGGTGTCGAAACCAGGAGTTAAGCAGACCTAACATGAAAAGCACACTAATTTCATTTGCTAGCACAGGTTTACACGCCCGGAGCGAAGCTACTTCACAGGAGAAGCCCTGATATTGTCCAAGAGACAGTAACCTAACCTTTTTCTTTTCCTCATTCTCCTAATTCTGTTAAATTGCCACATGGAAAGGGCCATGTGTCAAAAGGAGGGATTCCAGGTTTACTATTTGTTGATTTTTCTACAATTTTCAAAGATTTTTCTGTGTTCTGTAAATGGTAAATGGCCTGCATTTGTATAGCGCTTTACTTAGTTCCTAAGGACCCCAAATCGCTTTACACTACATTCAGTCATTCACACACACATTTACACACTGGTGATGGCAAGCTCTGCCATCTGAGCTACAGCCGTTTGTGTGAAGAGTTCAGAGCCACAGTAACAACCCAAAAGGTTGAGAAAGATGCCTGTGTTAGACCCTGAGGAAGACAACAAGGGTGTACGATGTGCTCCGCCCTTTCATCCTACAGTTGCGTTGGAATGAGAAAGTGAGGCGTGAAAAATGCTCTCCTCCAACAAGGGCGTGCCAAGCTCCAACTTAGTGAGGTGCAGAGCGAGGCTCTGTGTCACTGAAGAGGGATCAGGGTTAGTGTTAGGGTTAGACACAAGACAAGGTTGGAACGTGGACAGAAGAGGATTTGCAGCTGTGTGGAAACACGTGGCAACTTGTGGTGTTACCTTAGACTGACTTTATGACTGATATCAGTGAGATGTTCTTTGTATTCATCCACAGGTTTAGTTGTATTCACTGTCCCTGATGACAAACATCTGGACATGGCAAAATAGAGTTGCACAAGGAGTGTGTGTGTGATGTTTGGTGATGTGTCTTCATCCCTAACAATACTGATGATAATGATTCTTTTACAGAAACAGTCACTAAATGGGAAACATTGGATGATGGATTTTATTATGAGGTTTGATAAAAATGTTTCACACTGAATGACTTACTTATCAAGAGCTTGTGATGAATGAACAAATTCATTTAAGTAAAGTGTTAAAGCAGGTGAACAACTAATGCTGTTTCACATTTCCACGTGTAATCTGATGTTTTGGGAATTTTTTCCTGAGTATAATTACTAATATTTTGCATACAAATTCTAGTGTCAGATGAAGACGAGAGGACAGTGTGTCAGAATGAACACTAAGTGTAAAATATTCCCTCTAACACTGTAGAATGATGCACATAGTGAACCTCTCTGAGTATGCAATGCTGTTGATGCTGAATGGTGTTGAATTAGAAATTTCCTTTTGGTGATTTTATTTATGATTTGATAAAATAGTCAAAGGTGGGATGTAATAGAAAATTTCTATTATTGTCATTTAAGGTATTTAAGTGCTTATGCATATCCTTAGTTGTGACACTGTAATAGACTGTTCAGTGAAAGTTTCTAAAACTAGATGAACATATTTCAGCCTGAGCAGTTGGAGAAGACAACTCTCTGTACAGGTGCTGATAACGCCAAGGGAACAAAACAGCATTCCCATTGTTCCGTTAGGTTCCGTAGGTTTCATAGCGAGGTGCGTGATGTGTGGTATGATCAGTTTGTAACGTCCTCCCTCTTCCTTGGAATGCCTAAAGGAGTGGGAGCAGCACTTGTGTTTCAGAAGGCTCATTACTATGAACCTGTGATGTTTTGATGTGTGTGTCCGTTCTCCTGCGCCCAGTAATAAATAGCTTGACCACAGCTCTTTCCGTGTTGCAGACTTTATTTACAAAAATTCTCCGACAATCCGTATGCAATTAACTTTTCTTTTCCATTTTAAGGATGTGGATCTTGGTGCAAGCAGAGAAACGAGGCAGCTGACTTTGGGAGTCTATGTTGTGAGAGATGAAGGAGCAGACTCTGCAGATTCACCTGAGGACATTGGTGTCATCATAGAAGGATGCACTGTGCTGCAAGTGCTTAGTGATGTGGCAAAGAGGTGTGCGCTCCTGCTTGGACTAATCTACAGTCTAAATCTGAGCTACTCAAAGCACCTGAAATACACATTTGAATTTCTTCAGAAGGTGCTGATGGAGTTGGATGGGAACAACCGACCCATGAAGGTGCAGGTTCTGAAAAACAAACCGCTTGAGTGAAACAGCCTGCAATGAACTACAGAGGACTGAATTGGTTTCAAGGTTCTTGAACCCTTCTCTTTGCACTTCATAAACTGTTCAATTTGAATTGCCACAAGAACTTCTGCGAGGCTGTCAGAAGAAAATTATGTTTTGATCAGTTACATGAAATGTATTCTTTATGTTTATCAGTGAAGCACATGTCTACGTGACTTTTCACCTAATAACTTTTGACATGAACTCTTCTGTGATAAACAACTTACAGCTTCCTCTTTTTATTCTAGAACATACAGATTTAGAAAAGGGGAACCTCAGCTCTGAGTTCTGAGAATAATGTTGTTATCTTTGTACACACACACACATACACACACACACATACACACAGAACAATCTTGTATAAATAAAGAACGCAGGCAGTGATGGGACGCAGGTCTTGCGTCCATGGCTGCCCTCGCGAGTAAAAATGGCACTGCAGTGTTTGTGTGTTTTCTAACTCAGACGTCTCAGCTGAAGAACGGCAGGGTGATTTAAAGAAATCCCCTGTCACTTTTCAGTGTTGTTTGTTCTTGTTGAACTTTTAGCAGCATCCAGCTACACTGAAAAAAACTGGTCCTAACTTTGGACTTCAGTTTAAGATCTGAAGGAAAGGTTTCTTCTAAATATGGACAAAAATGCCACTGAAGTCATTTCTAACTGCTGTTTACAGGACTGTACTGTGAGCTTTTCATTGTAACCCAAGCAAGTTTACATTACTTAAGTCACGTGAATGTTAAAAATGTTGGAATCACAATACTTCCCAGTTTCTCAAATAATTTCAGTTTGACATGACATTCTGTATCTTAATTGTCTTCCTGCACTTAAATGTACTTGGATATATGAGAAGATAGTTTTGTTTAGGAACCAAGGCCATACATGCCAACCCTCCCAAATTTCAGTGCCCCTCCCGAAAATCTCCTGAAGCCACCATTCTCCCAAATTTCTCCCGATTTTCCACCGGGACAACAAAAATGAAAACCCATATCCCAGAATTCATAGCGCGGCGCAGCCAATTCCAGTTTCCAACAATGGCGGCCGCTACTTAGTTTTAATATTACTCTTCTTACTCTTTCTGGGTCGCAAAATAAACTTTTCGCATATTTTCAGGCGAGAATGTAGCTGTGTAAACATTTCTTGTCAGCATCGCATGCTCAGGGAAGCTGAGTGAAAACTTCAGCAAACGTTTTAATAGCTTCAGCTTTGGACAGCAGCTCACCATGTTCATAAGGAACCCATTTCTCATCACTGATGTCAGAGGGTTCTCAAAGGAAGTCACACAGCACTTCAAGTGGGCAAATGCTGGGCCTCTTCAAATGCAACTGGTTGATCTCCAAGCAGATGTGGCCCTGAAAGAGCAGTTTGGAAGAACTGAACATGGCACTTTCTGGCTCCAAATGGTCTCTGAGACAGCTTTCCCAAATCTGAGGAAAGTAGCCCTGTACATCTTGACCATGTTTGGCTCCACATACAGCTGTGAGGCAGCTTTCTCCACAATGAACATAATAAAAACTAAATATCGTTCCAGGCTCACCAATGAGCACCTACACATGTGTATGAGAATGGCCCTGACACCATTCCAGTCCAGATTTGAAATCCTGGTAGGGCAAACTAAAGCTCAATTCTCTCACTGAACAACAGAAAGTGGAGAAATGGAATATAATGGGGAAAGAAAGAGAAACTGTAAAATTGTTAAGATGTTTTGATGTTATCTGTTGAAAATTTATTGAGACTGTTAAATCGAGAGGTAAAAGGGAAAGAAAAAGAGAAACTCAAGCTGCTGCTATTTTTTTCTGAAATTAAGCACTTCGTTTTAAGATGCACAATTTAGCCATTTTATTTATTTTCTCTAATTCATTTTAAACTGCAGCCCTATATCTAATGTAGGCCTACTGTGTGTTTCACTGTTAACAATAAATTTTGTTGAAATGTTTTTAACTTGTATTTTCATTGATTTGACAGTTTATTGTTCATACATACGTATTGATAAAAGAAAATAGGCTCCTTCTCTATCACAATCATAACGCAAGTTAGACATTACGATGTCCCGGACCTCTGCTTGAGAAGATTTTCTCCAACTGGACCTCCTCAAATCTTAGTTTAATACCCCTGATCTAGAAGCATTTGTTATGAAGCGCTGTTTCCTCTCCTACACTGTTGCTGTGAACTACCTCTTTGGGGTTTTTTGGTTTTTATCCCGGTTTAATGTTTGAGAGCCAAATGTAGCACAGCACAAGTCACTTTTATTCTTTCATTTTGTGTATTTTGTTTTGATCACTGGACAACAATTTGCACAGAATGTAAACCTGAAGGGTCAAAGATTATGTTCATGTTTTATGCCATGTACAGCGGTCCCTCGCTATAACGCGGTTCACCTTTCGTGGCCTCGCTGTTTCCCGGATTTTTTTGGTGTGCAATTTTGCATGTTTTTTTTTCTTTAACAGCGCATTGTGTTCTGCGTCCTGATTGGCTGTAGACCACTGTCAATCAGTCTCCTCCGTGCCGTGTCTCCTGAACAGTACAGAATCACTACATCGATCGCTACAGTGTGACTCTGAAGTGCTGTACTGTATGTTTGTATGTTTGCAACAAACACAACAATGTTGATGAAGCGTTTTGCATCGTCAAAGGCAGCTGCGGTAGCACCCAAAAGACAGAGGAAGATGCTAACCATGGCACAAAAAGTTGGACTTCTGGACATGCTAAAGGAAGGTAGAAGTTACTGTATTTTTTTGACCATATGGCGCACCGGATTATAAGGCGCATTAAAGGAAACAAAACAGTCAGATAAGTCAAACTTTAGTCAGCTCATTCTTCTTGCTTCCTCTACTTCCATACCAATGTTAATGTTGAGTTCTCTCGCAGCTGCTCTATTCCCATGTTCTGAACCTGAAAACTGGGTTTGATCTTTGGTTTCATTCTATAATACTGGACTTATATTTCTACAAAGGTTTGAACTTTGAGAGTTTAAACAAGAGAGAAAAGTGTGAAAATGTTCATGACTGTTTGAGAAAAGTGCATAAAGTGTCTAGTGAGGGGTTTTACAGCCTTAAAATATGTAAAATAATTGTAAAAATAAAGTTGGCTTCTTCGTGGATTTCACCTATCGTGGGTTATTTTTAGAAGGTAACACCTGCGATAAACGAGGGACCTCTGTACTGTAAAAAGTAATGAGCAGCCTTTTTTTGTTGTTTGTATGAACCTGATGCCATGTTTGTATACAAGTTGTGCAAAACAGAACATTTAATTTCAGAGTATGTTCAGTATAACTTGATTCATACAGTTACAATACTTTGATATGAATGTTAGTGCATTTAATACTTATATCCATTTGAACTGAATAAGTCACACAAAGAGGAAAAAATCTTGTCAAATTATTGCAATTAATTGGATTTTAACAAACATGAATAGAAATGCACCAGCTTTTCATACAACAGTATGCTTTTTTGCACTGTTTGTTACTGTCTTTTACTTTGAAGTGTTGAAAGCTCAAAGTTTGCTTCAATACGCTTTACCTGAAAGTTTTCTGTTAAGTCAGGTTAAATGAACAAACTTGTGTTCCATTTATTTAATTTACAAACTTCAATAGAGTAAGTTGCAATTCTGCTAAAGTGATTTAATCCTATAGTTTCAGTAGAGCTTGTTTTGGTTCAGTAGATTTTATTTTGTCTGGTCAGTTTAAGTGAAGTTAATGTTAGTTAGATCAGCATTATGATATTCAGCCAATACAACATAATTATTTTGATTTGCATGTAATTATCCAAATGTTATTAGAAGTACTTTAGATTTCTTGTTCAAATTAAATGTATTATATAATTTATATTTCAGTAACGCAGTTGTGTGGGACCGGTTGACATAACTGGGTTGAGTAAATACAACATTGTATTTCTTAGAGTGTACTTGTTGATCCTGGAGTATTTCAAAGTAGAATGGGAGGCAGAGCCTTCAGCTTTCAGGCCCCTCTTCTGTGGAACCAGCTTCCAGTTTGGATTCAGGAGACAGACAGTCTTTTTGCTAAAGCATATAGTTAGGGCTCGATCAGGTGACCCTGAATCCTCCCTTAGTTATGCTGCAATAGGTGTCGGCTGCTGGGGGATTCCTATGATACTGGAGTATTTCTTCTTCAGTCACCTTTCTCAGTTTCACTCTCTCTGAATATAATTATTAGTTGTTATTAATCTCTGGCTCTCTTCCCCAGCGTGTCTTTGTCCTGTCTTTAAAAAAGCACCTTCATGGAATTGTTTTGATTTGGTGCAATAGAAATGAAACTGATTGCTGAGATGCTGTAGTACTGTCGCTTTTTAAACAGTAACCCTAACCACTGCTCATTTTGTCCATACTTTCTACAGACACGTATTGGGCCACCTACACATTACAGCTACAGGAGATTTATGATGTCACGTTCTTTATCCGCCCACCCATTTGCAGCTTTAATGGCTTCCATTTGTCAGACAAAGTTTTTTCTACAAGTTTTTTTTAACGTGTCTGTGGATTTTCTTTTTTTTTTTTTTGTGCCCATTCATCCAGAAGAGCATTTGTTAGGTCAGACACCGATGTTGGACGTTTGCAATCTCCATTCTGGTTCATCACAATGGTGATCTAGGAGTTAAGATCAGGGCTCAAAGCAAGCCACTCTGCTTCTATGCCAGACACATTCAATCATGTCTTTATGGACCAAGTTTGTGCATTAGGTCACAGTCGTGCTGGAAGGGAAAAAGACCCTCCCTAAACTGTTCTCACAATGTTTTAAGCACAGACTGGTCCAAAATGTCTTGGTAACCTGAAACGTTAAGATTACCTTTCATTGGAACCACAAGACCCAGGCCAAAGTCAGAGGAGAAATAAATTAATACTATTAAAAACCTTTAGCTTTCAACTCCTAAAACCGATGCAGGTTTAATACTAACCTAAAATTCTGGAACATAGACCAAATGACATCAAAAATATCATTTCAGCGACACACGTGACAAACTGCGCCAATCAATGGGCATAGTTGTAGTTCTTCAAGGTTTGTGAGGGCATTCGGATTCATTTCCAGTTGTCAGCTGTAGAAAGGCCTCATAAAGCTCTAATTAGCTTCATTGTGTGGCTAGACAACGATAACAACAGCAAAGTAATCGTTATATAGCGTTTATTCTGAAGAACATATGGCTATGGATACTGCTGACTAATAGTAGTAATAGTAATTGACAGCTTCCAGTCAGTGGGTCCTTTGTTCTCTGATGCTTACATCTTCAAGCGCCATAACCAAGGTTCTATATTAAAATGGTGGCTTTTCATTGGCGTTAACTTTAGACATCACATTTATAAGGCTCTTTAAAATGTCATTTATTAAACTTTTCTCTTACCTGAAATCAATAAGTTATCTTAATTCAATGCAGATTATCACAAATTTCATACAGTATATTAATATGTAGTTAACATGTAGCTATCGAAATTGTGTTTTAATGACTTCGTAGGTACGCATAACAACAAAAATGATCATATTTGGCAAATGTTTTTTTATGAAAGATAACAAAATTGAAATACAAAACACTTATATGTCACAAAGCTGTGTGCCGCTGTAATGGACATGGAACTGAAGTTGAAAAGCTCAACATAAGAAAACGCTGGGAAACAAACAAACAAACAAAAAACTTCACTTTATACTTTCCATATTTATTGATTGATCTGGAGCGAGTCCTTTGTCTCCCAGGAAACTCTTCACCACTGAAAACAGAATGGGAAAAAATGAAGTTCCCCTCAAAGACACAACATAATAAAACATGTCTTTTAATTTCTCCCACAGTCAAAGCACATGCCTGCTTGCTTGATGACTCATTTGGAAAATGGATGTGAGGTAGAGAAAATGCCCAGAGTGTATAGAATAAATGTGATTACATTTGATCTGTACTCTAATACTCTCTATCTCTATGTATATGTGTGTTACATCTTTATTTCCCAAACATATCCCATATTTGTCAAATATCACAAGTTTGTTTTCCAATATGGGATTAAAAACAAAACAAAAACAACAACAACAACAAAAAAAAACATGTCCCTTCTCTGTAATCCTCGTCTGTTTTATGGTAAGCACCTGGCACATATTGGTCAGCAGACTTAATGTTGATGATGTCATTTCCTGGTTCAGTGGGGCAGCAGGTGACCTTGCAGGTGCCATCCTCCTGGTCCTCAGTGATTGTGTCCACTTAAGTGGGTCCTTCAATGGAAAGGCTCAAGCCACCGTAGCCTAATATAAGAAAGATGAGACTGACAAATGTTTTATTTGAATGATTAAAAAATAAAAAAAAATAAAAAAATCACAGTAGCTATACTTTCACTGAGCATATACCTGCATGATGAGTGTCAATGTAGAACTCTGTAGGTTCAAAAGTCCTGGCCTCGGTCAGCCCCGGTCCACTCACACGCACACGGTTTGCATCACCAATCTCTGACTGCTTGCTCATAACAGCGATTGGGCTGCTGGGAACATGACGACCATTCTTCTTGATGTTAAAAACTCTGCAGACTTTTCAGCCTGCAGAGTTCATCATTCACACTCGTGATGCAGGTATATGCTCAGTGAAAGCATAGATATTGTGATATTTTTCTTTTTAAACATTCAAATAGAATATTTGTCAGTCTCATCTTGTTATATTAGGCTTCAGTGGCTTGAGCCATTCCATTGAAGGACCCAGTTAAGTGGGCATTAACACTGAGGACCAGGAGGATGGCTGGTGACACGATGTGTTGCTTTTTGAGGCCTTTTAGCCTGTTTCACTTTGTCAGACAGGTTCTATTTAACTGATTTCCTGATTCACAAGTCTGCAATTAATCAGGCCTGAGTGTGTTTAGTAACACTGAACTGAAGTTTCCAACATTGGTTAATCACAGTTAACTCGTGATTTAACAAGAGGGGCAATTTGTTTTTACACAGGACCAGGGAGGTTTGGATAATCGTTCTCCCTAATCTATGAAATCATCATTTCAAAACTGCATTTTGCATTAACTTATGTTATCTGTGTCTAATATTAACATTTGTCTGATGATCTGAAACATGTAAGTGTGATAAATATGCAAAACACTAGGAAATCAGGAAGGGGGCAAAGACCTTTTCACATCACTGTAGATGTGATTACAGAATACCTTTTACATCCTGGATTACAATACCATATCCATCAACGGCAGATACTGGTCTCCATGACACACAGATACTGGAGTGGTCTGACCTGACCACACTCGCACTGCTTACCTGCGAAGTGGCTAGAGAGACAGAAAAAAGCCAGAAAACAAAGAAAAAACACAAAGCCAAAGAATGTCATTTGCACACTAGCATGGACAATAAACGTAGACACAGTGCACCCAGTAATTTTTGAACTTCCAAACAAGTATCAAGAGCAGTACTGGTATTGTACCGGTACTAGCTGCTGTCTCATTGTTCAGAGAGCCCATCATTATGCAGAGAAAGGAATCTGTGTCTCTGGACCAAAATGACTGTACGTGTAGTGCTGTAGAAACAAGACTGCCCAAAAACCCTGATGTTTCTATATGAGGAGACCTTCAAGTATGCATATCCTCCTGTAAGGGTAAAGTTAAGGGACGTTTGCACTTTTTGCATGTAAGCCGGTCGGTCTTAACTGGAAGTTGCACTTGAGCTGTCTTGGCATCTTTCCCTTGTTTGACTCACCAGTTTTGCCCTGAGCTGAGCTCAATTACACAATGAAGTTCATTTACGTACAGGTTATTGTATTAGTAATGCTATATTATACATAGAGACAGAAAATGACACGAAGGGCTACTGACCACAGAAAAGTAAAAGGTAACTGGGCCTAAAGACTAACGGGAGAGAAACAAGCTTTCTGTGATTCTATGATTTTTATTTCTGTGTTTTTGTGGTAATCTTGGATATCTTAGGTTGTCTCATTACTGTCATATATATCCTATCATTAAAACATTGGCTTCTAACAACTAACAGTGTCTCGAAAATAATTTAATAAATAAACAAATAATATACTAAAAAAATAAAAAAGGATGATTGACTCAAATGCATGACTTTTAACTTGTCTATTTTTTAGGCTGAACACTAGTGCTAATGTGACTTAGGTAAATGGTTTCAGGCTCTCCCCTCCTGTGTTTGAGAAATGCTCAGGATCAGAAAATGTGTGACTCACAGGTGCTATAGCGTACGGCCACAGCTTCACTCTGAGCTCCATCTCCATAGAGTGCAGACAGTGATATCTGATACTCCTTAAGACACAGGACAACAGTTTATTGAGATATTGTATTTTTTATTTCAAAATTTGTACTCCAACAACCCAATAGTTCTTCCCCACCTGCCTCAGGTCACCTCCACTTAGAGAGATCCACTTAATGAGGTGAGAAACATCATCATCATCTGCAGCTTCCCAGCGCACCGTGATGTCACTGTCTGAGAAATTAGTTACCCTAAGGTCTGAAGGAGGAGGCACCTTCACTAGAAGAAAAGAATAATGTGTATGGGATTTTTTTTTAAATGGGAAAGCTACATTTTTATATCTTTCATTATTAATAACATTTACAGTACTGTGCAAAAGTCATGAGCCAGACGCTGAAGTATTTCATTGGACATTATCTGGTTTTTCCAATCCTTTTTAATCCAGTTCTTGTACCTGACCGTTTTCTGAGTAATGTTTTTGTTTGTTTGTTTGTTTGTTTGTTTGTTCTGTGTAAACACTTTTTTTGTTTGTTTGTGTAAACAAAACTGACCATTATTGGAGAATTAAAAAGCACCTAATTCAAGGAATATGTGTACACATAACAGAAAACTTGGGAAAGAACCAATTTTAAATCTTTAAGCACTTTGTTACTAGCGGCCTGTCACAAAAACACATTTTGTATAGTGTTTTTTTTTTTATCTTGTTAATAAAATGTATACAAATGTGTGTGATTAATCACAATGTGTTAGTGTGTAATCACCCTGAGACATGCATGCCTGTCTGTAAGAGTCAGATCTAAAGCCACTTCTGATTTGGAGATGCAGCCTGCAGATTCTGTCCAGATTATCCCAGCTCTCTTCACTATATATCCAGGCTTCACTTATCAAATCTGTAAAATTCAGTCTTTGCTTATGGGCTCTCCGCTCTCCCCCAAGCTGGCGTTGTTCTTGGTAGCCATGACAACGGAGATAGTCCCAGCTTTCTAAATACAGGCCCCAACACCCCAAAAAAAAGAAAAGAAAAAAAACACTGGGATTCCCTGCGCAGACCAGGAATCCCCCTAGCAGACTGAAGCTACAGAGAGGATTTGAAGCCAGTGATCGAGTGAGACTCGAACCAGCGCCTGTCTGTGCTTCAATCTGCTAGGGGCCGGCAAGTGCTCTGCGCCACCTGCCGGCCGTGGAAGTCGTACAAATTTGGTATATTTGACTTCTCTGAATATAAATTATTTTTGAAAAGGAAAAATAATAATTTTATCGTGAGGCAAAACATGTATGGTGCTCGATAAAGATGACACGCCGACTCACTTCTTCTTCTTCTTCTTTTTTGCAAAGTTTGTTTTCATATTAAACCAGTGTCAGTGACGTCATTCTATGCGACTACCACAGGAAAGGAAAAGCCTGAATCGGTACATCTTTTTCTTTTATTTTTGTTGTCTAAAACACAAAAATCGCGAAACAGTCAGCTCACAAAGTTGCAGGTTGGTGGCAATTTGGCAGAACAGCCAATGACTTAAAACATTTAAGTGCATATATCTTGCCACAAGACATGTGCGCTAAGCTAGCTAAATCAGTTTCTGTTAGCGAATCAAGTTCAAGCTCCTCACATATCATCATCCAGGGTACAGTCATATGCTCATGAGGAGATCCCACGCAGGTAACACTACGGCAGTGTAACAAGTTAAATATGCACACATTTTAAGCTATTTCCTAATATCTAACCATTATGATAAATGTTTGCCTGCAACCGACAGAGCCAACACAAATGTCATTGAAAAAAACAAAACCCTGTGATAACATGTTTCTGTTTTTCTAGAATAGAAGAACCACAATTTAAAAAGCCAGTAGTAATAAATCTTTGTTGTTACTGCATGATTAGAATGAAGTACCTGAAGTCTGGCTGGAATAAGAAGTGGTAATCTGTGTACTGTGCGAGTGATCTGCATAATTCACCTCATCTGTTTGGATGGCAGAAGTCGGCTAACTACACAGCTAATTTCATCAGGCTGCTAATGAAACATCTAAAATGATAGATGGTTAACTACACAACGGAAGTAACAGCATTACAATCACTTGATTTAATTACATTCCCCCCCCAAACTTTTGATCCAAATTAGCAAAGTACTGCAGCCATCTGAACCTTCTAGGTGTTACATGTTACAGTGTTCCACTCTGGCCAGCTTTAAAAATGGAAAACTCTTTGCGTGGTTTACTCGGTTCTGTAAATAAGGCTCCTTTCATTTGTGAGACTGTATTCCACAGCCAGTTGTCTTCTCTCCCCTTTGGTCCGCCCTTACAAGGTGAAGGTGCTGCCCACCCATGATACCAGCAAGGTGGGTGCAAGTGGATCCGGCCTTAACACCACTGGAGTGCCCACCTCTCTGCCAGTGAAGGTCACCATTGATGCCAAAGATGCAGGTGAGGGACTGCTGGCAGTGCAGATCACTGTGAGTGCATGAACAGGGACCACACAATAATGTATTCAAAGCATTGATATTTAGGTAACAGTTTTTGTTTTCTCCTGAAGGACCCAGAGGGGAAGCCCAAGAAGCAAATATCTGTGACAGCCATGATGGGACCTACCTGGTGTCTTATGTGCCAGACATGACTGACAGATACACCACTCTCATTAAGTACGGAGGAGATGAGATCCCTTATTGACCCTACTGAATCAGGGCTCTGCCCACCGGAGATGCCAGCAAGTGCACTGTCACTGAATGTTGTCCAGTGGCCAGGTAGGACTCACTTCCTTGGTTGCTCATACACTTTTAGTTTTCTTTGAAAACGGCCCTTTAAGTCACTTAATCCATGACTTGAGTAAGCACTGTCCATTTGTTCATTTGATAGTTATTGTAGAAACAATAAGAAATGATGCTTTAGTTTTTTTGTAAATTATAGTCAAACATACAATAAACTGAGGTGTTCCCTTTGGTTAACAGAGCAATGTGATTATAAAAGTGGACAAAGCACATCGAGTTACCACAAATATCTTTGTATATTACGCAGTGGGGCAAAAAATGAGGTGACCAAATACTTATTTTCCACCATAATTTGCAAATCAATTCTTTTAAACTCAGACAAGTTAGAGGTATACCTATGATGAAAATTACAGGCCTCTCTCATCTTTTTAAGTGGGAGAACTTGCACAATTGGCTGACTAAATACTTTTTTGCCCCACTGTATTTGATCCTGTCTCCCTCAATACTATTTAATATCTAAATGCTTGATTCATCATATTATAACAAATGTGCTGTTGTAGCTACTGACAGTGAGTTTAATTACATTTTTTCCATCTACCAAAGAGAAATAATATCTCTTAGTGGCAGGTGGATCACACGTTGATTTTAACACTTTGCGTATGACTGGGTAGGATGAGCATTTTATAAGCGCTTGTGTGGTTTTTGTTTATGTAAGGAAATACATCAGTTTCCCTTGTATTTTAAATTTGAGTGAAGATCCTAAATTGGCCCCCACTCTTGACTTTGAGAAAGGCTAATCTGTGCTACCCCCACATGAGCACAGTGAGAAATAATACAGGCTTTCACTCAGGAGCAGGAAGGCTAAAGGCTGTTTAATGTCTGATCTAACTGTGTCAGACATGTGCGTTCTCACGTGCATGGACAATATCTTGAAAACTTCCGAGCTGCAGTGCATGTGTAAAAGTGGTTAGAAAGCAGTGCATTAACACGTGTTTTGTCTCTTTGCGTAGCTGCTCAGTCCATCCAGACTCCCCTCCATATGCAACAGTGATGCCAGCAACTCAAATACAAGCTCTCTCCAAGTGATTCCTTCATCATCAACATCTGCATCCACGATCCATTAGCTCAACAGCAACATCTGTCAGCTGTGCATCCAACTCGAGGGCATCGCCTGCTGTGCTCAGGCTCTGGGCCGCGATTTCCGTCCCTTGTTGATAGCCTCGCTGTATCCTGTGCTGGAGAAAGCTGGTGAGGAGACGCTGCTGGTCAGGCGGCGCTGAGCTCCATGTGGGACATCAGTAAGGCCTGTGGATACACTTCCCTCAAGGAACTGATCAATGAGAACTCTGACTACCTGCTTAATGACATATCACTCAACCTTCAGAGGCTCAGCCAGCATCCACAGGTAGTTATGACCTGTTTTTGTTTTTAGCCCAAAATGGAGACAGAAATGACTGCTGGAGGGTTTACCTGATTTCCTTCTTTGTCTGCTTAAGCCTGTGCTGCCCAGAGCTTGTACTGTATTTCATTGTAATCCTGTCTTGTTGGCCAGGCTCCACGGGTGTTGACAGTTATGTTGACTCACTCTGACTGCAGCCCGTGGTCGGGGACATCGTTCAGGATGTGCTGACGGCTCTGGATCCCAGCTACGAGCGCACAGCTGCTCTTTTCTGCTCCGTGCTGCACGCGCTCATGAAGGCACTGGGTAAGATTTCAACAGTGATGTCAGCTTTAGTCTCACGTATAAGGAAGAAAATGTGACTCAAGGCATTCGCTACCACATTTTTCTGTGTTGCTTAACTTTGTTTTCTGCAGTGCCTTTCAAAGTTTCTATCAATGAGTACATTTCAGGATATATAACTTTGCTTGTTATCAAATTATCAGTATCTTTGGAAACATTTAATACATCGTGGCGGTTTAAATGCTGAGTGGTTTTCTGTTGTAGAATTAATATTCATAATAATATTCATACAGAAGTTTTACAAGCAGAGAGCGCTGCATTCATCTGCTGTCTGATCCCAGCCTCAGGCTCCGACTCAAGGTACTGTATCAGTAGTTTTATGTAGAGTCAACTGTTGGACTAATAACAAAAATAATCATTCTTGTGAGGGTAGGACCGCCAGCGTTGGTACAATTCATCCTGTCAGAACTGTGTGGGTGACTGTTCACTGGTGTAATGCTCATCAAGGAAAAACATTCAGTCTGGTCCAGGAGTGAAACAGAAATAAGTCACGTGCTGAAGTCGTGCCTGCTCAGGAGTTTGGGCTCTCAATGAAGACCTCAATACTTAGTTTCAGCTCACATATAATCAGGATCAAAACAGAGATAACTGTTAGGTGTGTTGTGCGTCTTTGTCTTTAGGTACTGGATGTGCTGGAGTTGTGCATTCAGGTGCTGAGTGAGAGGGAAAATGAAGTGCTGCCTATGGCTCATGGCTGCTGGCCAGCACTCCTGCAGAGACTCACGGCCGATGACCCATTAGCAGTCCTCAGAGCCTTCAGGGTAAGTAAAACAAACCTCTCTTTTCATTATGTGAGTCTAAATTATTCAAGTCATCTTTAGTTTTTGTAAACTCTTAATAGTGAAAGAATGAAAGATTACACTCAACAATAGGCTTATTTCATTCAGAAATAGTTCTATTATTTTCTTTTTTGGGTTGTAAGAGTCTGTGAAGACTCTTTAAACTAACATTTCTTCTATGAGCACAGAAAAATCACTGTGTGGATGCCTTCTTAGAGGCTGCTTTTCAAACTGTCTCAGAGAATCACAAAGTAGGACTTTGGGATAAATGAAGCTGATAGTTTTTTGTCATCTTTGGTACAAGTGTCAGCTGATTCAACTTGTCGGTGTACATTAGGCTATTCGTCAGCTCCTGTCATCAGCTGGACTATTTTTGAATTTGTTATCCATATTTTCATTGATGAACTGACAAATTCAGACACGTTAAGTCTGTAAACAGTCATTTATTCACTCAGAGCTGCTGCTGGGAAATTGTTTCATCAGCTTTTGGATATATACGAGTTTTGTAAATGATAATTCATCCACGAGTACACAACGGGAAGGTTTTCTTGAATTTTGACAGCTTGCTGCTTTTATACATTACATTTTTGTACACTACATGCCAGGTGCTGTGCGTGCTGGGTGAAACATGTGGGGACTTTCTGAGGAGGAGGGTTGCTAAAGAGGTTCTGCCCAAGCTGAGCGCCTCTCTGGCACGGCAGGCTCCGATCAGCGCCAAGGCTGGGCCTGTCTACACACACACACACCCTGGCCTACCAACTGCAGCTGGCTGTATTGCAGGGGCTGGGCTCACTGTGCCAGAGACTGGATCTGGGTAAGAGAATAGAGACACAGTGCTCACAAACAGCACAGTTTCACCAAGACACAACATGAGTGCATCATCCTGTAGAACTGTACCTGGGATCTGGCAATGATCCAAGCAGCCACAACATGGACAAATCATAGCAAGACAACTATTCTTAGTATGATGCCTCACTTTATGAAGGTTGGTGCAACACGAAGCCCATTTATGTAAAACCACATGGTAGATAGATTACCTCTTTTCGCTGTGCTGTGTGGTGCACGGCGTCTTTGTTTAACTGCAATTGAAAGCCCAGGGAAGCATTTAGTTTTAAGGCGGCCTTTAACGCACCCTATATATGTCCGTTTCACATCTTATCAGTCCATACAGTAGCTGTTCTTAGCATTACAACTCCGACCCATACACATGGGCCAGTAACGCCCAATCTCCACGTGATACTTTCTTCACAAGCTTTTATCGCACTGGAGCCACTGTTTACAGGTAACACCATTGAAAGGGAGTGTCAGCAAGTGTCAGTAATGTTCAAGTGGCTGTGTGGAGTAGCACAACCACTGCTAATATAACACTTTTCAGATGCATTTGTACAAATTTGAATGTCTTTTACCGTCTTTATGGTGCTAGCTTAAAGTCATGCTGTAAATGTTAGCTTATTTTCTAGTCAAACATATTAAAACCATGTTAGGACAGAAGTATTACCTTCTGTCATGACTAATTAAGTTACTAGTTAATAAAGTTACGGCTAACATGATAGTGCTAACCCATAACCCCGAACTCTGTAATACTATAAATGATGAGTGATTTAAGTTAACACTAAACGTTAAACAGTGTCTCCTGAACATTTATAATCAGGTTTGAGTCTGGCTGCACTGAGTTTTGAAGATGCAAATTTAGCATGATGGCTGATGGTGCTGTGTAAGCTTCTACTTACCTTCTACACTGTGTTTAACACAGATTTCAGAATAGCAAAGAGGAGCGCTGTTGCTTCATCCTTAATACTTTAGAGAAGAACTGGATTGCAAATCAAAAGGTCCTTAATAGCTTTTTGTCCTCCCCGACCCTCAAAGCCAAAGTTCAGCCATGAGAGCTGATGGGACACGATGAGTAAAAGTGACATAATCAGAAACAAAGGGGAGCAACAATACTTCACATTTGCATTCTTTGGAGAAAAGAATATGAAAAGGCTGTCTGCGGTTTTGGATTGATGTCCTTCTCCTGAGCCTCAAAGAAGTAGGGCAGTGTCACGGTCCTTTTGGCAGCAGAAAGCTGCTGAGCGCTGGAATGAAGCACGGCCATACCAGCTGAAATGTCTCACTGACACAGAAACTGTTGGTCATCCTCTGTTTTGCTACTGTCTTCACCCTGCTGTTATTTGGTCTCATCTCAATAACGTACTTTTCTATATAGCTAAGCTTGATGAGCGATGCCTTGTTGGCTGACATTTATGTCTTTGAGCGTGTGAGAACTTTAATAATTATAAAACCACATGAATTTGACAAATGTCCTTTTAACTGTCAGCTCATAGTGAAGTACACTGAGCCACCCTGAGCTATAATATCAAAATAGAAGCTGCTACCTTTGTCGAGAGTGGCTGGATCTGAGTGCGTACTACTTTCAGTTATTCAAATTTGCTTAATTTGTTAAAAGAAAGTCCTATGTGCAGAGAGTGTCTTCCAGAGGAATGGTTCTGTGATGTTCTACATCACAAACATCAGCCACTCCACAACAGAGAAAGTGTTATTGATGTTTTTTTGAAACCATTCCTCCAACCACATGTATTATTAGAGTGGACGGTCAAAATTGCACTAATATACAAGGTATTTCCTCATGAGATACTCAGTTTTGGTTTTCATATGTGTCTACATCCAGTTAGAAATAATCTATTTAAGTGGTTTTCTCTCTTTTGGTAGCTCGCATTCTGCCAACAGTGAAGCTTCGAAACTGCTCCTGTGGGGACGTAAACTTCACAGTGTCAGCAGGAAAAATAGTGATTTTAATCAACATTAATAGTAAACAGCAACCTGCTATTTAGGTTAGGGTGATGGATTTGAACATAGTGTGATGAAGCATGTTTTCTGCCCTTGCTGTACAATCAGAACATGGTATTGCAATAACAGAAGTCATCTGTGAAGGCAGTGATTTATTAGTCATGTTGTTTATTTTTCTTTTTGGTCCAAGGACGTTATGATGTGCACCAGGCGACATACAGATGTCAAACATGCCAGCAGCAGTGCAGCCCTGATTTAAAGGACCTGATTAGGAGTGGATATTGGCCAGCATCTGTCAACATGTCTACTCTTTACACTTAGACCCTTGAGCTCCTTCCAGGAACTAAAAGTATTTTCTCCATGATTCTCCAGGGAAGCTTTTGCAAAACTGTTGGAGCGTGGTACTAAGTGTGGGGGAAGGGTGAGTGAAGTATTTCTTTGATATGGTTTTTCAATAAGCAGATGCAAATATTTATTTCTCTGTTATATTTCTGTACATACAGACTGGGCATGCCAACAGCGATGCAGTGCAGCACAGCTTTCTTGATGAGGAAGAGCAGCTGTGCTGTGATGTCAGCTTCAGCTGCCCAGCATGCACACCTGAAATGTTGGCGGTTTCAGTTGATGGGAACAGAAAGCTATATCACTTTCAGCAAAACGAAAGGTGCTCATTGTTGATGTTATTTGTTTTTGTGTTTTTATGCATATATTTCTTTATACCTTCCATGGTTAGACTTTATTGTTTCTCTGATGTTGCTCTGATGACTGTGACTTTTTTGATGGCGTTTTTGTTGCTGAAGACAGCCAAGTGTCTGCATTTGTTGACTCTTTTTCTTTTTGGTTAATTTGACATAATAGTTTTTACTATAGTAACCAAATGTCTGTCTTCTGCAAAATGACTACTGTTAAATTAAACTAAATGGAAAATCTTGTCATTTACTTAATAATTCCTTGCTATTTTATTATATTTGTCACGTGTCATAGACACGGGGAAGAGGCACCATGGGGATTCCCAGTGGACAGCAGCACGAGAGACTTCAAGGAAGTGGAGGTCGCTGTGTGTCGACATGGATTAATGTGTCTTTTGTGTCACTTTCACTTCAGGGACAGCAAACAGGTCGCCGTGGTGTATTTCAGGAACGGTTACATGCCTGACAACTACACTTCTGAACAGGTCCGACTTTTGATTTGCACTCAGAATGATTACATCAAAGAGTTTAGTTAAAAACACTCAAATGAAACCTGCAGACTTGCTTAAAGTGATTCGTATTCATGAGAAACTGGAACGTCATTATCATTGAGTTTATTTCTTTCCCTGCTTAGCAACACCAAGTCTAGCCCTGATTGGCTGATATAAGTGACAACAGACCTGTCGCTGTGTCAGTCTGAATGGGTGATTAGAGACCAACACATGTTTGTTGCTGTTTCATGTTCTCCGCAACATTGTGTGCAGTTACTGCAGCTGTGTGTGCATTCTGCTGGCAGGAACAGGAAACAAGTGAAAGAAAACTGGCGAGCACCCTGGAAGGAAAAGTTAATCAGACATAACAAGTTAAAACAGTTTGCAAGTTTCAAGCCAAACTGCTGAATCTACTGTCCAGGTTCTCCTTGATAGCGTGACTCTGTTGTTCTCCTTCATTCTTCTGTCTCTGTCACATCTCAGCGTAATATAAACCAACTATTGTCACGCTCTGCTGGTCGGTGTGCTGGCAAGCAGAGAATTCATTGTCTGTTTTCAATTGCAGAGCTGGGATGCTCGTCTTCTGATGGAGTGCTCTCGAGCTGTGTCCAGATATCAGCGCTCACCTGGCTGGTACTAAGAAGGTTCAGGAAGTGCTCGCCAGACCTGGAGTCCTGGACAGATTCTTCCCAGACCAGCCTCAAGCTGTGCAGCAGATCCGAGCGACATTCGCTGACCTCTACACTCTAGACATGGTGAGAAAAAGGACACGAGTTTTTCATTGTTTGGAAAATTTGGCATTAGATAATCCTCGCCTGGGTTTTGCTGTCCAGTGTAAGCAATATCATTCACATTTTATTCCTCTGATTTATTTTCTGTGGTTGCGCTCGTCTACAGGGTCCAGAGATGTGAAGTCAAAGTTCCACCTGCACCTCCACCTGTTCTTGTAACAGTATGAACACTGACAGAGGTGAGACAGCAGAAAAGTCTTTGTTTATTTTTGTAATAAGTTAAGGAATTAAGTTACGAACAGTGATTAAATAAACTGTTTCTTGCATTTTTGATTTAATGATTGTGTTTAGGATTATTTCAGAAACATGTTTAGAGGATCTTTGTAAGCCTGTATTTACTTTAAAAGAAGGGAAGCACTTCATTCTACAGAAAAGGTGACACATTACAGATGAGTTCATAAAAAGTGTCTCTGTCACTCTTTCAAGGCTGTCACTTTTTCTTTTTTACTGGAACAGCATGGTAAAGTAGGTCTAGGGTGCCATCTTGTGGCAGTGTGTTGTTACTACAACATATGAAATTGTGTTTCTATTGGAAATATAATTCAGCGCCACCGAGCCGCTCTCTCAGTTACAAACTGAACCTGTTTTTTTTAGACAGATAAATCACTAAGCACAGTGAAGCTTTTGGTTTTGTAAAAGTGTTTCTTATTCAAAATGCATGTTGATTTTTATAAGGTTGAAGAGCAGTTAGCAGTGCATTCATGGACATCTTTAAACTATTAATTGAAGAATCTTTGGTCATGATGGCATGAACTAGAAATGTGAGCTCCAGGTGAGACTGCACAGAAGAACAAGTGTCCTTAAACTGCATCAACTGATGACTTCTTACAATTTTATTCTACTGTGTGTTTTTATCATTGAACGTTTATGTCTTTGTGTACACATACTAACACAAGCTACTGTAACTTAGAGAAGCTCAGCAATATATTATTAAGTACACAAACAGTTCCAGGTGCTGGACTGTTTGAAGACCCCACTTTGGATCATGTGAAGGACATTTAGTTTTTTGTTACAGGCATTGAAGGGTTAATGCTCTTAATTGCATAGTACAGTGATAGATAACTTGGTAGAGCTGGTCCAGCTTGTGAACCAAAGAATAATATCTAGTATGTTGTGAATGAAAAAAATAAATGGTATGACTGTTCATTTACCGAACCCTAACCTGTGAGATCAGGCTCACATATCTGATCATAGAAATGGGGGACTTTTCAGGAAATGTACCTAAAAAAATAAAAACAAGAGTAAGATGGGAAAGTCAGAAGGAAATAAGAAACTTTCTCAATTGTGAGAAATTCTGTGAGAATTTTAGCTGGATTGTCTGTGGTATAACTGGCATGTAACAAGAGGAGTCACCCACTGCTGCCCATTACAAAGGAAGAGGTTTTAGGACTTCCAAACCATCTTCACTGTTCCCATCAGGAGGCATCCATTTCTTTGTTACACCCTATGCTTTGAGAAATACACTATTATCACACCACAGTGAGCCAGTTGCATGAACACCAGCCTAATCAGACTTCTGCAGAGTCTCAAAGTTCTTTAGGAGTCTGCTTCTTGTGTCCAACAGGAAGAATTCTGTCCATAAACAAAGGATTTTAAAATGTACCATTTTTTTTCTTTTTACTTTTGTAAAGTAACCTAAAATTATTATTGCCTCAAAAGGATTTATACTCTGATCTATGGGTTTTTTGTTTTTTAAATGTTGTTCTAAGCGGCCAACGAATTGTTAATGCATGATTAAAGTGAATTGTTAATTTATCGTTTCTGGTTTTACTATAAACAGACTGGGGACGCTTGTGTTTTCTTTCTTCCTCAAATGATCAGATAAGACTTGAGTAAAAGAAACAATGCAAAGGCATTTTGCTGTGTTCACAGAGGGTCTTGAGGGTGTGTGTAAACGGAAAGATCTTGGCGATGGGGCATAAATTTGGGCACCACAAAAAAAGAAATGAAATCAATATTTAGTCGATCTGCCATTTGCAGAAATTACAGCCTCTAAACGCTTCCTGTAGGTTCCAATGACAGTCTGGATTGTGGTTGAAGGTATTTTGGACCATTCCTCTTTACAAAACATCTCTAGTTCATTCAGGTTTGATGGCTTCCAAGCATGGACAGCTCTCTTTAACTCACACCACAGATTTTCAATAATATTCAGGTCTGGGGGCTGAGATGGCCATTCCAGAACGTTGTTCTTGTTCCTCTGCATGAATGCCTTAGTGGACTTTGAGCAGCGTTTCGGGTCGTTGTCTTGTTGAAAGATCCAGCCCCAGCGCAGCTTCAGCTTTGTCACTGATTCCTGGACATTGGTCTCCAGAATCTGCTGATACTGAGTGGAATCCATGTGTCCCTCAACTTTGACAAGATTCCCAGTACCTCCACTGGCCACATAGCCCCACAGCATGATGGAACCACCACCATATTTCACTGTAGGTAGCAGGTGTTTTTCTTGGAATGCTGTGTTCTTTTTCCTCCATGCATGACGCCCCTTGTTATGCCCAAATAACTCAATTTTCGTTTCATCAGTCCACAGCACCTTATTCCAGAATGAAGCTGGCTTGTCCAAATGTGCTTTAGCATACCTCAAGCGGCTCTGTTTGTGCTGTGGCCGGAGAAAAGGCTTCCTCTGCATCACTCTCGCATACAGCACCTCCTTGTGTAAAGTGCGCCGAATGGTTGAACGATGCACAGTGACTCCATCTGCTGCAAGATGATGTCGTAGGTCTTTGGTGACAAGGACCCCGTGGAGCGAGGCGTCCTCAACCTCTCCACAGCACAGGTGGAATACAGCGAAGACCAGCAGGCCATGCTTAAGGTACGGCTGGATGTAACACGCTTGTCTACAAGACTTAAAAACAGTTTCTACCATCAAGCCATACGACACCTCAACCACAACACTTAAGCACACACAACACACTCCACAGGATGCACTCAGAAGCTACCCTGCAGCTTCACAAGCACACTGTATAATCTGCACTGGTCACTTCCCTTTATTGGTATTTATATTGAAAAAAAAGTGCAATACTGTAAGAACTGCCACTACAAATTTTGTACTGTTCACTTTATACTGCTGCTCATTCCTGCCACTGTGCAATATCCCATTTACCCCTGGCTGTACGCTTTTAATCCTCTGCTAGCAGGAACGAGAAGGTACACACACACACACAGACACACACACACACACGCTCCTCACACCACAGTCAAACGTGCAGCTTCTGCACCCTTCAAAAACATTCCCTTCTCCTCACAACGTAAAACTCTCCCCGCAGATCTAAGCTGGCGAGGTGGCGCAGCGGCCTGACCAAGAACTGAGCTTGCGGAGCGGTATGCGGGAAAACCACCGCTTCCATCCTTTCCTGAAAAGCCTTTGAAAATACCGAAAATACCAAGTGTTAAAACTTATTAATCATTGTGATTCTTGACAGTTTTCTCTTGTAAGTAGACTTGTGGCTTAAGTCTCTTTTCATGCGACTAAAACGTTGAAGTTCCACAGAACTTTTGCCTCCCCGCTTCCCTCCAGCAACCCCGCTGCCAACTTAGCTTTCCTCCTCTCTATTCCCTCCCCTCAGCTTTTTGTGTTTTTGTTTCCATGACAATGTTTGGGTCTAATTTTGTTCTGCTTCGTTGGCATTCCCAAACTCCCCTAACTAAGTAGCATGTTGTAGTAGTCTACTTGTGTGTGCACGACTCTCCAGGAACTTTCCGTTTGCCAATCATCTGTACAAAAAAATGTCGCTATCAGTGTTATTTGTCTCCTGAAATGAGTTTCATTCTATTTTGGGGTTTTTTTTGTTGTTGGTTTTTTATTAAATTAACATGCTTGCATGATACCTGCAGCAGTCCTTGGGAGAAGACCAGGTTTGCTCAGTTTAAAACAAAAATTAACCAAATCAGCCAGCTTACATTTGAAACCATGAAGGAAAAATCTACAGATCTCTCCAAGTGACGTGTTAGGTTATGCGCTGCTACCTAAACTATAGCTAATAGATTTATAGGGTATTTTTCTTCTCGCAGTGAGATTTGCATCAGGCTGAAACAGGCTCTGAAACAAAAACTCAAAGTGGGAATGAAATTTGACAGGAGGGCCACGCCCGATTTCCACGGTTATCCACGTCATACTTAGATCGGGCCATCGCGTATAGGTGTAACGGAGAAACAGCCAATCAAATCGCAGCTTTTCAGGCATTGGAAAAAAGGAATTTTTTTTACACTGAAACGTCTGAACGCGGGTTCGAGTCCTGGTTGGGACAAAGGTTGTGTTACATTATCAAAAGTTAAACACCATTTTCAATTTACTTATTGTGGATAACATTTATTTTTTACTTTGCTTTTTCTTATTATTTCATTATCATTTTATTTATATTATATAGTGTTATGGCCTGTGGAGCAATTTTTCTGCATTACGTACCTATACTGTCATAAAGTACATAACTCATCTGTATCATCACAGTTTTGAGATGATACATACCAGACATATAGTCTACAATTATGCAGACATCCAACTTTTAATACAAAGACTAAAGCTAAAACTATAATACAGATACATTCTGATGACATAGAAAATGAAGCTTATACATAATTTCAATAAGGCATATCTGTAATAAGTCATCTGTCTGCTTCCTGGTGGCTGCCAGTTTATATCTATTCATTTTCCAGCACAAACTCAGTACTGACATCATTACTTTATTCCAGTCATGCTCTTGCCAGCCTCCACTCTGCATGCTTTAAATCTGTTGCTCTTCTGCTTCTGCCATTCTGCGTTTCAGATCCGCAGCCATGCAGCCCGCCTCCTCTCCTTTCTCCTCCTCACTGTGGTCACTCAGAACCTTGTCCCAGCCTCCATCTTCATCTTCATTACTATCAGCATCTTGACTCTGGGGTGGTTGTTTTGCAAAATCCTGTCACTGCTGGGATTCTTTTTGCTATGATGGGTCATTGGAGTCTTAACTGCAAAACAGTTAGATTTATTTCTGTATCTCAATAAATCATGTTCAGTTTTTCCATATGATCTCTCCTTATTGAATTGTTTTTGTAGATAAGCTTCAAGCTAGCAAGCAATACCTAAATCAAAAATATTATCACCAGAAGTGAGAAACTGTCTGCAGCTCCAGCTGTGTGCTGCATGTATTAAAGATAACTTCAGACATTGTGTGGTGGTCATGTCTGAAACAGGCTGTACAGTCACACAGATAAAAGACAGCAGTCATGTTTCTAATAATATAAATGAAAACAGAAAGATTATGACGATAAAAGCTGTGAGACCCCTCTAGAGAAAGGACGGCTTGTTATCATTACATGAAGTGATTTAGAAATAGTATGTAAGCTTTAAGGCCAGCACTCACAACTTACTAAACTGATTACCTGATGGTGAGCACACACAGATATATAAACATATAGGTGAACTCTAAGAAGAAAACTGTGTTGATATTTTTGCAGAAAACTATTTATTTACACTTTTATATTTACAATCTGTTTTTATTTATATAAACAAAAGAAACATTCACAACTAGAACAAAACTGTCTTATGTACAATATCAACTGTTTCTCCTTTATTTACTGTTTTCTTCCACCATACAGCCAGCATACAACTATACTATTAGAGGAACATCGCCAGAACGTGGCCAAACACACAAAAACAAGAACAAGACAATATATAAAAGTTCAAGTTCAGGCTCAGCTTTGGAGAGCAATTCATGTAAAACTATTTTACTCCAGTTCTGAAACATTTCATTTGAAAACCTTTGTTTGCTCCTGAAGATCCTCTGGGTGTGGACCCTTCTGCTGCTGCTGGCACAGTGACTAGTTATGCAGAGACAGAGGACAGAGGCATATGAGATGTAAACAGACTTAGCCATTATCACTTCTGACATTTAGTAATAACGCAGTACTTACAGCTCTGCATGTGTAGTTTTGGAGGTGAGATGCTCAGCATTGCGTCCTCCAGGTCTTTATCCTCATCCATCCCTATGATGCAGGCAACAAATAGATAAATATATACTGAACTTATTTCACATCAACAACGTTATTAAAATATTATTAAAACAACTTACCCAGGGGTTTAGTTGGAGCATTTGTGGAAGCAGATGCAGACTGCTGCTTCTTCCGCAGGTACTGCTGCAGCTTATGCATCCATGTTGCTTGACTGCAGCTCTTCCTCATGATAAAGTCTGCATAGCCGTCACCTCTGCCGTCCCAAATCTCCTTCCAGGTGCTCTTGGCTCGTGAGCCAAAGCCAACCAGCTGATCATCCTCAGAGGCTTCTGCTGCAACACTCACTCTGCTGACCTCGTAGTCCAGAAGAGTTTATATCTCTGCAAAACTGAGGGCATACTGTACAAATGAATGCAAGCTCTCCTTGCCTTGCCTTTCTTCCACAGAGGTCCCTGCAGCCTCTTCCTTCTGGAGCTCTTTGATCAGGTACATGGTGTACCCGACATCATTCTCCAGAAGCCACCGGAAAGATTTCCCTTTAAATTTTCCAAACTGCAGGATGTACTCTCCCAGCACTTCCTTCATGTTGGAGGCATCGCCTCCTCTCTGATAGACGACAGTCAGAGCATTCTAATGTACAACGTCCTCCCTCACAGGTGCAGACTTGTCCTGAAGCTTGGGGTCATTTTTAATCCGTCGAGCTTCTTTTGACGGGTCCTGGAGAAGGTATCCAAGTGGCCCCTTGCGGAACGCCACAGAGATTTTCCATGGATATGGTGCAACTTTCTTGTGCATCTTGACATGCAGTGAAAAAATAAACAGTTATATTAAACAAAATTGATTCCAAACACAAACAAAGACATTTCAGGTTATAATCTTGCTGCACATTGTGGCTGGGTTTAGACAGCAGGATGCAGGAGAACAATAAAGAGACACAATTTGAAAGAACATTGACAACATTTGCGATAAAAGTGTTTTTTCCTCCAGACATAACAAATTGTTCTGTCTGTAAATAAAAACCTTTCATGGTTGAATGATTATTGGCATATCTGCAAAATTTGTGATAACTGCTTAGTAGTCATGGCACAGAAGAATTGCTGGTAGATTATCAACATATCTATTTAAGCTATCGTGTTTATTCATACACGAGTGGGCATTGCTCATGTTAGTGAGATATCAAGACAGACTTTCGCATTGATAAGGTGACTGACCATTACAACATGAAAGTAATACATTTTTTTTAAAGCAGGTTCAGTCATTTAGCATGTCATCTCATAACAAGCCACTTATCGGTTATTTAATTTACCACATTATAGTAATGTCAGTGTCACAGCAGTCAGAAACCTACCAAGTTTATTTAACACGTCAATGAAACACGCAATTTATTTAAGGAGCAGGTTCATTCGTGATTTACCGTGCCACTTTACAACAGCGGATAAACTCCCACTGTCTTTAACCGAGCA
This sequence comes from Pelmatolapia mariae, assembly GCF_036321145.2. NCBI lineage: Eukaryota > Metazoa > Chordata > Actinopteri > Cichliformes > Cichlidae > Pelmatolapia > Pelmatolapia mariae. The sequence goes on along the minus strand of NC_086236.1, from coordinate 33,773,017 downwards.
ATGGATGCTTCGTAAATGCAATCGCAACATGCCTATTACCTGTAATATACACCTGTAAATGTATGCTGTTGGTTTACTCTTATTCCAAATGACGTTTCTTACCTTTGATCAATGAACGAGGATCGTTGAGATGTGTTGCGAGCGGTGAGTTACTTGTTCTCTCTCCCGAAATGTAAAAGTGGAGATTTTTTAAAAGTGCCGCCGCATCTCAAACTCGCAACAGCGCCGGAAGACCGTAGTGGCCAAAAATATATTACATCCGTAGTGGTTTAGCACTGTCGCTACCCGATCCGTACCGGAAACCCGATCGGTACCCCGCATGCGCAAATCTTACGTCACTTCCTCTCTTTGCCAACATTGCGACAGTTAATGTTTTTGAATGACACGGTTGGCGCCCAGTTAGCTCCTAGCATTTCTCAACAGCTCTGCCTCATTTTCGACTACCGGGACATTTAAACAGTGGATAATCCATTTACAAACAATTTCATGCTTTTCTCCTCAACAGAGAGCGTTCCCCGATTGAATAACAGCGCCGTAAAATAAGAAGAATGGCGCTTAATTACAGAGTTAATAATACAGACTTTGTAATATGTTACGTGAAGATTCATCAGCCAGATGACGTGTTTACTGACAACTGACAGTGATAGTGGACATCATCATCACTATTCCATTCAATCCTCTCCACACAGACAAGCATAAACACACTGACTATCACTAAATCAAATTTAATACACGTTTGTAATGACGCTAAGTCAGTTTACAATAGGGTTCGTTCGCTCGGTCAACAGGGGGCGGCATCCTCGTACACTGGGGAGTAAACTGCTACTAAACGAACAGAAGAAGAAGAAAACCCCTGCACATGCGCGGTACGGATCGGGTAGACCCGATTTGTACGGTCCGACTTTGCACATGCGCAGGAAGGATCGGGGAGTCCTGATCCGTAATTATCTTTTTACTTTTTTGTTTTTGTCTACATTATATTAAATGTTTCATAATCGGAAACATTTTAAGAGACACTTATTATTCTTAACATCTTAACAGATATTCTGACCTGTAACTATCGTAAAACGCTTCGACCGGAAGTAGACACCTTTCGCGCATGCGGGGTACCGATCGGGTTTCCGGTACGGATCGGGTAGTGACAGTTCTTACCTTTGCAAATCACAGTAAACACTGAACCAAGATGGCGCCCGCGCGAACGAGAAATCTGAACTACGGTGTCCTGCAGAGGACAAATGGTCAAAATTGCTAAAATCTACAACGTATATGCAGCTCAACAGCGACACCTTGTGATTTATTCCAGTCACTGCCTTACATATATATGTGTGTGTGTGTCTGCGCAATATACATATATGTAAAATATACAGAGGCATAGTGTTGAAGTTCCGGTAAGTGAGAGTGAGGTGCCTATGAAGTGTCACTGTTCAGCAGTCTGGTGGCCTGATGGAAAAAGCTGACCCTCAGTCTCCTAGTTTGGGACCAGATACTCCAGTACCTCCTGCCTGATGGAAGTAGTTTGAACAGTTTATGACTGGGGTGGGTGGAGTCTTTGATTATCCTTGCACCGCTTTCTGTAGATGTCCTGGAGGGAGGAAAGCTCGCCTCCAATTATCCTTTCAGCACACCGCACTACTCTCTGGAGAGCTTTGCGGTTGTAAGCGGTGCTGTTGCCATACCACGCGGTGATGCATCCAGTGAGGATGCTCTCAGTGGCACAGCGGTAGAAGGTCCTGAGGATGCGGGGGCTCATGCTGAATCTCTTCAGTCTCCTGAGAAAGAGTCACTTCACTGTTTTGATGTTTGAACTGACCATGTGAGATCCTCCACCAGATGTACATACACCTAGGAAATGGAAGCTGCTCACTCTCTCCACAGCAGCGCCGTTGATGGTGATGGAGATATGTGCTTCTCTACACCTCCGGAAGTCCAGTATCAACTCCTTTGTCTTTGTGATGTTGAGGGTGAGATGGTTCTCTTGGCACCAGTGTGTCAGGGCGCTGACCTCCTACCTGTGAGCCGTCTCATCACGTTTGGTGATAAGGCCCACCACTGTTGTGTTTTCCGCAAACTTCACAATGATGTTGGAGTTGCTAGTGGCCGTGCAGTCATAGGTGTAGAGTGAGTACAGGAGAGGGCTCAGTACACACCCCTGTGGAGCACCAGTGTTCATTATGACAGGGGATGAGGTGATGCTGCCCAGTCTGACCACTTGGTGTCTGTCAGACAGGAAGTTGAGGATCCAGCTGCAGAGAGAGCTGCTCAGTCCTAGATCCTGCAGTTTCCTTCAAGGGAACGATGGTATTGAATGCTGAGCTCTAATCTACAAACAGCATTCTCACAAATGTGTCTCTCTTCTCCAGGTGCGAGAGGGCAGTATGTAGTGTCGGGGCTATGGCGTCATCAGATTTGGTCTATTTGGGATGTTTTCACCTGTGGTCTTGGGCCAATATTAGTGTAAGTATCTATCTAAATAATCAATCAAAATAATTCACATGTTCAGTACTAGAAGTTCCAGATATGTGAATGTTGTAGCCATAGTGGTCACTGTTGAAAGTTCAGCAACAGTAAACTGTGTTGTGAAATGGAGACATTTATCTGAGCTACAGGACTCACATTCTCTGCTTTTACATACAGTGGCTTGCAAAAGTATTTGGCCCCCTTGAACTTTTCCACATTTTGTCACATTACAGCCACAAACATGAATCAATTTTATTGGAATTCCACGTGAAAGACCAATACAAAGTGGTGTACACGTGAGAAGTGGAACATGTGGATCCCACATATTAAACATGTAACCAAAATTGGATTTTATCATCTAAAAAATATAGCCAGAGTCCGCCCTATTCTCTCTCGGGCCAACACGGAGATGCTGATGCATGCTTTTATTACCAGTCGCATTGATTATTGTAATGCCCTGCTCTCTGGTCTCCCCAAAAAGAATATTTCACCTTTGCAACTTTTGCAAAACTCTGCAGCTCGTGTGCTGACGAAGACCAGAGGGCGGGCCCACATTACACCGGTTTTACAATCGCTGCATTGGCTCCCTGTGTGTTTCAGGATCGATTTTAAAGTTCTTTTATTGGTTTTTAAATGTCTTAATGGTCTTGGGCCTTCTTATCTTTCAGATCTGCTTTTACCATATGAACCCTCACGGACCCTGAGGTCCTCTGGTACTGGCCTTTTGATTGTCCCTAAAGTCAGGACACATACTCACGGAGAGGCAGCTTTTCAGTGGTATGGTCCTCGACTGTGGAACAGCCTGCCGGAGGAGCTCAGGGCCGCAGAGAACGTTCATGTTTTTAAAAACAGGCTCAAGACCCACCTTTTTAATTTAGCTTTTAACTAACGCTTATTTATTTTATGCTTATTTATTCTATCCTGTTATTCTATTTATATTATTAATTTAGTTTTACCTAATATCTATTGATTGTATTCTTATTCATTTTTTATCTTCTTACTCTGTTTATACTTATATTTATATTGTATCCCACTCTTATTTATTTTATCTTTTTATCCTGTTTATATTCTTATTAGGTTATATCTCCAGTGTTTCCTCGGAGGGGGCTCTCTGCACCGGGGCTGTGATCGACCGTGGCTGCTGGGGCTCTGTGAATCCTCTCAGCCTGGCTGGGGGGCTTCTTTGCCGCCCTCCTGCTGTGTGCCCAGCCTGGAGGCTGCGGTCTGTGACCGGCTCCCGGTGCAGACAGCTCCCTGTGATAGTGTTTCCTCACTTGGCTAATGCGTACCCAGCCCAATTTTATTCTTTAAGTGTGTGTGTGTGTATATGTGTGTGTGTGTGTGTGTGGGGGGGGGGGGGGGGGATGTGTGTATCCATGACCGTTTCTGTTAATGAGAGTGCGGGGAATGAGTGGGAGGGTGGGGTGGGGTGGGCTGCTTTTAACCATGTAAAGCACTTTGTGCTACAGTTTGTTTTGTATGAAAAGTGCTTTATAAATAAAGATTGATTGATTGAAAAATCATACATGATTCCAAACATTTTTTACAAATAAATAACTGCAAAGTGGGGTGTGCGTAATTATTCAGCCCCCTGAGTCAATACTTTGTAGAACCACCTTTTGTTCCAATTACAGCTGCCAGTCTTTCAGGGTATGTCTCTACCAGCTTTGCACATCTAGAGACTGAAATCCTTGCCCATTCTTCTTTGCAAAACAGCTCCAGCTCAGTCAGATTAGATGGATAGCGTTTGTGAACAGCAGTTTTCAGATCTTGTCACAGATTCTCGATTGGATTTAGACACCAGACAGGTCAGGGATAAAGTTATTGAGAAATTAAAGCAGGCTTAGGCTACAAAAAGATTTCCCAAGCCTTGAACATCCCACGGAGCACTGTTCAAGCGATCATTCAGAAATGGAAGGAGTTTTGCACAACTGTAAACCTACCAAGACAAGGCCGTCCACCTAAACTCACAGGCCGAACAAGGAGAGTGCTGATCAGAAATGCAGCCAAGAGGCCCGTGGTGACTCTGGACAAGCTGCAGAGATCTACAGCTCAGGTGGGGGAATCTGTCCATAGGACAACTATTAGCCGTGCACTGCACAAAGTTGGCCTTTATGGAAGAGTGGCAAGAAGAAAGCCATTGTTAAAAGAAAACCACAAGAAGTCCTGTTTGCAGTTTGCCACAAGCCATGTGCGGGACACAGCAAACATGTGGAAGAAGGTGCTCTGGTCAGATGAGACCAAAATGCAAAACGCTATGTGTGACGGAAAACTAACACTGCACATCACTCTGAACACACCATCCCCACTGTCAAATATGGTGGTGGCAGCATCATGCTCTGGGGGTGCTTCTCTTCAGCAGGGACAGGGAAGCTTGTCAGAGTTGATGGGAAGATGGATGGAGCCAAATACAGAGCAATCTTGGAAGAAAACCTCTTGGAGTCTGCAAAAGACTTGAGACTAGGGCGGAGGTTCACCTTCCAGCAGGACAACGGCCCTAAACATAAAGCCAGGGCAACAATGGAAGGTTTTAAAACAAAACATATCCATGCGTTAGAATGGCCCAGTCAAAGTCCAGATCTAAATCCAATCGAGAATCTGTGGCAAGATCTGAAAACTGCTGTTCACAAACGCTGTCCATCTAATCTGACTGAGCTGGAGCTGTTTTGCAAAGAAGAATGGGCAAGAATTTCAGTCTCTAGATGTGCAAAGCTGGTAGAGACATACCCTAAAAGACTGGCAGCTGTAATTGCAGCAAAAGGTGGTTCTACAAAGTATTGACTCAGGGGGCTGAATAATTATGCACACCCCACTTTGCAGTTATTTATTTGTAAAAAATGTTTGGAATCATGTATGATTTTTGTTCCACCTCTCACGTGTACACCACTGTGTATTGGTCTTTCACGTGGAATTCCAATAAAATTGATTCATGTTTGTGGCTGTAATGTGACAAAATGTGGAAAAGTTCAAGGGGGCCAAATACTTTTGCAAGCCACTGTACAAAGATGCCCTAAGGGAAAAAAAGACAATATTCTAAGTCCAGCAGCAACATTCAAATTCAGCACATTAATGAAAAAATTAATAGAAATAATCAAGCAATTATAAAATGTATTAGTGGAAGGGTGAAATTTGCCCTTTTCACCAGTTAGGGTCTTGGATTTGGAATGAAAAGATGTGTGAATTGAAAAGAGTGTTTCCTTCATTAATATCTCTGGATGTTCGGTTGCAAAGTAACGTCCTCATCAGAAAAACAGAGACAGCAAAATAAAGTGAATGAAGGAGGATAACAAAATGAAAACAAATTAGGTGTGGGTTACAACAAAAATGCAATTAGAATTAGAATTGTACTGCAGCAAACCACACCACGTTAATGTTATGGGAGAAAACCGAGCCATATCATTCATGGAAATATGCATCCATGGAGCATATTCAGCCAATCACTGTGAAAACATCAGATTCAGCTGTAATATTACTGTTAGGTATTATACATAACGTGTGTCCATTAAGACCATGAAAATGGTTCTTTGCTAATCGCATGTATCATACTTATGGCACGTATTTGTAATTATAAAACACTTGTGTGGATACAGTGTTATGCAGCCTAATTGTCTTAATATTCATTTATTCTGACTCAAAATGGTCAGCAATGAAGGAGCTGTGAGTATTGGAGGCTGGGGAGGCTAATCCATGACTGATAATATTCCACTGTGCATTTTGTTCTCTCCAAGTATGCTTTCAGTGCATTGGCAGCATTCTCCGGATTATTGATTATTGTAATCAGATGCTTGAGAGTGAGTATTAAAGTAGTTACTGTTTTCCTTTCAGATTTAAAGTATGAGAGATTTGCATAGGTTGGCTCAGGGTGATTGCTTTCTTTTTACAACCAGGACAGGAGAGAGAACAGGAGGAGAGCGCAGAGCTGATTAAGAGTGCAGCAGACTGATGAGACACCAGGAGAGCAGGAAAGGGGAAGAAGAGGAGAACAGATAAGACAGAGATGACACAGTTTAATTATAACACAGTAAAAGCAGGAGCTGTGAGACAGTTTGACCTGATTTTACTATCAAATATACTAAACATCTTTAAAAAGGTATTTTTATCAAGTGAAAATCCAAACAATTACAGGGCTGGGCTAAGCTGCCAGTGTTTCAAGAGCAAAGACCCCTGATGATATCATTCCAAACGTTACTGTAAATGATGGTGCCTGTAACTGTCCTCTGCCTACAAAACCGTGGGTTTAATTAGAAACATTAGAAAAGAAAACAACAGGGTTTTTTTTCTATTTCCAAAATGATACAATCTGTGCTTCACCATTTCACAGGGCAGTGTCTCGGGCACTCCTGGAACAGCTGTGCGTGGACATCAGCCAAATCTGTTCAGACATCCAAACTGCTCTCAGCGCGTCACACCCAGAGAACACAGTTATAACTGTCCTGGCTCCAACACCACACTCCTCAGCCACCAGGAGGAGCCTCCTGACCTTCACTGCACACACACACACACACACACACACACACACACACACACACACACAGAAGGATGTGGATTTTGCCTCTAAGCGCTGAAATAATTCCAGGCAAGACAGACAGGTTTTAAGCTAATATAAAAGAATGCTAACTGGGGATTTATTATAGTAACTGAGGACTCCATGGGATGACCCTGGGGTGAATTTGATGAGACGTCCAGTCCTGGGAAGATTGGCAACTCTCTTAAATAATTTTCACTTGTGAATAATCTTAATAATAATGATGGGCTTCGAATTGTCCATGTAACCCTTGCCAAACTGATGGGCAGCAACTAAGATTATTGATGAAAATTAATCAAGTGTATCTGATTAACAGCACTTAGGTGTTATTTACTGTCTTCTTCTTATAAAAGTAGCAAGGATGCACTTCCAAATGCTTTTTCTGCTTTAGTTCTTGACAAATGAATAATGACATGGTGTGATATATATTATGTCTTGTTATGTCTGAGTAGGGCTGGGCGATATATCAAAAATTTATCGTTACCGAAATTTATGACTCTCATCGACGTCATTTTGCCCATGTCGGTAAATTCGGTATTTAAAAACAAACGAAAAGGCATGTGCAGGTTGGCGATGTTCATGTCCCTTTAAGACGCTGTGCTACGTTACAGACTTGACGGGGTGGAGTCACATGACTCTACTACCTGTAACAAGACGAGACACGGGTGAACAAATGGAGGACGATTTAAATGTTGAAGCAGTAGCGACGGAGGTAGAGCTGGTGGAGGAGGAAGAGGAGACGCTTGTTAACAAAAAAAATGCATCATCAATCGTTTGGCAACATTTTGGATTCAACAAGGATGATATTGATCAAAAAATTGTTAAATGTAAACTCTGCAAAAAGACTGTTGCGTCAAGTCAAGGTAACACAACCAACCTCTTCCACCACCTGCAGCACAACCATGAGATTCAATTCGAAGACATAAAAAAAGCGAGAAGAGATTAGGCCTTTGTCCATGATGGCATTACATTTGCACAATCATTGTTTACTTTGTGAATAGCCAATGTGAAACATTTATTATTAAACTATTTTGTTTACAAGGGATACATTTTTTAGAGAGCATGGTTACATATTGTATCCTACACTTTTTATTTTGTTCAGTTAATAAATCTTAACCACTAAAAGTAGTTACTACTATTTTCTTCATTTATTTTCAGTGACATTTTACAGTCCTTTAAAGTGGTAATAATATAATTGCAATGAATAGGTCTAGGGGGAATAATATTATCAAAATAACTGGAGGAACTATGCTGCCTGCCACAGCCCCATCAAATGAAAAAGAAAAAAAAGGTTGGTTTTTTTGGTACTTGGGGTGGTTATCGTCCATTTATCATTATCGAGGTTAACAGCTCAATTTATCGTGATATTGATTTTAGGCCATATCGCCCAGCCCTATGTCTGAGGTTTTATTTGAATTTTAGGGCCTGCTGAATACCATATGATTTTAGTAGAATTCAAACAGGGTGTGAAACACCAAGTACAGTTTCCACCGGGGAATTTTGAGGATTAAACACTTATTTGCTCATTTCTGGCAATTTTTCTATGTACCAATATCTACCAGCTTATGGTAGATATGTCCTTATTACTGACCTGGAAGATAATTCTATGAAAATCTCAGGCATTCTGTATTTGCTTTGAAAATATTATTTCCACTTTTGTCATTTCATAATATCACTCACACAGACACACAAGAAAATATGATTTATTCTTCTGTCTTTTTTATGTTTATCTGGTTACAGATGTGAGAAACAAATCAGCTTAAATGTGCATGTTTCACCTATTAATTAAAACTTCTCACATCAAATGGATGTGCATTAAATATTTGAGGTTGTTGTTGAGCTATGGATAAACTGTACAATTTTGCACACTGTTCTCGTGGCACTCACAGACTGCACGAAACATTACTGTGGTCCTTTGCCTGCAGGCCACACAATGAGAACCCTTGCCTTGGATCATCGCAAGTAAGATTTTGTTGCAGCAATAATGTAACTCTCAACAGGAGTCCAGTGTTTAGGACAGTTACAAGACAGAAAAATAAAGATATACAGTAACAAGATAAACACATTTCCTTTAGTGTAAAATATTCAAATAAATAAAGTAAACACATACCATGCAATCCACTATCAAATCCCAACAAGTTTGCTCAGGGTGCTGATTAATTTAAGTATTGCTAATAGCAGCTTGGAAGTCATCTCAAAACAGCCTCATGCATTTATACGGTCAGTTCAGCAGGTTGTCTACTAATTGGAAGGTCGGTGCATCAATCTTTGGGTATTCCAGTTTGCATTTTGAAGTATCCTTGGGCAGTTTTCCTTGAGTGCACGTGTGTTATAGTTGGTCTGAACAATTCAAGAACTTGACAATACAAGACACCAACCAGACTGAATGTTGCGCTGTACAAGGTTGCTGTGCATACAAGTGGAGTTGCATGTGCTGTCCAACTTAGTTCAGTCATGGCTATATGTTTCGAAACATTTTTATATAGACATATGTTCATCCATTATAAATACATAGGAGCAGGTGCTGATTTGTGGAAACTGTCGTGTTGCTCTCCCATTTTTATACTTTGATCACGTTTTTTGTATGTGGCTAGATACTGAACATATGGCCAGTAAGAAATTGTACACGTTTGCATGCTGTGGAAGCAAATTTTAACATTTAAGATATGAAGGACCATACCTTTATTATCTGAAAAAAAGAATCCCTTCACCAAAGAAGTGAAAACGTGAAGGAAAGACAGCGTGATCTGGATAAAACATCATCCTCTTCCTGGAGTCAGGGCTCTAAGACATGAAAACGTCAATAAATATGGCTATGGTTTTATTCTCGACATCACAATTATCACTTATCAGCAGTTGATGACAGCTGACAACAAGTCAGCTAAACAACAACAGCTGGTTATAAGCTAACATTAAGCCAGTGGGCTAATGTTGTACTCAAGTGTCCTAAAAATCAAACTTTCCCTCTGAACAGCTTGATCACATTTTCACGTCTTTATCTCTCCTCTCTTCTCACCCCAAACCCCTCGCTGCAGATGGATTCCCCTCCCTGAGCCTAGTCCTGCCAGATGTTTCTGCCTGGGGAGTTATTCTTTCCCATGTTTGATCCACTTCAAAGGAAGTTTCACCGTTGCTGGCTAACAGCAGCACTTACCAACAGGAAAGTTCAGGATATCCTTAACAACTCACGCTAGTATCGCAGTCATCAGTCAGAGTGACTCGCACTGACTCACGTGTTCTGCACCGTCTTGAATCGCAGGTTGTAACTTGTGAATGATGCAGTGAGGAAAATGAGAGTCAGATAAAGGTTGGCCTTTTTACACAAGAGTGTGTCTGCACCATCACTTGCAAAGCCAATGAAGCGTGCACCTAGTTTCATCTGATACACCTGCCATAACTGCAGGATACAGCAAGCAGCAGCCCCTGTGCATAAGTGCAGTTAACAAGTTGTAAACAATCAGGCAAATGTCTGATGCACAGAATGAATACTTCTATGATTTTTTTGTGAGTCTCCTGATGCTGTGAATTTGGTTAATTTCTCATTACTCTGAAACAGCGATCTAAGTTTATATGCGATTTTTACTGTTGTTTGTGGTGTGGACTGCTTGAGAAAAAAATCATGTTTGGCTAAAGTTAATCGCAGCACATCACAAACATCGGCTCATTTGGGCTTGTTTTACAGTCCCAGGACCTGGGTACCTTGGGTAACAGTCAGTGAGTTAACGATGAACTCTGCAGTCTAATGTGAGGCTCTCTGTAATACAGCTGAAGCTTGGCCCAAATTGGATCATGCAACAGCACAATGATCGCAAGCACAGCAGCAAAGAAAAGAACTAAAGCTCAGTCAAAGTCCAGACCTCAACCCAGTTGAGATACTGCGGCACAAATGCCTGCAAGCATCAATGAACTTAGGCAACACTTTAAGAAGAGTGGGCTAAAACTCCGACCACAACAAAGACTGAAAGTCAGACAGAAAGCTGCTTCAGGCTGCTAAATATGATTCTACAAGCTACTGAATCCTGGGTTGTAGAAAGTCTTTTATAAAGTTTTTTTATTTAAACATTTTCTTCTTTAAAGTCAACACCATCTTTAACTGACCCATGCCAAGGTAATATGTATTACTTGACGATTATTTGTCAACTATTTGTCTTGTATAAGACGTGGTTTACACTGGATATTAGTGTCACTGGTCTTGGTCATGTGACCCCCCCATGTTTCACTGTCTGATGATGGGCAGGTTAACTTGAAATGTCATGCACTACTAGGTTCAATAAATAAGGACACTGGCATTCTTTAGTGAGTGGACCATTCATTCTTTTCTATGTTTAATAAAAAAGAAAAATAGTGCAAAACAAACCTTCCCTCTAATCAATCAACAAAGAAAAAAGGAAACAAAATACGCTGACATTCCTCTTCACATACCATTTAATGCTATCAGTGACTTTTCTCTACAATAAGAGGTATTTACCAGTTGTTCCCCAGCAACAGCAACTCATCTTGCTCTGCTTAAAATCTCAGATAGTGAATTTTTTAGGCTTTAATTGAGGTCTGACCTGCATGACATGTTATTATATTATATTAAATTATATAATTATGTACTGATTTTTCTTTCTTTTAAGAGAAAAATATTTTTTAACCTCACTTTCCATGTTTTTTGGGTGCACAAACTTAAAATGCATCTGTTAAACACAGAACAGGTAAGTATATAACCCCAATAAGTCATACCATCATGCTTACTTATGCTTGCTTATGTGGACTTGAAGACTGAAGACATACCCGATCGAGACACATGCAGTTAAAATTTAAATGTAATTATGACAACTTATAATAAATTACAACGTGCTTTTGCCAATAACAGTCAAATTCATAAAATTAGAAATACAATAACATTACACCATTGATAAATAAACAGATAAGACTTCAGGGGTGAATGAATCGTTGTTTTCAAGGAGTCAAACTAAATGGCAGACACAAGGTGCTTATGAGAAATTCATCGTGTAACTTTTTATCAGTTTCACATTTCAATACTGGCTCCATGTAGTGTTGCTATTATCAATGCCTACAATGAGATCAAACTAAGCAGGTGCAGTGCACTAAACATCAAACAGTGCCTCATGTCACTTAACGCAACACAGACACACAACTGAGCAGTGGGAGATATTTCATAACAGCAACTTATTGCTTCTACTGTGGACTGTCAAAAAAACTCACTTGCTACTGAGTGGCCTGCAGTCTTCCTTCAAATCACCTGGATTCATGAATACTGACAACAACGAACTAACAAACAAAGTTTCTCTTTTTGCGAGAGAAACATATGAAGCAAAGTAGTGTTCTTCCAACTGTTATTTTTATGTATCTGAGCAGCTTACTGTGTATTATCGCCTGAAATAGTCACCTTGTAAAATAAGCTCTGACCCAGACTCTACAGGTGTGGGGAGACATACGACCAAATCCTGGGCATCCAGGATGCGAGTCTCCAGGTATCAAGCAAAATCCAGCGACTTCACATCTATTCTGCTTTCTTAAAAAACAGTCGCTGCATTTCATGAGGTGAAAATGAAGGAGTGCTGTCACAATAATTTCACAGTCCGGCAATGGATGCCACAGAGTTACGTGGTTGAATCTGTGGCGTGTATACGTATGTTTCTAAACCATGGCAGCAGATGTCAAATGATGACGGCAACTGTTTATCAGTGGGAGTTTTGTGTGTGTGTTATTGTGCAGGCATGACTCTCCACAGCTGTGCTCTTTTAGAAGCCTTGTATATGGCAATAGGCCTCCAGGCTAGAGAAGAGGACGTAGAGGAACCAGAGTCCAAAGAACAGCAGTGAGGTAAGGACTTTGGGGACGCGTGGGCCTCCTAGTTCACCACCTATGGACGGCCTTCGGCGAAGCATTAACACTCCCATACACAAGAAGGCAAAAATGGTGAAAAGCGTGACAGAGAAGGCCAGTGATCCAGGGTCCACACGGAAAACCTTCCCTTTGACTTCCCAGTATATGGCAGACACAGACCAGGCCACACCTATGCCCAGAAACACATTAACTGCGTTACTTCCTGTCACGTTTCCCACAGACGCATCTGCGTACTGATCCTGCGTAGCAGCAACTTTACTAGCAAAGGTGTCTGGAAAAAAAAAACAGTCAAGTTAGAGAATGAGGCTAATCAGCTGTACATTCTCACATTCATTTTCCTAATTCAAACATCTGCAATACAAGAGTGTTTACAACAACTATGACAACAAGAATACCTCACTAACCAGGAAGAGAAGTCCCCAGTGCTACAAAGACCACTGCAGTGACGGTGTCTCTCAGGCCGACGGTGCACCCGAAATGGGAGGCTAGGTCTCCGATAATGGCTGTTAAAATACCAATGACAGTGATTGACACTATGAAGCACGCCCAGCCATTCCAGTACCCTGTGGGTGGGACGCAAGCAAACAGGATCTTCCAGAAGATACAGAATATGTGCATGAAATAGTCGAAGCAGTTGGGCACTCGCTGCTCCTCTCCCTCATCCTCATCACCTGTTTACCAAGACACAGAGAAAGCAAAAAAAAGAAAAGGCGTCAATACCTACAAATGGTGCAATCACACTTTGGGCCAATCACAGATCGCTTCATAGTATCAGATGAAGCTTTAACCCTGTAAGACCCAAAACATCAAAAAATAGCCAGAAAATTCTGATTTTTTGGAACTGAGATGTTTATTAACCCTCATTACAAAATCCAAAAAATGTTTTTGCTATATCATGTTGTGTATGATATATTTTTATTATATGTTTTTGTATCGCATTTGACACATTCGCCATTTTTGGCAACTTTTTGTTAACAACATTGTTAATTTTAGACAAAAAAAATTGATCATTGATCAAAGTATTGATCATATTGATGAGATAGAGGTCTCAGAAACTCATGTATGAACACTTTAAATTAGTAGATTTCTTATTTTTTTTATTCCCGCTTCCATGTTCAGTTTTCTCCTTCTGCACCTGGAAATTATTTTGACATGTCTGTAATTCTCAAACTATCAATATAAGATTTTCTGAAACATCTGTGCAGTAAACTGCTGTTAAACCCACTGAATTAAAGATGAAGGTTTGCTCTTCTTGTTTGATTTACTGTAAAGTCCACAGTTATGGTGGGCAGAGGCAAAATTACACAAAAACAATATGTCACTGTCCAAAAACTTGCAGACCTATCTGCAGCTCAGTATTTCAAGCATCTTAAATCTTTCACATCAATGAGCCAAGGTGACGTTTACTGTACACTAGTCAGTTTTAACCACCAAGTTTATTGTTGAAGTTAGAGTTCTGTTTACAACACAGAGACATTACCACACTTCCCAGACCACATTGTGTCCATACCTGGTTTCAAAAGTACAAGTCTTCATTTCTAAATTATAACGTTCACAAAGTCTTGTAATAAAATTACATGCAATGCAATAAATTTCATGCATAAGGATTCACAGGCAAACCTGAATTTCAGAAATTTACAGGTGAAGCTCCAAAAATGACACGAAACAAAAAGCAAAACAATAAATAAATAAAAAAAATGCCACTGACCTGCACTGACTGTGACCGCCCCGATGAACTGCTCTTTCCATGAGCGCGTACCAATCACCACGGCCAGATTTGTATCCTTGAGCAGTTTGTCCACAGTGTTCTGTTGCAACAAATTAAATATGTTGGTAATCAAGCAGAAACAATCATTGCTTACATGGTTGCATGCACAACAGATGGGTTCACATTACACAGTTTCAAGACTTTTCAAACCACGTCTCAAATGTCTTTTCATTTTAACTTGTTTTGTTATTTAACACACACCCGGACACCAAAAATAATAAATACTATTTAAATGATCTATTTGCTTCATTGCTCTAATTGAGAATAAGAATACATGAACAACACTTATTGGCCACTTAATTAGGTATACCTGTTCAACTGCTCTTTAACATAAATATCTAATCAGCCAATCACACAGCAGCAACTTAAAGCATTTAGGCATGTACGCAGGGTCAGCACAACCTGCTGAAGTTCAAACAGGGCATCAGAATGTGGAAGAAAAGTGATTTAAGTGACTTTGAATGTGGTGTGGTTGTTTGAGAAACTGCTGATCTACTGGGATTTTCCTTCACACAAGGGTTTAAGGAGAACGGTCAGAGAAAGACTGGTCAATGAGTGCCAGTTCTCTGGGTGAAACTGCCCTGGTGAAGTCAGAGCAGAAAAGCTAGACTGTTTCAAGCGGATAGAAAAGCAGCAGCAACTCACATTGTTGCCCAGTCTAATCAGTCTAATTAGTTCTGTTGCCACATTTGGATGGTCAGAATCTGGCAGGGTGGATCCATCCTACCCCGTATTAACAGTTTAGTTCTGCAGTAATGATATAATATTATGAGGCATTTTTTCTTGGCACACTTTCATCCCTTTATAATCCCAAGTGTTAGGATAGTGTGCCTTGTCACACAGCTCTAATCATCTCAAACTTGATTGTTAAACATAACGATGAGTTCAATGTACTCAAATGGTCTCCACAGTCAGCAGAGTACCTTTCAAGAGATTTGAAACTGAGAAATCTGCAGCAACTGAGTCATGCTGTCATGTTAACATGGACCAAACTGTCTGAGTAATGCGTCCAGCATCGTGCTAAATCTCTGCCATGAAGAATAAATGTATTTTTGAAGGCAAAAGGGGTTTGAACCTGGTATTATACAGGTATACCTAATATAGTGGCTGATGGGTATAAACACAGTACCAAATGAGATGGACTTAGTCAAGCAGTGCTTACACAATACACAATGTACACACACATTCCTTCTATGTATGGGAAATAAAGGTACATGGAATGAAATAAAATAGATAGTTTGGAAGCAGAAGAGTATCAGTGAGGAAAGTCTCATCATTCCCATCAAACAGCGCGTGAGTAGAAACTGTACCTGGTCTAGTACTCCATTGGGACTCTGACGCACAACAAGGCAGCAGGAGGTTAGTGAAGAAAACCACATACTTGTACAATCTTACACATTTATTTTTCAAAGTTTTTAAAGGAATTTTTCCAAATTTGCAAGTAAAGTTCTGGTTTAATTTGTCAATCTTCAGGCTGCAATGTGTTTAACATAACTTAATGTCAGTAACTGCCACTTTACTTGCAGTGTAACACTTGTATGAGCATCATAATATAGAAACAAACACCCCCCACTCACTCCACACACACCTTAAACTCACAGGACTCCTCTATGATGACCTCTAGCCTGCTGTGCTCTCCAAGAATGGGTTTTCCCATCTCAGAGATCCTCCTGGCCTGTTCCTCCTCAGGGGTGGGATTCCCTGTGAGAGAGCACAGACAGGAGATCACTATTCAAGCATTAATGATATCTTACACACGTGCTCTTAACCTCAGTTGAGGCTAAGTGCCCATAGTGAAGAAAAATAGCACACTAGCACATGCTTTCAAAGTATGGCGTATTTCAAAGGTGTGTGAGCAGCATTTCAAAAGAATCTATAACTTGGCTAAGAAAGAGGTCCCGTCTGCACCAGCAGCTCTTTAGAGAGAGTCTACCTTAGACCTGACCCCACTCAAAACATGTGGGCAGCAGAGCTTTTTGAGCATGGTAAAGGTCCTAGAAAGGGGACTATCTGTGAACTTCTTTTCATGAAAAACAGTCCATCGTGCCAAAGGACCCAGGCACAATGGAAAGAAAAGGAAAAAAGAAAGCCGTTTTTGACTGGAACAAATCTAATTTACACGACAGATTCCTCATAATTAATGAACCAGCCTAGCTAACCACCAGCTATCACCAACAAACAAGGACAATGTAACATGTTATATAGTAGCTTCTGCATTTTTAACCATTTACAACTGCCTGTAAATTTTGCCATCAGAGTGGGAAGACAAGTGCACAGTACAGTGCATCAACTACATTATATTGCCAAAGGTATTCACTCACCCATCCAAATTATTATATTGAGGTGTTTCAATCGCCTCGGCATGCAGACTGCTTCTACAAACATTTGTGAAAGAATCTCTCACACTCAGGAGCTCAGTGTATTCTACTGTGGTATCGCAATGAGATGTCACCTGTCTAACAAGTCCAGTTATGAAATGTCCTCACTGATAAATATATCCACAGGCAACTGTTAGTGGTATTATAACAAAGTGAAAGCAATTGGGAACGACAGAAACTTGGACACTTAGATCGGTGAGGTGCATAGTGCACAGGGGTCATCAACTCTCTGCAGATTCAATCGCTACAGACCTCCAAACTTCATGTGGCCTTCAAATTAGCTCAACAACAGTGTGTACAGAGCTTCATGGAATGGGTTTCCATGACCGAGCAGCCGCATTAAAGCCTTACATCACCCAGAGCAATGCAAAGCGTCAGACGCAGTGGTGTAAAGCACACCGCCACTGGACTCTGGAGCAGTGGAGACATGTTCTCTGAAGAGACAAATCATGCTTCTCTATCTAGCAAGTCTGGGTTTGGTGGTTGCCAGGAGAACGTTACTTGTCTGATGCTTTGTGCTAACTGTAAAGTTTGGTGGAGGGGTGATTATGGTGTGGGGTTGTTTTTCAGGAGCTAGGCTTGGCCCCCATAGTTCCAATGAAAGGAGCTCTTAATGCTTGTGGTGGCAGATTTCTTTTCTGATGTATTAATCATATGTTTTAATCATATCACATTAGTAATAGTAATATCACTTTCTCACTTTAGTATAGCAAGATCAGTCCTGTCACCAGTTGTATGCATGCATGTAGAATGTTATCACAAGTGGACCCCAAGTTTTATTACGCCTTCACAGTGGATCCATTGTAGATGGACATCCTGCTCAAGGGAGGTGACGGCCAAACAGAAAACAAGGTCATAATTCTCTCTGTGAGGGAGAAGGTTTTAAGGATGGGGCTGAAGGTAAAGCTCCCCCCCCCCCCCCCCCCCCCCCCCCCCCCGTGAGATGGGCCAACATGTAAGAGTTGTGGAATGTGATATATCCATATTGCAATATGTTATTAAACCACTTCAAAATGCTCACTGGGGGTGTTTGCAGGTTATTTAAAATTTCCACAACATGCTTTGGCATAACAAGGCATTCTGGACAATTCCATGCTCCCAGCTTTGCGGGAATAGTTTGGAGATGACCTCTCCCTGTTCCAACATGACTGCACACCAGTGCACAAAGCAAGGTCCATAAAGACATGGATGAACTGTTTGGTGTGGAAGAACTTGCACAGAGTCCTGACCTCAACCTGAGGTCAACTGCCTACTTGTCTAATATCAGTGTCTGACTTCACAAATATGCTTCTGGGAGAATCGTCAAAAATTCCCATAAACCCATCAACACACTCCTAAACCTTGTGGAAAACAAGCAGAAATCAAAGATGGTTTCTGCTTTCTTGAATGAAATGTGCTCACCTGGGTTGCACATAAGCTAGCCAGGTTTTCCAGTCTTTCTACTTGTACTTCCCGAGTGTTTGGCCGTCTTCACAAGCACATTTAGTGTTTCATCCTCTGGCCCTGCCACTATTTTTTTAATAAAAACACAAACCCGTGGAATAAAAATTAATGTATTCGTATAAGTTTTACAGACGTCTTTATGCCCATTGAGACAAACTCACAAATTGACAGTAAGGTATTAAAGTGAGCTCAAAACAAGAAATGCAAATTTCTGCTGATAGTGTAAAATGACCACTTCACATTGTCACATTTAGAGCCAAGGATTTGGAATTTCAAAATAATAGCCAGTTATTTTAAAATGCTGCACAGATCACCTTTAACATGCAAAACCACACCCAAACAATCTTACCCTGGTTTAGCAGCAGTGCTGTGAACAAAGACAGATAATGACTGAGTACAAGCAATATTTTCATGCTGTGATAAAACAACCTTACACTAAAATGAAAGTGTTCATTTCCCTTCTGAACTTCCAAAAAATGATTTTATACAGGACTACTTCTTTCCCCTCCACTGGCATGCACATATCCAATTTCTGCATCTTTTTGACACAATGAGGTTACACGAACAAATAATTACACCAGTAACTCATAATTAGCTGTAGCGTCTGTGCTGCAGTGAAACGGAGACAGTAGTGAACGCCTGCGTGTTTGGTTACTTGCAGCATTCAGCTGTGTGTGTTGTTGTTACTGTTTTGATACTTGATCTTGCACATTGATGCGATCTAATGCTTTCTATTAATGTGGATGAGAAAGGAAAAACAAACTACAACTGTTGTCTTATACTATTTTTTTTAAGTGACAGAGTCATGAGAAGTCACTTTAACATTAAAAATGAAATCTGAAATAATTACACACTCACAAGAGAGTCCTCGCTTTAGCCATTTGGGGTCGTCAAGCACAATGAAGAAGTTTTCCTGCTTTTCATACTCCTCCACGTTTATAATGCACACTCGCAATGTCTGACTGAAGACATAAGCACATACACAGACAAACACGCATTTATTTCTATACAGAACAGTTCTGTGATTTTACACAGGAAGAAAAACTCAGAAATACAACATAGTCTCTGCTTCTTAAACATCTGCACCTATATATATGTAACATGCATAGGTAATGTCCAATGAACTGAATTTACCACTTGACACACCTGAGCTCAATAGTGAATGAATAGGGTCATAGCAAAGACTGTGAATACTTTAGTAAAATTGCAAAAATTTCAAGCAAACCTTTTTTTATTTGTCACTTTGTGTGACTTAAAGTGAAAAATAAATATAGGCTTGAGTTTTAGCACCGCAGCCAAAGTAGAGATGTCAGGAATCACAGCTTATAGCTTGATTAACAGTGTGCCCCTATCTCCCAGTCATTGCCTCTATGTTACTATACCTTACCTGGTCTGTTCATTGGTGAATTCCAGCTCCCCTCTGGTCTCCTCGTAGTCCACTCCTGCCTTGGCGCTGCCATCTTCCGTATGGTACGGCACAGCAACTGTGCCCCTGGACCCCGAGTTCCTCACCACAGTCACCGTCAGGATGCCTGTGCTCTCACTCACCCGCAGCACGTGCTGCTCAAAGGTGAAGATGCCAGCATGATCGTCGTCCAAGATGGTGACCGTAGCAACCAGCGGCTCCACTAGTCTCCCTTTGGGTGGAGTCCCAGTCCCTTCATTTCCACCCTCCTCTAACCTCAGGTTCTGAAGGCGCACAAAGAAATGCTCATCCTCTTCAAAGATGTCGTCATCCAGGATCCTCACCTGGAGAGAGCAAAGTATTATAAAGTTACATTCCTTCCAGATGCACGTGGTTATTAACCATTTTATTGAACATTCACTACAATTAAATTCTCAGAACGACAGATTCTTGGATCCCACTGATGACAGACACCACAACTATAGGGAAGAAATCTAGATTCCCGGTCACCTCTCCAGGGCAATTTTTGTGTTTGACACTTGACAGTGACGATAAACGTTAAACACTGACACTAACATTAGCTTTTTTTCCTTTCTTACCTTGATTTCTTTGTGGGTCTCCCCTGGTTTGAACACCAGGGTTCCCTCAGTAAATTCATAGTCTGCTCCAGCATTGGCAGAACCATTTTCTGTACAGTAGTCCACATAGAACGTATTCTGACCAGTTCCCCCATCGAGGATCACCCCCAGGGTCAGAGAGCCACAGTTCTCCGTGCACTGATACTGGGAGCTTTCAAAACAAATGTGCGAGCACGTGGCCTTATCAGTCTCGTGGCCTGAACGTCGCGTGTGCTCAGCAGCATGTTTCTTTAATATGTTACCAGCACCGATCATCATGCGAGTCGCCTGGACACGGTAGAAGGCACGGCTCTTCTTCTGGTGAACCAGGGCAGAGTAGTTGGCCATCTCGATCAGCTGGTCCAAATCTTTGTCTGGGTGTTTCTCCTTAAGGTCTTTCAAGATGCGGACAACCTATCAAAGCAGGAGAACTAGTAGTCAGTCTTGTGTTTACACAGATATGTGTGTTGCTTAATGTTATGTAAAAACGCCCTTTAAAAACTATTTGCTCAACAGTGTCTTACAAGAAGAGATTTTATTCTAACTATCCAGACAGGGTTTGCAGTGGGGATGTGAAGAGGGATGCTCACACCAGAATGAAAATAAATATCTTAGTTTGCGATGACAAAACATGTTGTTGTTTCTTTGACGACCTGTCTGCTCTTCTGCCATTCCCTTATTGAGACTCCAACTGAGATAAAATCTTATTTGCTTCAGGAAACGTGATAATGAACTGCCACTATTTAATATTACATGTACTTTGTATTTATTTTATTTGCTATGGACCCGTGCGTATCTTTAATAAAGTGAAACTAAACTAAAAACTAATGTCTACTGTGACCATTAAATATGACTGTTTATAAACTCACTGAGCTCTAAATAAAAATGAACTGATTGGAAATGTGTGCAGTAGCAGTAAGAAGTTTACATGCATTCATCATGAGCATGAACATGAAAATACATACATACACCCCCACTAATATTTGGCTACATTTTAGTGGGCTTGCCATCAACAACCTGTTAGCATAGTTTTGGCCACACTTCTTGGAAGAATTTGTAGCGTTCACTTAAATTAGTTGGTTTCTCGGCACAGATCTGGCTTTGGAGCAATTTTCAACATGGTTGAGGGTAGGAGCTTTGGTACTCAAAGATAACCAGTTTAAACAACGTACATAACTGCAAATTATTTAGATGTGTGACCACTTTGCCACGATCTAGAAGAAGACCCAAGCTGTCACGTTCAGATGAGAGGAACTTGTTTAGAATATCATGAACTGGAAGACCAGTGTGACAAATTTGACATCACCACAGACTGAGAGGGTGCAGACCAAGAAAGAAGTCCACGCTCCTTCACTAAAATGTGCAGCTGCCCACATGGACAAGCCAAATGCCTTCTGGGCAAAAATTTATGGTCAGATGAAACAAAGATTGAGCTATTTGGTCACAATGACAAGACATATGTTGGGAAGAGTGAAGGTAAGGCTTTCTGAACATCGTATTAGCGGTCAAGAATTGTTGTGGCAGCATCACATTCAGTTCATGCAGCAAAGCATGAAGTGGATTGAATAATGAAGACTGAGGACTACCTCCAAATTCTTCAACTTCACCTTAATTCAACAGCTACACAGTTGAAACTTGGTCACAGTTGGGTGTTTGAATAGAATAATGATTCCAAGCACACATCAAAACTGGTTTTGTAATGGGTAAAGTAAGCAAAGGTAACATCAGGTTACTGGAACAGCCTCCCCAAAATTCCGGCCTCAATCCTATTCAAAATTTGTGGACTTTGCTTGAAACTGGTCAAATATCCAGTCAGAATTACGACAGTTGCTTGTTGATGGCTACAGAAGCACCTGGTTGAGGTGGAACTTGTTAAGGAACTGTTAATAGAATGTTAAATATAATGTCAGTATTACCTTTTAATTATATAGGTTTACTTATGGTAGAATGCTGCATGTAATCATTTGTGTTTAGAAGTATGTAGTTGATAGTATCCTGAAAGGATGTCTCATCCTAGGAAGCTTGTGTGCATTCCAGAGCACTCTGGCTTTCACACCCACATCCTGGGAGCATGGGAGAGGTCGTACCTTGTCTTATTGTTTTATGGTAGGAAAAACGTATCTATGTCTGTTTTACTCTAAGTGCATTTTGTTTAGATGAACTGCTGGACTTTCAGGCCAGCAGGGTTAGGAAGTCATTTTATGACCACACACACACACACACAAGGTATTCTTTGTTCACATGTATACCTATAAGATGTCATATGTTAATGAACCTATGCATATTCATGTAACCACAATAAAAGAGCAGTGTTACGGGAGAGCGGTCGAGAGCAACTGAGGTCAAGCGAAGGAACAGCGCCTGTCCAGTTCTCTCCCGTGCACGTTAATTTATAAAACCTCTCTGAGTGTCATTTATTCCAATCTGAGTTGAATTTACAGGAAAACTCCTAACAGGAACATTTAACCATTAGTGTGGATACAAGCAAAGTTTTGACCCTGAGTGGATTAAAGTAAAACAAAATCAAACTTGTGCAACCCAATGCTTGTTTTTTAGTCATTCAAGATGTATGCTGTATAATTATTCCAGTCTGGATAAAGAAATCACTAGAAAAATAAACTTATCATGACATTCATGTCATTGACGAGATTTTTGACCATAACTGTATATCAGAGGGACAGATCAGGCTAAGCGGTTAGAAGACAAAGTTAGAGGCAAGGTTGAGATGGTTTGGACAGGTGCCGAAGAGGCAAAGAAGGATATATTGGACAAAGGATTTTGAAGATGTAGCTGCCAGGCAGGAGGAAAAAAGGAAGACCACAGAGGAGATTCATGGATGTAGTGAAGGGGGACATGCTGAGGGTTGGTGCTAGAAACAGGGTGAGATAGAGGATGATGATCAGCTGCGCCGACCCCTACAGGGAGCAGAGTTCTAATTAGCTAAAACAAAACAGATGTTGAACCTGAAATTAATGGAGAAAAAAAACGCTCTTTTAAAGCCTTCAGTCTGAGTGGCTCAATAACACGTTTGCCTGAGTCTTACCTCATCTTTGTTCTGGTCTAGTTCATTGCCTGTCTGCACAGAGACCGTAACAGTGGAGGAGTTTCCAGGGCATGCACTGCTGTCTGACAGCTTTCCGTCCACGATCACGTCAATGCCTTTGGGAGCAACGTCCCCTTCCATTTCCACCACGATGCCATGCCTCTTGTCAGCACGGTAACGCTTGTGCATGTATTTGTAGAAGAGTAGGCGGCGGTCAGCGATCCAAGCCAAGATCACACACACCGGAAAATACAGCAGCGTCACTATGGCCTCCCACACCTGATTATGCAGGTAACATGAAAAATAATCAGTTACTCATTTCATATATTAAAAATAGAATAAAAGGTATGTGTATACCTTTTAGCTAATTAGATGTTTGGGTGATTTTTAGAAACACAACATCTGCGGCAAGTTTTTAAAAACTTAAATCTAAAAATACAGACTGTGGGTGTGCAAAGGGTTACCAAGTGAGGATTTACAAAACCTTGTAATACAGCTCGTAATATTTTGATTTTGATTTAAATATTTGTTTTCTTGCTAATCTGTCGTCCATACATGAACACTGCAAAGTGCAACAGTGAGCCACCACTTCTGTGTCTGCAGCTCAGTCATGTGATGCTTTGCTTTGCCCTTCTGCCATGCAGAGATGTAGTTTTTATTGATCTTTCAGGTCTTCCACAGTTTCCTCTTACTGACATTTCAGGTTCTTTCAAACTAATTGATGCCTACGAAGCACATGGGCATAGGGAAGCTATAAAAAGATATTTTCAGATCTGCTGCGTAGAGGAGCATAAGATTGTTAGGATTGCCACATTTGGTAGAATTGGTATGATTATTACTTTCTGATGACAATGTTGACCTCTGGCTGACTTAGCAGAAAGTAAATTTGAACAAACATTTGAAAAAAAAATGGCACTAATGTCATACAAATAAAAGTAACAATGCATTAATATTTAAAGCTGCGGGGTGTGAATTCTCACCACTAGATGTCAGCAGACTGCAGATTGAAGTCAACTGAATCCTGTTTTCTTACCTCTCCTTACCTCGCCTCTGGAGGAGGCTGTAAAACTTTGTAAAAAGAGTCCAGTGCGAGCGTATGAGTCAATGACGCTTACTTCTGACCGACGACAGTGATACTGCAGTGAGTTGTTGAAGATATCCTCAACTTTTCCGTCCGTAAGTACTGCTGTTTTTGCCACTGCTAGCTGCTTTTAGCCAGTGTTAGTGAAAGTCTCTTTGAAGTGGTTCTACCGTTGCTGACTTGGACACTTAGGGAATTCTCTTGTATTATATGAGAATGTAACCAACCCGTGTGCTTTTTGTAATAATCTAGTCTATCATTAGCTGGGGTAATACTGGCTTATAACCAGCTGTTATTGTTGTTTAGCTGGACCGTTGTCAGCTGTACGGAGTCAGGAGCGTCGCATGTATAATCTGCTGACAAAAGGTAACTGTGATAATATCCGGAATAAATGTGTTGGAGGCTTGAATTCATTTCAGGAGATTCCACTCGCATTTATGTTTTTTCATAAAGGGGACCCCTTCTTAGATGAAAAAATATAGGTACGATCCTGTCTGCAAGTGCCGGCACAAACTACAAGTTTGCCTCCACAGAATGCAAACCCCTACGAGTCCTCTTCTCCTCCGCCTATGGCAGTGGTGTCCAAACCCAGGCCTCGAAGGCCGGTGTCCTGCAGGTTTTAGATTTGTCCTTGAGCCAACACAGTTGATTTAAATGGCTAAATTACCTCCTCAACATGTCTTGAAGTTCTCTAGAGGCCTGGTAATGAACTAATCATTTGATTCAGGTGTGTTGACCCAGGGTAGGCTCTATAACCTGCAGGACACCGGCCCTCGAGGCCTGGAGTTGGCCAAGCCTGGCCTATGGTGTACGGGCAGTCTCTAGCCATATTCATCTGGTCCTGCGTATTCCACGTGAAGGGCCAACATGGCATTTTCAATGAGTTTTCAATTTGTTGAACGAAATAATAATACACTAATCACTGTATATTTATGAGTACAACACATTTTTTCAAGAAAATAATCTCATAAAACCACAAACTTTAAAGAAATACTAATTTTTAAAGTGTGTTTAGTGCAGAGGCTGCGTTTCCAAAAATCAACAATAGCACTGTGGCCAGAAGTACATATGTTTTTCAGTTAAAATGTATGCAACCATCAGAACATACCTCTACAATCCCAGGTGAGATGACAGCCAGTATGAGGTAGAGCCAAATGTAGGCAAAGATACTCCAGAAAGCCGTTATGAAAAACACTCGGAGGTGTTTGATCTTACGAGACTCTCCGTCAGGGACCACCCACACACACAGACCAATTATCACAAACATATTGAAGGCAGCGCTGCCCACTATGGTGCCCGGGCCGAGCTCCCCAGCATGGAAGTTGTGCCCACACACCTGTTAAAGTGAGATAGAAAGAGTCAATCAAAGCTCATTTGTTAAGCTAACTAGAACTGAATAAGAGCCACGTAACAACTAGAATTCAAAACAGACTCCGAGTGCACATACAGCTCCAGCATTTGTTGTATATGTTATGCATATGTTGCTGCAAATGTAATGAGTTGTGCACCTCAATAACAGAAAGCAGGATCTCAGGTGCGGAGGAGCCCAGTGCCATGAGCGTGAGGTTGGATACAGTCTCATTCCAGATCCGTACCGTCGCGACTGTGGTTTCACCGTTGGGTTTGGTGATGGTCACCACTTTCTCCTGCAGTCACAGAAGTTTGGGAAAATGCCCAAAATGCTTAATTTCAGTTAAGACATATTTGAAATGCCCAAATACATCAGGTTGGAAATCTTGTTTACGGTCTGGTACAAAAAACTGTTCATTTGACTGTTGACAGTTTTACTCTTTATAATAACTGCTTCTCTAATTTCAAAAAGCTGTTACATTGTGTAAAATGTAAATTCTAATCACAGTTTTTAATTCTACTACGGTCCATTTTAAACAAGCTTTGCCACAGACAAGAATCCAGTACTGATTTTTGGCCCCATCCCTTGTGTACATGTATCAATCTTTTTATGATATTAGGTACGATGATGGATATTCAAAGCCTTCACAATTTTATGTTGAACAATATTCTATTTTTTAACAGATTGGCAAACCTTTATCTAAACTCTGCTTCTCTAAGATAGTTTTTCTACACCCAATCATGTTACTGACCTGTTGCTAGGTCATCTAATAAGTTCAAAACGTTTCTACTGGTTTTGCATGAAACAGTAAAATGTCATGCAAAATTTAATATATAAAAATATAACAACAAGAGTTAAACTTTTCCTATGTTTACTGTATTCTGCTGTGAACAAAATATGAATTTATAGGATTTGCAAAATCAGGCATTCTGCTTTTACATTTACATGGTGACCCAACATTTTTGGAAGAGGGTGGTAATTTAATTTGTGTAAGGCATAAATTTAGGGGTCTGGCTGCTTTGATTGACAGGTATGCCACCACTTATTTAATAGAATTATCTGTAAAATAATTATCTAGTTGTTGGCCAGCCAAGAGATTTGTGCTTTGGTTTTGGTGACTGAAATTTAAACTAGCCTGTTATTTAGCACTGATGAGCATGTCTACAGCTTGCTAACCAGGATTACTACCTTTAGCGTCCATTTTTAGCTCCCAAAAAAGACAAACAAACTACTCATCGGCAGTTAAAAGACTGTGATTCAAAAGTGGAATCCAAAAGCAATGGGTGAGGTGACAGTGGCTTTGTCCATCTTATACTTACAGTCGATGCTTCAAACACAGTGGGCCTGATACTAGAACTACTTTTGTTTTGGCAACGAGTTAATGTGATAAAATTATTTTTTAAAATTGAAGATTGAATTGTAAAAATTATAGTAAATATTTTAAAACTGTTTCTCTTTATTACCTAATTCTCATATCTGTTAATTCATCTAGGGCGACATATATTGGCACTTTACTTTGATATTTTTAAAAAAATGCAAGCTCAAAGTGGAAACAAAATTAACCTCTTCCTTATGTAATGGTAGAGAGGGTAAAAAGGAGCCAAAACACTAGTCAACTACGAGCAAACACAAAACCCTGATAGTAAGAAATGAAATGGTTGCATTTTTTATTTTCCAATTTTAAGCTCAATAATACCTGCGAGGTAATGACTTCTATAGATGCCATGAAGCGGTCTGCAATGATGGACACACCCAGGAACATGTACATGAGACAGAGGAAATAGATGATTGCCCTCCCTGCCTGCTCCCCCAGTGGAGGGTTGAGTGGTAGCCACACCGGCAGCAGGATGCCGGGTTTACAAACCACAGTGTCAGAACACGTCCGTTTTCCAGAGCCTGAGGTGTTACCAGAGGATTGCGGCAGCTCAGGGCCAGATGCTCGCTCCACAACCTGGGGTTTGAAGGAGGTCCCGGCGTGGCACAGGAGGAGGAACAAGAGGAAGAGGAGGCTGGAAAGGTAAACCGGAGGGGGTCCCATGGTATCCTTGAGTCAGGAAGGGCCTGGGGGTGGGGTTCACTGGGGGAACCGCTGGGTCAAAAGAAACTCCTAGTGAAGCAGAGGAGCACACATTTTTTTAGAAAGAGATTTATCAAAAAAAAAATTCGTATACGTTAGTTTACATATCTCACCATGTCTTAAATAGTACACGATAGGCTGGTTCTTATATCCTGCTTTTCTATTCTGCTTGAGCACTCGAAGCGGTTTATATGACAACAAGCCTCGTACACCCATTAACACACCTTCATACAGACATGCCTAAGTGCTTTCTAGCCAACATTCACACACACGCACACACACTACATTCATCAGGAGCAAGTAGTTTGTCTTTTCGTCCTCTCTCCCCTCTTCCTGTGCCTCTCTGAAGGCATCTCTGGCCCTCGAGTGTCCTGGTCTGGATGCACTATCCAAGAATGTGAACATCAGCATTTAAAGCAATTATAATGTAAACTATAACAGCAATGCCATGCAAATAAGTACATTTTAAATATGCTCTACATCAGATTACCATAAAAACAACATAAAAACATGGATGCGGCTGTAAGAACAGTTCTGCAGTCTTCACACAAAATTCTAGACACACTGCTTCATTTCTGGTATTATTATGATCTTTGTGAGCAGTTTAAATATTAGACGTGTTTTAGACCTGTCAAAGCTCCTCCCCTTCCTGTTTAACCTATGTAATATCCAGCAGATGACGATATGATGACCGTCAGAGTAAAACATCATTCATACTGCTTCAGGGATGTCTTGAAGCACACTCTGTCAGAATGCAGGCTCCCCCATTTCATTTAGTTTTTTTTAAGCATAGCCGCCATCACAAAGGCTTGTTATTAGCAGTTAATTGTAAACTGAGCTGACTGAATCAGTGTAACAACATATCAAAATGACCTCTAGCACCAGTCACTGAGACCTGGTGGCAAGACTAACTACGGACTAGTTTAGAGTTCAGTCAGTGTTCAGCACAGCATCAGCATCTCTGTGTGAATACTACATCACAGTAATTTTAAGGCAAATTTCCAACAGGACATATACGACCTTTTGAGATTGCAGTGATAAAACGGTCAGAAATAAAAATTTTCACTTATAACCATACTATAATAGATTTGGGCAATATTTGCTATTCCCCATAAAATACTGAAGTATTCTGTAAAAGGTATAGATGTCAGAATGATGGCAGAGAGGCTCTGTGAATATAGACGTTTACCACATGGATAAAAATTGAAGATATGTGCGTGTATCCAACTCTGGACTTTTTCTAAGATTATCCATCTGAATCCAGCACTTTATTAGCAGGTCATATGGTCAATGTTGACCTACTAGCAACAGTTTCCTTGCTATCCTCTAAATAATTTGTAATTGATCAGTAATGAAACTGGCTAGCTTTCAGCACTGATGTTTTGTCCAACATTGCGATTGAGAAGTGGACTTTCATAACATTAGTTTAAAGTATATCCATATTTTAGTTAACATTTAGTTAGAATTAGGGACGTGTAATGTGGTTCAGACACCAAAAGTGGGGAGGATTTGTATTCAGGTAACCCTGGTCATGAGATTAAGTTGTCTGGGTTCACAGCAATGATCCATTCATTTATTAGTAAAAATGACAGAACAGTATATTGTGAAACATAAAACCAACAGAACAGCAGTCACAAGAGATGTTAGTCTTCCCCATCAGCCTAGATAAGGACATTTTAATTGAACACATCCAGACTCCTGATGATTCCTGACATCCTGAAACAGCACTTTAGTGAATTCACCAACTCCCCCATGCTGACTTCCAAAACATCAAAGCACAACAATACTAGGCACTGATGTAATATTGGATTTGGCTAAACAATGCTATTGACATTGCTGATAAGCGCTTAAGGAGGGAGTGCTGTTAACCCTTCCTGAATTGCCTCATTGCCATAATCATGTTCACCTAAAGTCTTGATCCACAACCTCACCAAATTCCTCTCAGACTTGAGTTTTTACTTCAGCCACTGCCTGAGCCACACTCCACTTGGCTTAATGGTACCCATCAGCTGCTTCGGGAGTCCCACAAACTCATTAAGACTCCACTCCTCTCTTCATCTTAGTGCCGAGAGATAGTACCACAGTTATAATGACTCAAAAAAACCTTGCTTTTAACAGGAAGAAATCTCTGGCAAGAATCCACCAAAGAAAGGAGTCCCGTAAAGCTGTGTCCTCTGCAGCGTCATGCAAAGAAGAGTTAACATGTCATCCCCAAGCTGAAGGTGCAGGGAAGAAACCCTTTAGTCCACCAAGGAAAACCCCAACATACAACTTCAGAGTGGACCAGAGTCCAGCTCCTTTTCAGGAAACAAGGTCAAGAACCTGAGTTCTGTGTTGAGGCCAAGTCCAACTATTTCTAGCTCTCAACTTAATCCACTAGGTAATGCTTAAACTGCATTCACATTAACGATAAACTGAATTTTTGACAACAACATATACCGGGCTTGTTTGTTTTCCAATAATCCCACCAATTAGATGTGCTCTTCACTTACCTTCCATGTATTTCTATGCAGCCTGTAATGTCAGACTGCTGGTTTTCAGTAACTTCACTGATTTAAACCAGAAAGAGGAACACAGGCAAAAATGTCACTAACTGTAAAGATGTGCTACCTTCACTTATTGATTGATCAGTGAGTCATGATGTTGCATTCAAGTATTCTAGAGCAGCGGTCCCCAACCTTTTTTGCACCACGGACCAGTTTAATGTCAGACAATATTTTCACGGACCGGCCTTTAAGATGTCACGGATAAATACAACAAAACAAAATGATACGACCGAGACAAAAACTGTGGTATTTTGTAAGTATAATAATAAACACAAATTCACTGTGTAATTGTGTAACTTTATTAGCAGCGTCCTCCTGAAATGTGCAAATAACATTGAGAGTAACATCCTCCTCTCTGCCCCTTAATGCTCTCTGGTCGCTATGGTAACGCGTAAATATTTATTTCAAAATAAGACACACAACTACAACACGGGAAAAGACCCAGGGAAAAAGAGTTAACGATAAAAACCCTGAAAACCATGAATTTCACACCCGAGCCTCAACTCTCACGGCACGGTACCAAACGACTCACGGACCGGTACCGGTCCATGGCCCGGGGATTGGAGACTGCTGTTCTAGAGTTCTCAAGTTGAAAACATGTATATTGGCCATTTCCAACACATGTGTTTGATTGAAAGGAAGCTTAACATTATCAAGCACCACACAGACAAAGTGTAACAGGGAGATTTAGTGTAAGCAGTGAGTCTGAGGGTGTCATAGCAGGGTGGGAGAAAGATTTCAGCCTTTTTTCAGTGCTCCTCTTGAGCCCAACGCCTCCACTGCTCTTGCACAGGTGACACTGCACTATTGTGCACTGTGACTTGAAACAGATACTGGGGTGCTGCATCTTTGATGCAGCTGGAGCCCTGCCAGCTCATTATGCAGTTGTGATTCAAAAACACAGCCCTGAGGGCCTGCAGCATCACATTTCACTTTCCAAGGCCTGCTACGGTTACCTCGACCTCAGACAGAGGGCTACCTTACGCCAGTGGTTGCTGTGGGGGAAACAGGCTCACCAAAAATAACCTCCCCAATAATCATATTTGGACAATAGAACAAAGAACAAAACTGTTTGGCGCAAGTTGGAGGATGACGACAATAACACTAAAAACACTCTTTATCTATTTATTTTACTGTCACATAAAAATTATTTAAAAAAAAATAATCTGAATGCCAGCCCCTTTAAGAAGTCCACTAAATGTAAAAGTGAGAACCAAAGACTTCAATATTTTATATGACCTTTTTTATAATTGTGACGAGACATGCTTAAAACATAAACTCAGATTTGTTCAGAATAGTAAACGGTGAATTTTGATGATTGGTAGCATGCAACAAAGCCTCAGTGGATAATGAGTGCTAGCTAATCAAGAAGCTGGTACAGGATAAGCTGGATGCATTATTGATCAATGCATTCACCTAAATATAGAAGGATATCTCTTCCTTTCAATCACCTACTCTTTAAGGATCATTCATATGAAGAGCCAGGTGGATTTATGATTCAGACATTAAGTGCGTGCTTCATAGTCTTTCAACTTCAGAGACTGGGTAAATAGGCAGATAAATTGGCAGACTACTGCTCCTCCCTTCGAGCTGTGCAGTTCTGCAGTGGCACTGATTCAGGTCAACTCTCTGATTTTTCTGGAGGACTGATGTTCACTGGGAACTTTATTGTCTTTTAAGGATTATAAAAAAACCAAGGATAGTGAACAACATAAAGTGCAAAAAAATGTGGCACTCTCTTCTTACAAGCCTCTCTAATGCCTGGAGTACAGGGGTCCCAGGGTGTTGACAACTCTGTGGTCTCTCTGTCCTCTTCACGCACAGGAACAGTGAGCTGGATGACAGCTCCTCTCCCCTTACGGCCTCCGACACGGCCACTATCTGTCAGCACCACCGATAAGTGATTGCCTGGGGTTATCTTACACTGATAGGAGAGCCAGCAGAAAAAAGAGTTAGCACCTTTAACAGTTTAATATTTCCCGCCTGTATCCTGGCCGTGGGGTATTGTCAGATAAAGGGATGCTCTTTCTGACATGTGGAGCAGTCGGGCATACAGGTGAGTTAAAGATGAATAATTAAAGCATCAATAATACGAAAAAAATGCAATCGGACTTACAGGAGTAATTTCAGAGGTGTCCAAAGTCTTCCCGACCACTGGCTATTCTGTGTTAGTGCCAACAACCAAGTGGATGGCATGGCTTTCTGCTGTGACTCTAAAGCAGTCAGACTCAGAAACAGTGAGGCAGATGGGCGTGTTACTTATTCACCAATGGATTATCTATTACAGTCAAGTTAAGTACTTTGATTACAGTGATCACAGAAATAACACATATATATCAAATACTAAGCACTCTTGTCTAAACTAAAAAGAAAACCAAAGACACTTCCTGTCTTGGTCCCGTTTGACATATTCTCCAAAACAGAGACCTGAAACGCACACACAGACCTTCTAATCTGCGATCCATCACTGCAGGAAGAAACTCTGTTGCCCCAACAGCTCAAACATTAACCTATATGCAGATTGACACAGATCACTTTTCCAGAATGTAAGCTCTATGCACAGGTAAACCAATAACACACCGTGTATCAGTTTCACAGCCAGCCAATCATGGCCTGCGATTGCACACAGAGCACAAGTTTACACTCGTCTGTAAAGCATTTCCTCTGCATTCTAACAACATCTACAGTGAATCACAGACGCACTCACCTGCCGTTCAAGAAAATATCATAATAACTCTCAATGTTAATAGGCAAAATTTACCACTAACAAATAACCAGTTAATACCACAAACATACATCAAAATATACTTTATCTGTATTCACACTATTTAAGTGTGAAATGTATTTGGTTCTCTTTGGTTACAAATGATTTTTGAACATACTTAATATCTGATTCCCACCTGATTTTTCAAAGCAAACACTGACACCACCGGAGTTTTAATATTTTTAAAGTTTATCACGCAAACTGGGATAAGTAGATATTCAGAGCAAAACAAGACCGGTGTTAAGAGACCTTGGAGTTTTATTATTTGCCTCAAGTACCAGTGAGACATTAAATATGATTCCCAAGATACCCCAAAGGGAACCATTGCTTTAATGAGTAACACAGGGCTTTGGGGTTTTGCTATGAGCCTGCTGATGAACCAGAGTGTAAGATATCTAATAATAATAATAATCACACAGACAGATATATGCTGAGCCAAACCACTAACATGGCATTCAGTTATATTGTGGAGATTTCACTGTAAACATCTCATTTATGTGCTGGACTGTGTTAACGTGCATGCGTTGTGTCAGGTGTTGACTAGAATCTGTCAGTTTGGAGGGCCATTTTTCATATTTAATCAAAGAGAAACACCTCCTTTTATTTTATTACGCAATTAATTTTTGAATCTTATCACAATTTTAAAAAAGACCGTGGCAGAGGCAGTGGAAAGCAGGCAGGGGTTTGTTAAAGAATCATCTACTTGTTTCCACTGCATCAGATTTTCCAGAGCGCCCTCAGCAAATGTTTAAGCCAGTTTAAAACATGTCACAAACACATTTAGTTATTATAGTCACTAAGTAAAGGACTGAAGAAAATAATGCACATCAAGTTTAACAGATTGAACAAGCAGAATGTAGCAGAAAGGTGAGCATATCAGAATAAACTAGAAAAAAAGTTCTACTTACTGTTATTAAAAAATGTATTTGCCTTTTTGACAGCCACTGAGACACTGAGAACATTCCTTTTTTTTTTTTGTTTGCCTGTCCCGTTTGGATCTTTTGCCATTAGAATTATTGTCTAAAGGCGAAGAAAGATGCCCAACGGATTTACTTTACCAAATGGACCATCCCAGCCTTGCCGTAATGGTCCATTTGATTCACCTTTAATTGTTTATTTTATTTTTACTTGTTGTATGCGGGACAGACTTTACTGGGGGAAAGAAAGGGGAGAAAGAAAGAGGGAAAGAAAAACAGCTGGGAAGAAGGACGGGGAAAAAGGGCAAAAAAACAAAAACCAACAGAATAAGCAGACAAAAAAAAAATACATATTGACCACCTGGATCACCTGTTGAGAAAGAAAAAAGAAAACAAGCAGAAGAAAACAAGAGTAATAGAATAAACAACATCACAATGATATATGGGAATATGGCAGTAAATATTAAATGTTAAACATTGTTGTGCAGCACGTAAGATTGACAGCGCACAGTGTGCTTTGAGGTAGGAGCCAAAAAGGGTGTAGTTTGTGTGTGTGATCACCTGTGTGTACACCTGTGGACATGGACGCGCTTAATTTTTTTAAAAGGTTCCTTCATGTAATGATCTGCTAGAGGGTGTGGGGGGCCACTGCCCCGTCCTCCAAGGCATGAAGCAGGTGTGGAGGAGATCAAAACTCCAGACATCCAGAGGCCCCCAGAACACAAGAGACCAAGGAAGACCAACAGAGGGGCAGCCGTGCCACTGTCCCAGAAAGAGCTGAGGAGAGTCCCAGATGAGGGGTCACTCAGCAGCCGCGGAGCAGAGGCCAGGGGGGGTTGCAGTGACGTGCCCGTGAGCTCCGCCGGCAGCCGGCTGCGCCTGAGTGACCGAGCCCCGGGCCGAGAGGCCGAGGGCACCCCACCTCTGAAGTGGCCCGAGCGAGCCCCAGGCTCCAGGCACTGAGAACATTCCTAAAGCTCAACTTAAGATGAGATGTATTCTTGTGTCTCATGCCTTTCAAATATTAATCATCTGCTGCAGATGTTTTTAAGGCAGTTTCTTCTTTTATTGTCCACTTGGAACGTTGCACGAAAGGACTGAAAATGAGTGAAAACACAACCAAATAAAAACTTTCAGAAAGCCTACGAGAGTAATGTAGACAAACTTAAACTTCAGTTCAGTCTATACCATCAGGTGTGTCTTACAAAAATCTGCCACGTTTGCTCTAATTATGCATGTATAATTTAAGTACACCAGCTCAATCAGTACCGCTGAGGAATTAACTGTTTTCTGAGAAGTCCACGTGCACGCAGCAGGAGAAAGATAACCCAACTGCTTTACTGTCTTTGTTCCCCAGAAGTCCACCAGGTCAAAATTATCATCAATCTGGACGGCAGCAGTGCAAGCTCGGCT
This sequence comes from Pelmatolapia mariae, assembly GCF_036321145.2. Classification (NCBI taxonomy): domain Eukaryota; kingdom Metazoa; phylum Chordata; class Actinopteri; order Cichliformes; family Cichlidae; genus Pelmatolapia; species Pelmatolapia mariae. The sequence goes on along the minus strand of NC_086236.1, from coordinate 33,737,376 downwards.
GAGCACAAGGTTTAGTTTACAACACGGCGGGCACACTGCCATGCTGTTCAGTTCCTCAAGTGTGGAGATCTACTTTCAACCACGACTCAACTGCATGTCTAACCCATTCATGTACAGTCCTATACTGTATAACAACTGACTGCATAACGTCCAAATAATTTCTCATTCAGTGTCATTTTGGAACTGATTCTATTTCATCCCATTCACTAAATCCTGTAAATTTAGTCACTGAAATTTCACCATAGGGTGGAATAGGGTGAGGTGGAGGCAGATGATCCGTTGTGCCGACCCCTAATGAGAGCAGCCCGAAGAAGACAGCCACATGAAATTCCAGACTGACATCAGGTAACTTTTTATTGTACTTCAGATCGCTGACTGATTTAAGAAATCAGCTCTACAGTTTTACAGGGTCTCTGTGCTTGATTGGGCATCTGAACTGCCTACAAAGTATATTGATATTGTAAAAATATATTTTTAACATCTTTTTAAAAATGTCTACATACTTAAACATAAAAAAACCCTAATACTTCAGTTCAGTTATATAATGGACATTTGACACTCTGGAGCAGGTAACACTCTGCCATCATTACTACATGGTTGTTATTCAGTTATATACCAGGCTACACTAACTGCCAGCCAGACTCAGATATTTTGTAGGGTAAAGTTTCTTGTAGACACAAGAAACTTACAACTGGTAACTTGATGAGCTAATGATCTTTTGTATATATCAGTGCCTGTGAGACGGTTTGCATTCATTCACAGAAATTTTATGGAACTACTAGAATATTTTGGACTGTGGGCATTTTCTGAAAGATAAGTCAGTAAAGATGTACTTGTACTGGCGGCTTTAACACAAATTAAAATGTACTCAACTCTGTAACTCTAATTTATTATTAGTCAAATAATTTTGCTTCTTCTAACACAGACTAGAAGTTGACATGGTGTGTGTGTGTGTTATGTGCTACTGTGTGTAATATTTTTTGACTTCAGAACTGGAACTGAGGACATTTTTATGATAGAAAGAAAGCAGTGAAAGTCAGATACACAGACTGGGTTAAAACTGTGTTTTGTGAATTTTTGAGACAACTTTCAAGCACAAAATGAACCGATATCAAAACCAGCTCTGCCTTTGATGATGCACAAGTTTAGTTTTGAGTTGTCTGAAATCAAGATCATGAAAATTATACATGTAGCATACCTTGTAAACTGTCTACTTGGGACAAGGTGCATTCTGAAAATGTGCTTTAACTATATCTGATATCTGTCTTAGAAATAGCAGAGATCAATTAAATCTGTTAATGCATAATGTTATATGAACTTGTGTTGCACAATCTCCAACTTTATTTAAGCTTGAATGTGTTAGCTTTGGAGTTGGAGCTTGGTTCTTACACAACACAGTGACACTGACTCGGGCTTTGGTGGTTCCTCGCAGTTTGGGCCAATTTAATCTCTGCTGAGGACGACAGTTTGGATCTTTTTCAGACCATGGCAATGTGGCTACACTTTCTAATAACTTGTACTGTTTGTGTCAATCTGACATCTTCTCAGATCTGCACTGAGCTCCTTGGGATGCCCACTTTTACTGTGTGTTGCTCAGTCCAACAAATGCTGTCACAAAAGCCTTGCGTCGGCAAGAAGAAGCAATCTTCTGCAGTAAGACGAAATTAAGTGGTCTTGACAAACTGAAAGACATTTTGAGCTTTAATCCTGCAGCTGAATGAATAACTTAAATGAGAATATGTGTATTTTAAATCAGTGTGTATAAATTTCATCCTTCATTAAAAAAAGCACCAAATCCAAGGTTTTTTTTTTTGTTCTTTTACACTTACACATTATATTTATTATTATTCAGCTGCAGAAAAAACAGTTCACAGACATTACTGAATGTCCTATATTACTTCAACATGATGATTGCAAATAAAGTTTGGAATTTTAGTACCCAGACAGTATTATTATGACAAATTAAAATTAACTGATCTGCTACACTATCTTAATTCATCCTAATCCCTGTGTAAACACCGTGCCACAATTCCAACTGACAAAAAAACCAAGAATATATATATATGAATATATATATACACACACATACACACACACACATATATATATATATATATATGTGTGTGTGTACACATCCAGAGCAGTTTGAGTTGCATACTGTCAGACTAAAGAAGGGTTCCAAAGTTTAACGTCTCTCTTCCTCTCTAATCAGTTTGACTCTGAGATAAACAATTCATTCGACATCTCTAAACCATTTCCGTCTCTTGTTTCTCGCTCTAGACTCATTGTGCCTGTGTTTAAAAAAAAAGAAAAGAAACGTACACAGCTGCTTTTCCTGGGACTTCCACGTGCACCTCACTGTAAAAAGAAGAGGCAGGTGGACAGAGAAAGTCTGCATGGGGCCGGAGGTGAGGGCGGACAGAAAGGAGGTCGGGAGACAAGCGGCTGACAGCCAGCAGACAGCGGCTCCTGAGGTTTCCATTACCTGAGACAGCCTGCTCAGCCACTGGCGGCTCTGTCACCTTAGAAGGAACAGCACTCTCAACTTCAGTATGAACCCAGACAGGGACACCTGTTATGCAATATTCAGGAAACTGTCATAAACATAAACAGTGGACTGAATATACAAATACATACTGATGGCTGTGCAAAATAATAGCTCAGATACAGACTGTCAGCACCTTACCCCTGTAAGCCATCTCTACTCCTTTTCCCCCCATTGCTGTAACTCATTCAAGAGAGAATCTCTACTTATTACCCAGTATAAGTAAATACGTTACTTGTACTGTTCATTAACTGGGTGACATCACACGGACGCCTGAAGTCTAACATAGATTATGGGAATGGAAAGACAGCAAGCTACGAACTTATTTTTGTGTTTGAAAGGTGACTTTTATCCTTCACTGTGAACATGTTAATTCAGGAAAACAACCTAGTTCAGATCAACAAAATGTGCAGAGGCAGCCAGCAGGCTGGCAAACACAATAGACCAGCGAGTCAATGAAAACAAAACAGACCCTGATACGCACCGACTCTCCTTTTCCCATCAATCACACGAACTCACAGAGAAACTGATAAATACCATACATCACAGAAAGCTTAACAAGTTCAAAATAAACAGAAGTTGTTCACTTGTGATTTATGTGACCGAGGTTTTCTGGACTCATTAATACTGTTGCACTATTCAACAACTGATATCCAAACGAGGTAAGCCAATATAATTCAAAAAGAAGTATCATCCATAAGACCCCGACCCTGGCAGGGGAATCGCATGTGAAATATGAGAGAAATGTAAGGTGTAGTATAGCCAATTGTCCCTTGGCACTCACGAATGGTGCACATATGGGTGACTGCACCTAATGCTGCCGCATTGGTTTACTTGAGCGCTCACATACGTGTGAGTCTGTGGGAAGGAGCTTGCATTTCAGGATAAGTGTCAGTGAGCTTTAGTGGTAGACTACTTAGATTTACCTCCTGAACCCCCAACACATATTGTCTTCCCTGTGCTTAGATATCACACATAAGCAAGACAGCAACGGTCTGTCTGCAAACAACATGAAAACTGGGCTGTAACTAAAACAATTGTTTAAAAAATATAGAACTGACAAAGACAGACTGCTGGTAACAGTGAAAAGACACTGAATTTACTCTCACATACATCATAACAGGAAACACAAGAAACACCTCACAACTCAGCAAGGATCTTGAAGATCTTGAAAAACCTCCTGGGATGTATTTGAGCAGTTATTTGAAAAAATGACTTCTACCGCCATCTCTGCTAATGCTATATTGTCTCAGATGGCTATTCAGGATACTTCTGGTCTTTATATAATACACAGTAGAGACAAAAGCATGAGACCATACCACTTTTAATCCAGGTGTTTCTCATCGGACATGAACATGGCACAGTAACAGGGTGCCACAGTTGCAACAGGTCTGTTAAATAAATGTCTTACTTCTTATGCGTTCATAATCAACTCTTACCATAGCAACTCTGTCACAAAGTGGCAGGCCATGTAAAGTTTCAGAGCAGCGACGCTGAGTGCTGAGGTGGGTAGTCGTCAACGCTCTGCTCACGCAACAACAGCACAGTTCCAAACCTCATCAGACATTAACATCAGCATAAAAACTGTGTGCCAGGAGCTTCACAGCATGGGATTTCATGGCCCGGTACTTTTGTTTATATGATGTACCCATGAACCTACTTACTGCTAATATAAAATAAAAATTTCGACAATAGTTGATGCTGATGAGGATATTTTTGGTTGTCTGTTCTCATAACAGGGTCACTCGGCTCATCGTCACACTATTTTTGAATGTTCAGACAGAAAGACAAAGCAACAACAGATAGCCACTAGCACTGATATATGTCATGGTACTGATATTCAATATCTCTATGTCAGCATGCCTCAAGTAAATAATCATCCCTAATATTGAATTCCTCATTACAAAGACTCTTTAAATGTGACATTGCATCATAATATTTAATTGGTTCAAATACACCCAAAGTGTAACATCAAACTTTTTTGCATTCCTAGTTGATTGGAGTGGATTTAAGCTCTATAGATATTACAACAGAAGAGATAAGTGTATGCCAAAAAACAAAAAACTACAAAGAGAAAATGAATAATCATAGTGCTTTTTTGGATCCTCATCTGAAAAGTGATATAACTGATATAATCTCTCTAAGCAAATATAATGAACCAGCACTGGGGATGTATCTGCAGTCAACGCCTCCTGTCTCACACATCAGCAACTCTTAACACACCGATGGCCAGCCAGGGCTGTGGCGGACACAAGAGATGAGTGAGTGGGGATACTGTGTGAAGCCAATCTGCTAAATGAACAGTGTTTATCTGTCAGTTAAATGTCAGCTCTGAAGTCCAGCCCTTATCAGAAGAAAATGTCAGGGACAAAGCTGGGCGATCTTTCTGAATAAAACATATAAAACCTCTAAATGTCCAGCGGGAACACACAAACACACATTCTCTGAGCATCCTGGACTCATGGGACAGCAAAGGAGAGTAAGTAGGTTCTGGTATGAATTATAATGCACAGATGTGGTGGAGCTGTAGCAGATTAGATTTCGTTTTCAAGCACTCATCAAACATTTACTTGCAGCTGCCAGTGATGATCCATATAGATGTTTTTCCAGTTGTACTATATAACGCAAATATACGGTAAAGACTATGGGCTTAATAAATACGGACTAGCGGTACTTGTCTTCATTCCACCCTTATATAATGTTTATATTCCTGTTTTTACTGGCCACACACCGCTTACTATTTCTTTCCCGAACCCATTCCTTTTCGACTCAATATTGCTTTTAATTTTAAAAATCCCGTGCAACTTTTAACCTCACTTTTTTTCTATAATAGAAAATAATTACATAGATAAATAATTCACTGGTGTGACTGACAGCTCAACCACTAAAGTCATTAGGTTTGTAACAGCGTAGTGACCCCGGCCCTATTTAATGTTAGCTATCAAAACTGTACATGGATCGCGAGGGCGTAGCCTCTAGCAGCCCGCCACAACCGCTGTTTGTCCGCCGCACCTGTTCGCTGGCCATCCCTTCCCGTCGTCTCTTACCTTATGCTTTATGGGACTTCTCCACCACAGGCTGCCATTGCTTCAGAAAGCCTAGAAACGCGCCCTGGTTAAATTTTCCCCGCGTCGACAGCAGGCTGAACTCTCAAAGTGAACTTTCTCGTTAACTCACATTGTGGCTAACAGAGGTGGTGATGCTGCGAGCCCACGCGGCTCGTGACGTGCTGCCTTCAGGGTCTCCTCCCGAGATCGTGTTTTGGACTGTACGCTTTTAAAGTGGATCAAGAGCAAAGGTTTCTGAGACTGTAAACAATATATATTAATCACGACCTCAAACGTCAAAGAGACTTTGTTCCCGCCACATAAATCTGGTTAACGTCGTTGTTTAAGTAATAATTTTTGAGAGCGCCTGAACGCAGCTTAAGCAGATTAAAATGCACAAATGAGACGTTGATGTTACCGTGCTCTCCTGAAAGCTTGCTTCCTCCCCAGAATTTTTAATTTTTGTCCTTCTAATATTTATATTTGTGGGTAGAATCTGCTCATGTGCTGAAATACAGTTTATTAGAATTGTGTGGCAAGAACTAATGACATTGTAAGCTCTTGTTAGGAGTTTCAGGCAGAATAAAGTCTTACTCTGGTCTGAAAAGCGTTCTAGTTAATTGTTATTAATGTATATTTGTTTGTTCTAAAAAGGCCACTGTTAATATTTTTCATTTAAAAACATGCACAGAGCTCTTTGTAGTAAAAATCCAAGTATATCCGTCATCACTTCTAATCAGAAAGCACCACTGGAAAGAAAACAAAAGGCTACTAAGAGTACAGTATGGTCACCATTCTGTATGCTTTGTTGTTATGTAACCATTATACAAAGCAAATGTAACCATTTAAATATAAATGAGTTTATTTGTACTTAACCTATGCATTACTTCTAATATGACAGTGATCACAAAGGTAATGTTATATCTTCAGTGATAGGTGTTATATGGAACAGATATTTATGATGTGGCATATGGTACAACATACTAATAATTTACTCTTGAGAAATAACTAATGAATCTTAAATATACTGCCTTTATCATGAATGAATGAATGAATGAATAACAGATTTTTAGAAAATTTTGGACTATGTTTGTCCTTATCCTTGAAGACCTGCCACGGGCTGTAAGGAGATAAGTGGTTAAAAAAAACTGATGGATGACATTATTAAAACATTGTAATTTCAAGAAACATTTGGGAAAAATAATTCTTACCAGAACCTGCAATGAACAAGTTTTACATTCAAATATGATCATAAATCATATTTATAAATCATACATATAAGCTCTTCATCAAGAAGAATTTCATAAAACCTCCTGACATAGTAAAAATAGTGAGTGCATGGTTAGTGTTTTACACACTGCACAAACATATCTAATATTTTAAATACCCAAAGATGTAAATGCTTAAAAGAAATGATCAACTCTCAAACCAGAAAACTGTATGTTTTATTATCGCATCATATCAGAATCTTCAGAAAAAACTGTGAATTACACCTCTTGGCCCACCCCCATGCCTCCCATAAAACCAGTAGTCAAATATTGATGATTGTGTCCATCATTATATTATTTTCATGACAACTTTTGTAAATGCAGTTACATATTGCTGAAACTGATTACACTGAGTGCATTATCAGATATGGCTGCACTGTAAGATTTAGCCTACGGGCTGCTTTTGCTTGGTCGTACAATCACTGCACTGCCAGTGAACCGTGTATTGTGGAAACCATTTAGAAAGCTGTTCTTCAGTCGGTGCAAGAAGTGGACATATCTCACTCCGGGTCCATAACCGGAGAACACATGTGACACCTGCAGGCCAAGACAGATGTGTACATTGAAATGCTGGAATACAGCACTGTGCACTGTAGCGGCAAAGAAATGAGAGTCTCACCTCTTTCCATTCGTGAGAGTAAGCCAGTCGCTGCTCGGTGGGGTTGACTGTGTGCTCTGAGATCACTGTGTTTTTATCCGCACCCAGTAACTTCACATGCAGCTGGTAGATTGAGTCATGCAGCTGACTCTCCTCATACCTGATAACATGACACACTTAGATTTTCCTAAAAACTTCAAAGATATTTCCTGTATGTGATCTGATTAAATTGCTCAGAGCAGATTATTATACACTCATATACACTCCAGGCTTGTGGAATGTCTTTATATTCACAAATAGTATAGATATCTGGGACCTTCGGGGGAATGAGTGCTATTATGCTGGCACCAGGATGTCTGGAGTGTAAGGGGACAAAGGGGGCCTTAATCTAGCTCAATCACTTAAGTGGAAACACATCTATATATGTGAAGTTAGGAGAGTCTGTTTGTTCTTCCTTTTTGGCATGCAAACAGAAGCCACGCATGTGTCAATTCAAGCATTTTAAACAGACATGGAGTTCATCTCTTTATTGTCTCAACTTGTACAACAATCATTGCATATACATTGCTAGTACTGCATAAGAACCCCTTTTGCTTCCAGAACCAACTTAAGTCTGTGTGGTAATTCAACAAGATTCTGAGAAAACATTCCTAAGAGGTTTTAGTCCATACTGACATGACAGCATTACGCAGTGGCTGCAGATTTGTTGGCTCTACATATATGATGTAAAACTTCTGTTTTACAACACTACTTAACTGGATTTGAAATCTGGTAACTGTGGAGGCCATTTGATTACAGATAACTCATTGTCATGTTCAAGAAACCAGATTGAGGGATGAAAGCAGCTGTCAGAAGATGGGTACAATACACATACAAATGTTAGACATGGTCAGTGACAATACTTGGGTAGGTTGTAGAATTTAAATTATGTTTAGTGTGGGGGAAAAAAGGGCTCCAAAGTGTGGCAAGAAAATATTCCCTACACCATTACACCACTGTCCATCTCAATTGTTGATATAAGACAGGATAAATCACTGCTTTTATTTTGTTAATGCCAAATTCTGATCCTAAGACTATGACCCTGAAGAGTCTTAAGAGAACTGTAGCACATTGTACGTTCAGAGATGCTCTTCTGCATACCTTGGTTTTAAAAACTGGTTAATCGACTTACTGTAGTTCCTAACAGCTCGAAGCATTGTGTCCATCTCCTCACCTTTGACATCAACCCAGAGACTTGCTGCTCGCTGGATATTTCGTTATTCTCTGTAAACCCTACAGCTGGTTGTGTGGGAAACCCCCAGTGGATCAGCGGTTTGTGAAATTCTTAAAACAGCATGCCGAGGACCATAAACCATTCCATGCTCAAAATTACTTGAATCCCCCCCCCCATTCCAATGCCTGTTTTGAATACACTGATTTACTGCCGTGTGACTGGCTTGATTAAGTATTTGCGTTAATGAGAAGTTTGGCCAGTGCACTTAAAGTGGCTGGTGAGGGTAGGTTGATCTGACAAATGAAAAAGCACAATAACCATGTTGATAGCCTAACCACAACAAATCACCCATTTAAGTGTGGTTTTAGCTAGGACTAGCACTTGGTATTGTCCAATAACCTTTGTGACTGAGACTTCCAGTTTAATAGTTCAATAGTTCATGAGAGACCAAAATATACATGGCATGGGATGAGCTTTTCTTCCTGTCAGTTTTATCACATTGCTAATAGAAGGGGTTGTAAGAATGCATATAGTTCACTTTTGTTTTGCTTTTGTATTTTTATGGGTTTTGTCTGTAGTAAAAAAGCATCTACAGTGTTGACTTCATGTATGAAACAAGCAGCAGTAGGCAGTTTCTAGCAGCAGATTGTTGGAGCACACACACAAACACACAGGTCTCTGTTGACCAATAACCATTTGGAAATGAATGCCATTAACTGAGGAGCGTGATGTCGCAACTCCTTAACAGATCAATAAGTAGCAGGATGCCAGTGTTTTATGGGTAAAGTCACTTTCTGTGTACATTAAGTGTCCTTTTATTACAGTTTTTGCTAAAAGTAACATAATGTGTGACCTTTTTGTCTAGAAGCAGTTGTGCATCCTTAGTTTAGCTGTTCAGTTTCATTCATTTTTATTCACTGAGGACTAGCCTGCAAGCGCCCTCTGCTGTGTCCCTAAAGGAACTGCTGACATTTTTTGTAGAAGAGGTAAAGGCTCATATGGATTGGCTCTGGTATTGGTACATTGCTCCTGTTTAACTTGTTTGACAATGCAAACTCTGTTAGCATTATTAGGCTCTTTTACACTTCACTCACTTGGTGCAAAGGTTCTATCGTTTCACTTTGAACTAAACCAAAATGATATAGTCACAACTATAACTAATTTATTTACATTTTGTTGTTTGTATTTATGTTTATTTACCCACCAGTCTTGGATGGCAATTTCAGGCTGAAACTCATCCAGCAGCTCGTCCCACAGTCCTTCTGCTTTCAGGTCCACAACCTGCTCCATGGTGAACCAGCTGGGAACACCACCACAAACAAGAGTTATATTTACTACCACTGTAATTATACAACTAGAGGTTATATGGCAACCCACTCTTTAAATGTCATTTCTACAAGTATGTTTGCTGATAATCCCGGTTATACCCAGCATCGTGGTAATGTCTGACCCAAGTAACACCTACCTGTAACGAGGCAATGCACACACCACAACACCTTCAGGTATGCCGCTTGTATCATAGGGCAGGACCTCCGTGTTCGTGGTCCAACCAGTGAAGTTGCCTAGGGATTCAGAGATTAGTCATGAAACCACATTGATTTGATTCATTTTTTGGCTAACGTCACTCCTGTTCCTCACCATCAGGCTGAAATCGTGGAGGTCCGCGGTCAGGAACGGCAGGCAGTTCGGGTTCAGGTGGTGGGATGTCTTTACTCAACCCTGTGTAGGAAATAAGAGACAATGCTGGCCACTGTAATCCCAGTATACACAGCTCACAGACAAAGAGTTATCTTTCTGACAGGCACTGGGCGTGCCTCTTTGTAAAAACACACTAAGTCAGCATTCTGAGTCACACCTCAGTTTCCAGTTGTCTTAGGGTCATAAAAGCTTTTTCACATCTAATCTTTATGGTAAATGGACAGATTCTTATATAGCGCTTTTCTACTCTCCCGGAGTACTCAAAGCGCTGTATACAAGGCAAAAAACAGCAGCCATTTTAGTTGATCTGTTTTATTTCTTTCTTAAAAACAGCATACTGCACTGTTTAAATGACAAGGAGGTTTAACTCAACGCTTAATGTTTTCAGTAAAGTTATGTCTCACATAACTATCACCAGTACAGCTGCTGGAGCGTCAGCAACTTTTTGTTCTGTCTGCATATGAAGCTGAATGTGGCTGCAGTTTCGAGGAAATAACACAAGCTTCCATTTCTGACCGTTGGATGTGCATTTGTGTCTATTGGCATCGTTGCATAAACTTTGTATTCAACTGTGATGAGTTTGTGTTTTCATTTACTTGTTAGCAATGCATTTCACAAACTAGTTTAGTCGTTGTGTGCAGCAGAATACTGGCTTAGCGGGCTTAAAGTCACAGTGTCTCCAATGTCTATACCCAAAGCATCTATTTTTTTGTAAACATATCACTACATAACCAACAATATATGCTGATTCTGATCTTTCTGACAGGCCAACATCTGCCAGTGAATCTGTATATTAGCTGGACAGCATTCCATTTACCTGTAAATGATCAGTACCTTTATAATACTGTAGTTGTTTCTATGGTTGTAATGCATCACATTAAGCATTTAACATATGTCATAATGAATGGTAAACACCCAAACAGCACCAGTTAAAGTATGAAGACATCAACTTCCTGAAGATCAGGTTTTTTTCCTTCTCCACTTCTGCATTAGTCAGATTGCACACAGGTACTCAAAAACAAGTTTCGGGAGGGGTGGGGAGGTCTGTGCATTCAGGTTCCATTTTTCCGTAAATGACCAAAGACAATGAATTAATTATTAACTTAATCCCGCTAATACTGGGGGGATAAAATCTGAATTCACACCAGCATAAATGTGTGCAACACATGACATCTGCCTGTAATCCAAACTTTCAGTGGATCAGAGAGAGACAGCAAAACAACAGTAGCGTGTGTAACAGTGATATGGTACCGTATGGCGCAGGGTTCTTCAGTAAATTTCTTCCGAAGGGCTTGGCTTCATACACGAACTTCCAGTCCAGGCCATCGGGCATCGGTGCACTCTGCAGGCTCCACTCTTCCTCGCACTTCTTCTTCCACTCGGCAGCAGACATGGTACAAATAGCGTGACAGTGTACTACAGCTGGAGTCGGAGTTTCCGAGTTCCCAGTCGGTAGTTTTATCTGGAACGCCCCCTCCTCCAACTTGAGCTCAAACCACCAATAGAGGCAGTGTACGTAAACAGTAGTAAATCTTCTGTAACTAACTAAAGGAGACTTTTTATTGTAGTCTGCCTGTGACACACCCCGGTGTTGCAAGCCAACATGCTGTTCCTCCCTGGCCTCTTAAAGTCACAGCAGTTTAAAAGAATTAACATTATTACATGATTTATTTATATTAAATATATAATAATATATAATATAAGCCCTCATATTATATATTATTTATTCATATAAAGTTTCGATGAATCTCTTTAAACGTATAATCCTTTATCTAAACAAGCTACAGAAACCTCACTACTGAAAGTGTGTTTAAAATGCACTATAAGGTGAATATAATAATATCATTTCGCTGTATCCTCCAGTAGTCTCTAGTTTTTTCTATGTGTATAATTCTTTGATAAATATATTAAATCTTTTGTTAGGTTCAGTAGCTTGTACTTATTTATTCATGTATTTAAATCTCAGAGAAATATAAAAATGCTTCATCTTAACAGCAGTCTGCCAGTCTTTTATTAATCTTCTAATATTATTCTAATATTATTACTTATTCGAATGTATTTTTTCAAAAATGTATTTTAAGTCAAAGTAAGCACTTTGAAAATACCACAGAATAAATCACTTATTAATTCAAAAACATTCTATTTGTAAAGTTGTCTATTTAGCTCATTTGAAAAAATATGGAATTGTTTTATTTGCAGTATGGTTTAAACATTTCTGCAATAAAAAACACCTTTCCCAGAAAGTTTTGTCAGTAAGCAGTGTCTGATGATTCTGATGCAAGGAGCACTTTGCACTTTTAGGATATTGCATGATCACTGCACTCTTACACATTGATTTTTGCAATGCTTAGAAGTCTGTATCTTGGCCGAGTTAAAGTTAAGCTTGTTTAGTTACAGAAATCAAAAGGCTCAGTCTGCATCTTAAGCGCTAAATGCATTTTGCATCATTTTTCTATTGGAAGTGTTAAATGCAGTTAAGTGCAGTGAGAGTTTAATGTTGACTGCAGTGTTAAACATCCACAAGGTGGAGACATTTGTATGTATTTAGTGAGGACACCAAATTTCATCCACAACTGTGCAGCACTAAAGCTTTTTCCAAGCATGTGCAACTCACTGAAAAGCAAAGTCAGCAACCAAAAATACTCCTCAGGGAATTATCAAACAAACAGGGCCTCGCACATTTTTAGATCATGCCTAATATTAAATAAGAAAGCCTGACATTTATCATTAATGTAATTAATGTCTGAGAGTCTAATGGGATTTATATTCCAGATATTTTATCCTGCTACCTCAGTTTTGCTTTTCTTTATGTAAATAAAGACATTTCCACCTTAAATTCATATAGAAATTGCAAATATGTGCCTAAAAAATTACCCAGCCTGATCATTGTTTTTTCATTTTCTAGTATTCTCTAAGTGCTTCATAGTATAACACAAATAGATGTTGGGAACCAGTTGAAATCAGCATATTTATAGCCTAAAACTTATAAAATGTAATGTCATTTAGGTTAATTTACAGGCTACATGCTAATGACATAAGAAGACCCTGAGTCGACAGGGTGTGTGGCTGGCGGAAAGCCACAGACATACAGGTTGCAGCAGATGCTGGGTTGGCAGCTTGAGCTGCAGGGCAACATGCTGTGCTGTAATATGGCTCTGACACACATAGTTACTCATAACATACAGAACTGTGAGGAGAAGCAGTGTGCACAGATCAGCCACAACAGTACTGTGACTTGCTTTGTATTGTAGGGCTGCCTTGTGTTGTTAAAACAGCTTAGATGTGGCAGAGGCCTGCGTCTTGTATTATTAGGCAGTTTCACCATATCCAGGGTATCTTTTCATTATCTGGATTCACTTACGTTCAAATGTTCAGGACAGTTTTGTTGTTTCTATGGCTACATCACATTAAGCATTTAAGATATGTCAAGTGGTAAAAACCCAAACACCACCAGTTACAGAATGAAGACATCAACCTCCTGAAGATTTGTTTTTTCCACTTGTCCATCAGTCAGATTGCACAAATTTCCAAATTTCACAAGACAGTGTTTGTTTGTTTTTTCTTTCAGCTGCCGCCCTGATGGTTTTTAATTATGTAAGAGCAAATAAAGAATTAATTCAACCTTCAGTATATGAGCAGAGCCCTCAGATAGCCATGTGAAAAAGGTTTTTCATAGTTTTCCTCTTAATAAGAAGTGTGTGGTGGGTGATCTTGTCTCCTAATTCGTCCTGGAGATGTGTTAATACTGCAGTATTTATGTTTCTACTTCCCTATGGCATTCTAGAAATCCAACATAGTATTGACACAGCCTCCAACTGTGACTGGCCAGTTGTTACCTATTTCAAGCTACTTCTTCACCATTTCTCAAATCATAAGTAGCTGCTAATCAAATGCACACGATTATTTGATAGTCAGCAAATGTGAGACCTCTATAAAGACAGACGTTTTGGCAGTTTGTTGGTCTGAACCATTCAGGTGTGTGTTAACATAATGGCATTATCCTCTCAGGAGTGGACATCCCAGAGAATCCACCCCAAGGTCAAACTGTGCAATATTCAAAATCAAAAAAAGAGGAACAAAGAAAATTCCAAAAGCTGCATCTCAGACTCTACAGATCTCACCTGGCATGTTAAATGATAAAGTTCAAGACAGGACAATAAGAAACAGACTGAACAAGTATGTCTTTTGGGGGAGGGCTTGCCAGGAGAAAATCTCTTCTCTCTAAAAAGAACATGGCACCACAACTGGATCTGAAGAAACCACAAGACTTATGTAAAAATGTCCTTTTTCAGTAGACGTGACCAAAGTGGAAATGGTTGATTATGTTTGAAGAAAATACAAACACAAACACGACATATCAGCACAAACACCTTGTACCAACTATCAAGCACGGCGGTGGAGGTGTGATGATTTGAGTTTGTATCAGTACAATACCAATACCTGTCTGACAGCTGAAGCCTGGCACCAACTGGGTCATGCAACAAGACAATGATCCAAAGCCCATCAGCGAATCAGCAACAGAATGTCTGAAAAGGAAAAGAATCAACGCGCTGCATTGTCCAAACCTGAGCCTGACTGACATGCTGTAGTGTGTAAGAGAGCTGTGCAAAAACAAACATCTACAAACCTCAATGAACTGAAGTATAATTAAGAAGAGTGGGACAAAATTCCTCCATGTAAGAGATTGGTAAAATGATGTTTGAAAGTTGTTGCTTCTAAAGGTGGTTCTACAGGGTGGGCCATTTATATGGATACACCGTAATAAAATGGAAATGGTTGGTGATATTAAAGTCCTGTTTGTGGCACATTAGTATATGTGAGGGGGCAAACTCCTCAAGATGGGTGGTGACCATGGTGGCCATTTAGAAGTCGGCCATCTTGGATACAACTTTTGTTTTTTCAATAGGAAGAGGGCCATGTGACACATCAAACGTATTGGTAATGTCACAAGAAAAACAATGGTGTGCTTGGTTTCAACGTAACTTTATTCTTTCATGAATTATTTACAAGTTTCTGACCACTTATAAAATGTGTTCAATGTGCTGCCCATTGTGTTGGATTGTCAATGCAACCCTCTTCTCCCACTCTTCACACACTGATAGCAACACCGCAGGAGAAATGCCAGCACAGGCATCCAGTATCCGTAGTTTCAGGTGCTGCACATCTCGTATCTTCACACCATAGACAATTGCCTTCAGATGACCCCAAAGATAAAAGTCTAAGGGGGTCAGATCGGGAGACCTTGGGGGCCATTCAACTGGCCCATGACGACCAATCCACTTTCCAGGAAACTGTTCATCTAGGAATGCTCGGACCTGGCACCCATAATGTGGTGGTGTACCATCTTGCTGGAAAAACTCAGGGAACGTGCCAGCTTCAGTGCATAAAGAGGGAAACACATCATCATGTAGCAATTTCAAATATCCAGTGGCCTTGAGGTTTCCATTGATGAAGAATGGACCCACTATCGTTGTACCCCATATACCACACCAAACCATCACTTTTGTTGTTCCAACAGTCTTGGAGGGATCCATCCAATGTGGGTTAGTGTCAGACCAATAGCGGTGGTCTTGTTTGTTAACTTCACCATTCACATAAAAGTTTGCCTCATCACTGAACAAAATCTTCTGCATGAACTGAGGGTCCTGTTCCAATTTTTGTTTTGCCCATTCTGCAAATTCTGTGCGCCGATCCGGGTCATCCTCGTTGAGATGCTGCAGTAGCTGGAGTTTGTAAGGGTGCCATTTGTGAGTAGCTAATATCCGCCGAAGGGATGTTCGACTAATGCCACTCTCCAGTGACATGCGGCGAGTGCTACGCTGTGGGCTCTTGCTGAATGAAGCTAGGACAGCCACTGATGCTTCTTCATTAGTGACAGTTTTCTTGCGTCCACATTTTGACAAATCCAACACTGAACCAGTTTCACAAAACTTAGCAAGCAGCTTGCTAACTGTAGCATGGGAGATGGGTGGTCTCGTAGGGTGTCTTGCATTGAAATCTGCTGCAATGACCCGGTTACTGCGTTCACCAGATATCAACACAATTTCGATCCGCTCCTCACGTGTTAACCTCTTCGACATGTCAATGGCTGTGAACAAAGAGAAACTTGTAAATAACTCATGAAAGAATAAAGTTACGTTGAAACCAAGCACACCATTGTTTTTCCTTGTGACATTACCAATAAGTTTGATGTGTCACATGGCCCTCTTCCTATCCGGTCTTTAAGTGATGACGTGACGAATCCTACTTCCAGGCCTAAAGTAGTCTGCGTTTAATATGGCTTTTGTGTTGTTAACATGTTTAATGTTTTGTATTTTGTTCTATTTAATCTCAAAAAGCTCCTAAAAACAGTCAGTGATCACTGTTGACCTCCCTCGGCTTTTATTACCACTAATCATTTATTTAAGCTCAGTTTTTAAAACCTTACGATGTAACTACAGCCCAGCCCATGCAGCAGTATATGAATGACTAACCTCGTATTGTGGATGGATTATCTCAGTTGTTCTCCTAAATGAAGTTTGGTCCGTTTTCAGCATCCTGCCATGCAATTACATTTGTTCCTGACCACCGAGAACCCTCACGTTAACTTTTATCGAGTGGAAAAAAAGTTAGCTTGTTTATATTATGCTAACATAGCTGTGTCGCTAGCGGTCACGTAGCACATCATTATATACCAGCTAGCCAAACTTCAGTAACCTTACAAACATCACTGCTGTTTAGTTTTCTGTCTTCATTTATGTTGGAAGTGATAGCAGAGCTGTACGTTTTAATTTGTTTCCAAAACCCCTCAGTCAGGCTATATTGTATTTAGATGGAAGCTAGCGAGCTAACTTCCTGCTAACTTCTAACTCCGTTAAATGTCATAAATTCCGTTTTCATGGATGCCTGGATGTTAAACTCAATTGTTACACCTGGTAGAGCAGAACGCTGATCATTTTATTAAAGATGAAAGACTCTAGACAGTTTTTAACTCTCAGTAATGCCCCAGTGATCATTTGATATATGGACCTGCAGCGGAGTTTAGGCCCAGACACGGCTAGTGACGTCAGACTTAAAGACCGGATTGAAAAAACAAAAGTTGTATCCAAGATGGCTGACTTCTAAATGGCAACCATGGTCACCACCCATCTTGAGGAGTTTGCCCCCTCACATATACTAATGTGCCACAAACAGGACTTTAATATCACCAATCATTCCATGTTATTACGGTGTATCCATGTAAATGGCCCACCCTGTAGTTTTGTTCCAAGTGTCTGCATTTGGGTCCTCCTCCTCCTCCTCGTCTCTCCACATGGTCTGCCAGCACAGACCCTGACACAGACACTATTTACAAAAACCCAACAACAACAACAACTTTAGACCCACCTATCTGCACAGGTCTCAGAGATCTTCCAGGAATGGTGACACTGTTTTCCAGGGACTTGGCTGGTCAGTAGAAGTGATTTCACCTTTTCACCTCTAATCTGACCAAGTTATGTGTTCAGCATAGGTGTTAGAGGACCTTGGTCGTTGACCCAGAGTTTTGAATTTTCTTTACTGTTGTACTTTGATTTTGCCTTTATTTATCATTTCTAGTCTTTTCGTTTCTTTGTCAGAGTTCTGCCCTCTGGTTTCTGTTCTGTGTTCCTTAGTTGCTCTTTCTCCCCTGTCTGCTGTATCCCCTTGTCAAGTCTGCGTCTCTGTGTTATTTTTTTCTGTTTTACTTTGAAAGTCCGTGTCTCATGTCAATGTATCTGGTTTTGCTTCCCTTGTCTCATTAGCCCTGATTTGTCCCAGCTGTGTTTCCCTCCTGTTTCCCATTCCCTGATTGCTCCCTTTGTGTATTTAAGCCCTGTGTTTTCCTTTGTCTGTGTTGTGATCTCCCTCATCCCACGCTGTGGGTTCTGTCCATCTGCCTGCCAGTTTAAGTTTCTGTATTCCCATTTTAGCCAGTTTTCTGTTTTTTTGCCATCCACCATTAAAGTTGCATTTGAGTTCACCTTTTTGCTCCGTGTGTCTGCACTTTGGGTCCCCCACTCCTGCCTGCACACAGCCACACATGACAATAGGTGACTTTAAGCTGGACATACATCACGTCATGAGTGTATACCCTGGTAGGAAGTGAACCACCTTTGTGCCACTGTATTTAGTAAGGCTTGAAACTAATGACTGCATTTAAGAATTTTAGTACAGGTGGACTTCTTTTGGCACGAGTACCCTGGTGGTCAGTAGAGCAAATGCAGATTTAAGGTTTTATTCTCTAGACCAGGGGTGGGCAATCTCAGTCCACGAGGGCCGGTGCCCCTGCAGGTTTTAGATCTCACCTTGGGTCAACACACCTGAATCACATGATTAGTTCGTTACCAGGCTTCTGGAGAACTTCAGGACATGTTGAGGAGCTAATTTAGCCATTTAAATCAGCTGTGTTGGTTCGAGGACACATCTAAAACCAGCAGGGACACCGGCCCTCGTGGACTGAGATTGCCCACCCCTGCTCTAGACCCAACCTATGACCCATCTTTGAAATAAAGCACATGGCTTCCCTATACTTACCTCTCTTTTGTGAAAACAAAAGGTAGAAAGGACATACCTCCTCCACATAAGCTTAGATTGGTCAGTTCCACAAATCTGAGTCATCCAACAAACTTGTGTTTGTTTTTTTAATTTATGGGATACAGCAGATAATCTTACACTAACATTTATGCAAGATTTCTGACTTTCAGTGGAGGAAGAAGAGACGAAAGAAAACTTGAGAAGCAAAAATTCAAGACGACATGACATATAACCTATAAATAAATATTTTCTCTTCAGCGATGGTCCTGGACCAGGTGTGGATTCATGTTGGACAGCACACTCTTTCATTTGGGATCATTAAACATGCAAAGGTCCATGGTCACAAATTGTACTGGAAGGTTCTGGGATCCTACTGACAGACTCATTTGTTTAGAACAGAACCTGCAAGACTTAGTTGTAAATGCTTTGGTGAGCAAATGGAATAACTCTCTCGCTTCACCCACAAACTTTACTTCCATGGACGTTTGGTACACTTATTCATACTGCTTATTGCAGTCAGTGTTTGGGGTGTTTAGCCAAAGCAAAGGGACCTCGAGTCCTGTCTGTGATGGACAGACAACTGACTCAATGAAATTGAATCAGGGTTCTGGGTGTACACAGGCTGCTCTACCAGGATGGACCCAGCAAACCTGGTATAATTATAGCCTCACCCATGCCACGCTATGTACACGTGACGCAAGTGGTTAGAAGAAAGGCCAACCAGAAACATTTCAACAAGCGCTGCAACAACTGCAATACCTCAAACTCAGCTTCCATAAAATCAAATTTTTCCAGTTGATAATTTGCATAATCGTCAATCAAAATAAAATAAAAATAAAAAAAAGCTGCAATTTGGGTTTTCTTTTGAGAAGTCAGGAAAGTATAGTATAAAACACATTCTTAAAAATGTAGATATCTGGAAATTAAATAATTAAGAACAAACACATTGCATATTACATGCAGCTCATACTGTGGGCATGAGCCTGCTGGTTCTGTCCAGACAGGTGCTGAGGTTAATGTGTGAAAGAAGCTTTAAATATAGCCTGCCATAAAGGTGCTATTTTTAGCCTCTTGCTCCATCATTGTATTTGGTTGCAAAGCATCAGAAGTTACTTTTCCAATCATGATTTCTTGAAACTGTTTTATTATGAATGAACTGCCGATAAGCGTTGACACTGGAATTAAAATGATCCATTTCCCATTCCTAAACCAAGTGACACAATTTGCCCTCACCAATACTGAGAGTGTAGCATTACACGCAGCTGCAGCTTGACACTGTGCTGTTCTGACATGGGTCAGTGCAGCCAGCACAGATTCCTTTCAAAGGTTCACGCTGTTTCAAAAGTGTGTGCGAGCCTGCAGATTAATGCTCACTTGTTTGGATGTATTGAAAGAACAAAACACCAAAATTCCAGAGAAATGTAAGAAGTCATAACCGGTGAGACCAAATCATAAAACATCTTGAAATTCTCATAACTATAATTTTGGACTAGAAACATACTTCCCTTCGGTTAGCATGTGCCCAAACACGATAGGTGACTATTTCTGTAGTATGATGGTGATTCCAACTTGTTGTGACGCTGGAGGAACTCCATGAGCACCGTTTGTAGAAGGCAGCTTATGTGATGTAACCGCCCTGTTGCATAACTGCTGTAGACCAGTATTATCCAGTAGCTGTGTGTAGAAGCAGCTAGGGTCTGCTCATACTGCTTCCTCCTGAAAATTAAATGCCAAAACCTGTTCTAAGTTTTACTAACACACACCCACACACACATATATATTATATATATGCCAAAAATATATTTTGTTTACCTGAGGGAAAAAACAAACAACAAAACAACCCCAGCCACTTACAAAGTACTTAAATATTCTGCACAGACAAAAGTAGCTGCTCTAGTTAACAGGGACAGATTGGTATGTGGAGAGATAGAAGAAACCTGCACTAATTTGGTAACATCTGACTTGTTGAAGGACAGGCAGGGGACAGCTGAGAAACATGAGAAGTGGTTTCAATTCAGGGCAAGGGCACAGTGACCCTCCTCTACAATACAACAGGAGGCGAGTTAGAGTGCAAAAATGAGAGGGGACCTAGGAAAGCACGCATGCAAGCCTAAGGAGTCTGGGATGGTTGAATTGGATAGCTGGAGATGTCCTTTCTGTGCTGTGGTTCACAGACATGGTGACGTTGAAAGAGCAGCTGTGAATCTGTCAGTTGCCAGTCAAAGATGGGTGGGCCATCCCACAGAAAGAGCTGCATTCTGGGATGCCCCTCTCTCTTGGAACGATGCCGGTATTATAGCTACGATGGATTCTCTAAGTCACAGGTGGCATCGACTTTCTTCCTCAATATTCCATCACTCAGTATTCCCATCAAAGATTCAGCATCTGATAATTATCATATCAGTTTTGAGTCAAGGGTTTCAGATGTCTGTGGTGTGGGGCAGCACTGGTACCAACAACATCTCAAAACATACGTGAGAATCTTTCTCCCTTCGGTCTTCAGAGAAATCATGAAGGTTGGGCTGTCACAGAAAATATTAACACACTCCCTTAAATACATGCACAGCATATTTGAACTGCAAAAGGTTTTAATAAAAGAAAATAGTAACTCTTAATCTAATATTGCATTTGCCAAATGTATAAAAATCTGGCAAATGCAATGTTTAAGTCTTTGGTTTTACCCTCATTTTTTGGACTCTTGGGTCTTTAAGTTTCTAGACAGTGACACAGTTGTTGTAGGTTTTCCTCTGTATACCATTTTACCTGAAATATGATTGAAGTGCAAATTTTCATCATCATTTCATGGCCAGGTGAGACCTGTACCCTTGTTATTTCATGAAATAATAAGCAGGTAAAGAATATGGAGTTAATTTCAAGTGTTAAGTTTGCATTTGTATTCTTTTTGTCATGATCCTGGGTCATTTTGACCCAGCGTTTTGTGTTTCCTTGGAGTTCACTTTGTGCCTTGTGTTTATTCTGATTTTGTAGTAGTTTAGGGTTGAATCTGGAGCTCAGTGTTTATCAGCCCTACCTGTGTCTGTCCTCGGTGCTCTGTTCATGTCCCCGTGTGGTGTTGTAAATCAGTCTGTGTGTTTCCTGCTTTACTTTGAAGGCTCGTGTTCTGGATTTCCTGTTCTATTCTGAAGGTCTGTGTCTGTTGTCATTGTGTTCAGCTTGTGTCCTCCAGTCATCGTGTGTATTAGGATCAGCTGTTGTCCCCTCCTGTGTGTGATTACCCGATTACCTTGTGTGTGTATATTTAGTGGGTGTCGGTCTGTGCTCGTTGTCGGCTCGTCTGCGTTTGTCTGTGTAGTCTGCGTTCTCTGTGTCTCTCTGCATTCTCCGTTTCATATGACTTCAGGTTTGTGATTTAGTTTATCCCAGTTTAGGTCTCCTTCAGTTAGTTGTCATGCCTCACTGCCTGTTTGCCACCCTGCCACTCCTGTAAATAAACGTCACACTCTTCATCAGTCGCTTGCTTGCATTTTGGGTCCTCATTCATCCTCAACACGACTGCTGCCCCAGCCGTGACAGTTTTGCTGAAACTGTCACTCTATATAAGTGAAGAGCAAAACAAAAACAAGATCATAAAGATAGCAAAAAAGTTTAGAAGTGACCAAATCAACAACCAACAACCTGATGACTTAAGAAAATAGTCATTAGGAAGAGATAGGCGCATCACTGTCAGACTCTACAACGAAAGTACACCGATGTATACAGATGATCTGCAGCAATCTGCAAACCACTGGCTCCAAGACAAGAAGAGAAAATTAGACTTGTGGAAAACATCTATAATAGGATACAAAGACCTGCAAAATGTATTGACATGAATATCTGAAATTATTTGTCTACAGAAATATCTGTACATAAGGGTAAAGGCTGAAAATCAATATTAGATGGTTGTGATCTTCGCGGCCCAACATGACACTGCAATAAAAGCAGGTGTTACCCTGTCATGGAAATCAATGCATGGGCTCAGGAACAGTTCCATACATTGGAACACAGTTCATCATGCCATCCACAAATTCAGGGAAAAGTTTTGTATTTTTTTCTACATGATAAAGAAATACTGTGTTGCACATAAACTGCACGAAATAAAAGTGTAGAATTACAGAAAATGTTCTGTTAGCTCATTGTGCACAGTCCTATACTGCGAACCCACTGTATAAATCATACATTTCTACAGTAGTTATTGAAAAGGGAAAAAATGGGAACATTCTGTAATTTAATTGTTTATCTATTACTTAATTACTTTGGTTAGTATGAATGGCCATGGAGGAGGATCTTTATCGGCAGGAAAAGATACAGGAGTTGTTAAAATACAGTGAAAAGTTTATAAATTGTGCTCTCCTTCACATTTTCCAAAGCCACACTGCGGGCCAATTAGAGTCTTTGGGGGGCCTGTTCTGGCCCCCAGGCATTATGTTTGAAACCCCTGGTGTAGATCAAAGAAGTGCAGTGATCGAAACCTGACCAATCACTCTGTTTGTTTGATTCAGTGTGTTTATGCCTTCCATAGCGTAAACCAGCTTCGGTGGGTGATGGGACATTGCTCACCATTAAGATGCGAGGAGCATTTCTAGATAACAGCCATTTGATAAGTGAAGAAAATACCAACTCTTTCTAACCTTCACACCTACAGTAAGGAACCCTGACCTCCAAAGTGTGCTTGACAAAAGTGAAACTCAGCTTATTTCAGTGGCCTTTCCCCATTACCACCCCAGCCTCACTCATGTGACCTCCTCCTCCCCTTCCACATGCTCCCACACTCCAACTACAGCTATGTATGGGCCAAGGGTTGGTGGGGGGCTGTGCGGAGGCTGACGGGGGTGAGGTTACAGCTGCAGCACCCGTCTTGAATGACTGAGCTGTAAATGTGTCTCTTTCATAAACTGTGCAGTATCAGTGCAGAGGCTCTGGCCAATGAGGCTGCAGTAGGCACTAAAATGGCCAAGCCAATGGCTTAGTGTCTGTGTGGTATATAAAGAGGGGCCAGAGACCTCCAGAGTTGGGTGACCCCTATTTTGGCTGTGGTGAACAGGATCTGATCCCAAGGACTGTTACCTCTGTACTTGTCTGGTGTGCAGGTAAAGAAATGATTAGTTTTGTGGGGTTAAAGAAGAGCAGAGGTGGAGATATGGATGGATTGGGAGAACAAGCAAAGCATTTAAAATAGCACAAACAATTAGTTCTGGCTACCTTTTCTTTTAATGAAGAGCTGTGGACATGAAGTCCATGATGAAATCAAAGGATAATTGTGCAACAAATCTGGTACGTTTGCATCCATATGATGCATTAAAAAAAGAGCTAATTTCATTGAATTGTTCTCCGTTAAGATTAAGCTTAAAGATCATGCTTTAACATACTGACAGACAGGCTGTGGTTCCAGTGATAACTTGTGTCACTCCACTCTTTATTCTTGCTCTCTGCATATGATTTTCTTTTGGACAGTGATTTATGTGGACAGGTGCTTCGCAGTTTGATACATGTAGGAGAGACAGACTGAAGTCCCCCATGTGTCATCTGCGACTTTTGCTGTTTCAAAGTTACACTTTTGGAGCTTTTTGGCTGTAAACTAATCAGAAAATTGTCACATTGAAAGGGATTACTGATTTAAAGAACGGCTAATTTTGTAAATCAGTTTGGGACTGAGGTGCAGATCATATTTCATGTGATGTAACGAGTGCGTCATTGCATGCATCATGTATGTACTCATGTTGAACAGCTTATCAGGTAATGAGAGTAAGAAGAGTATGTCCATATATATTGTTGGATCGCAGTAGCTGGACAAGTCTGCTGCTAATCAGGCTTCTTTCAGCATTGTGACAATTATACTTTTGCAGTAATCCTGTAGAGTGACACAAAGACCTTGTAGTGCTTTCAGTGACCACTCCTGTGCTGGAACTGACCAGTCAAGTTTTCATTTATGTGCATTTATGTGTCAATGTGCAATCAGGACAGTTGTGATTGCACGTATAAAGCTTTGCTTGTAGATACTGAGGACATAAAGGGTACACAGTCAGATGTACTTGTGCTAAAAATACCCAGCCAACAGGCACTCCTCCCTGTACTCTGTTTCAAAGTGACATCTGAGCTGCTGGAAATTGAGTGACACTTGTTACCAAGATTCCTCTGCCGACACCGCTTAAAACTTGCAGCTGTCACACAGAATATCCCGTATCCCCAAATGCTGCAGAAATTTTGTGACTATTTCGATCACCTCTACAATCTCCAGATGAAACAGTTTATTATCGTTCCAAGATTTAGTCAAAGGCTTTTCCCTCACTTTGCAGTGTTAGAAAGCAATCATGCCTTTCGGAAACACCCACAACAACTTCAAGCTCAACTACAAAGTTGAGGAGGAGTTCCCAGATCTGTCCAAGCACAACAACCATATGGCCAAGGCTCTGACCAAGGAGATATATGGCAAGCTGAGGGACAAACAGACACCCAGTGGCTACACTCTGGATGATGTCATCCAGACTGGTGTTGACAACCCTGGTGAGATATGTTTCATATCAGATAAAGAAATCTGTTTCATTCGTGATTAACATTAGCCATAAAAACAAATTCTTTCATTTCTGTTCCCCCTCCGAACACACACTTCTTACTTACATTCTTCAGGTCACCCCTTCATCATGACTGTTGGCTGTGTTGCTGGTGATGAGGAGTCCTATGAGGTCTTCAAGGATCTGCTTGACCCTGTCATCTGTGACCGTCATGGTGGATACAAGGCCACTGACAAGCACAAGACTGACCTCAACCATGAGAACCTGAAGGTACCGCAGATTTCATGGAGGAGAAGTACTTTAACAAAAGACTTACTGCACAAGTCTTCAGATGTTGAACTGATTTAATGGTTTAGCACATCTGTGCATTGCTCCAGGAACTCTGTTATTTATTTATCTTTTTTCACCTGGGACTCAAAGTTTATTTGTCTTTAGGGTGGTGACGACTTGGACCCCAACTACGTTCTGTCTAGCCGTGTTCGTACTGGTCGCAGCATCAAGGGATTCACCCTGCCCCCCCACAACAGCCGTGGAGAGCGCAGAATTATTGAGAGGCTGTCCATTGAGGGTAAGTATTCAAAGGAAAAGGACTGTGTCTTTGAATTTAAGCATCCAGTGTCAGTATGGACAATATTATCCCTGCTTTGCTCCTAACTGCAGCTCTGAACAGCCTGGATGGTGAGTTCAAGGGAAAGTACTACCCCCTGAAGACCATGACTGATGCTGAGCAGGAGCAGCTGATCGCTGATCACTTCCTGTTTGACAAGCCCGTGTCTCCCCTGCTGACCTGCGCTGGTATGGCCCGTGACTGGCCTGATGGCAGAGGCATCTGGTGAGCACTGTCATTAAGTGTTAATACCTGAATGTGAAACATTTTCTCTAGAAATCTTTTGTCTGCATTATCTGTGTGTTCTGCTAAATGTGAAACTATATCTGCTCAGGCACAACGAAAACAAGACCTTCTTGGTCTGGGTGAATGAGGAGGATCACCTTCGTGTCATCTCAATGCAGAAGGGTGGCAACATGAGGGAGGTGTTCAGGCGTTTCTGCGTTGGCCTGCAGAAGGTATGCAGATATAACAGGCCTCGGAAAGCCGGGATGAAATGAAAACAATTGTTCAGGATGTTTCCACGACTCTTCTTCTTTCAAACCTGCCAGATTGAGGAGATCTTCAAGAAGCACGACCATGGCTTCATGTGGAATGAGCATCTCGGGTACATCCTGACCTGCCCCTCCAACCTGGGCACTGGCCTGCGTGGTGGCGTCCATGTCAAACTGTCCAAGCTGAGCACACATCCCAAGTTTGAGGAGATCCTCACCAGGCTGCGTCTGCAGAAGCGCGGCACAGGTAAACACTCATATGCTTGTGGACCAGCTTGAACAGCCCAGTGAAATCTCCACTGCGACTCTGACTTTTGCACTTTCTCTTTAGGTGGTGTGGACACTGCCTCTGTGGGTGGTGTGTTTGACATCTCCAACGCCGACCGTCTGGGCTCCTCTGAAGTGGAGCAGGTCCAACTGGTGGTTGACGGTGTCAAGCTGATGGTTGAGATGGAGAAGAAGCTGGAGAAGGGAGAGAGCATTGACGGCATGATCCCAGCCCAGAAGTAAAGAGGGACAATCTTCCGTTTTTTTCGTGACCGTTCATGTGTAATTGAGCCAACGGATGGACGCACAGAGGAAACAGCCGCTCACCTAGAGACTCTTGACTCTGCAAACTTCTTTCTCTTCTTTCCTGCTTTTTCTTTTCTCTGTCCTCTTTTTTTTTTTTTTAAGTTCTCCTGTGTTGGTTGGTAACATCCTGGGATCAGCCTCCACTGAGCTGGGCTTGCCTGGCAAATGTGGCATCACCTACTTTTTGTTATAAAAAGTAAAGATTATTGAAGCTGCTCATACTGCTCAATAAAAAAGTGCCCTGTAAAACAACTAAACGAGTCATTTTTGTCTTGTTGCAGTATAATCGACAGATAGAGGTTTTGGAAAGCAGTAGCTTTGAAAACAAGATGGCAAAATGACGGAAAAAATTGCCAACATCAGTGAATTTTATTCATCTTCAGCTCCATGTTCTCCTTACGCATCACACCCACTCATTTCAGGTTACAGTTTGCTTCTGATGGGAGGAATTAAACAGTAGAAGAGAGTAAAATTACTCATACAGGTCAAACTGTGTGTGTTCTTAAGTCTCTTTTGCATGTAACATTAACTGTATCCAAAATCAGTTTTGAAATGACAGTGAATGTTAAATACTGAGCTCCTCGGGTTTCTAATACTGTCATCATCCACCATTTAAACCATTTAGACCAGTGATACACCTTCTCCGAGCAGGTATACAAGCATTTACCCAAACACTCACGTCACCAAAACCTCTTTTTGAGAATTCTTCACAGTAGAATCCCCCTGATTCATCCATCTTATACTATGAGTGAGTTGTTTAACCATAAGTTATTTGCTTTTCTCTTTTTTTCAACCCATTTAGTTCAAAAATTCCAGCTGAACTGCTCAGCAAACAACCTGAAACGTTTCTATGGCTTGAATGCAGACAGGGACTTGGAAATTCAAGTTAAAACGGAGTCAAACTGCACAATTTATTCCAACTGCAGCTGTCCTCGTGCAAGATCTAAATCATTTTTCTTATGTATGAGGTGCACTCAAAGAGTTCACAGACTCCTGTTGTGCAGCATGGTACGGTCATGTGTACGTAAAAAATGTCAAGTAGGACTTTATGAAACGGGATTCCACATTTTGTCACTCTATCAACATGAAAACCTGTGATAGACAAAGTTCTGTAGATAGGCTTTTGCACTTTGTACCATGGAGCTGAGGCAGTATGTGGGCATCTTCGACACAACATTCAGACCCAGGATCTGGCATGAATTTGTCCCTCAGTGTCATATTATTGTTGGGTTTTTACCTCACAACATAAAGCGCCTTGAGGCGAATTTGTTGTGATCTGGTGCTATATAAATAAAATCAAACTGAACTGAGTATTTCCAATGTAGAGTTCTATAGTAACAGCCTACTACAGAACAATCAGCTCAAATGCACGTGCAAGTGTTTGGACCATACCAGCACAATCGTTGCTCACTGCCTGCTCTGCAACACAGAGCTGCGTCTCTGCGACCTTGTCTTCTTCACCGCAACAAGTCTTGTAATTCTTTGGCTGCACCTCATACTCTACGCTGTGGTATGTTTTACGGCATATCCAAAGACTTCTATAAACTCAAGATGCCCTCTTGAATGAGTGCTGAAGCTATCCTGTTGCAACAAGGTGGAGTGAAGTTACTGTGTCTCACATGAGCCCTTCTGTTACTTTTTGTGAAAGGGGGTGGGGGATATTCTGGCATTTCATTTAGCAACTCAAGTCTGAAAAGTGACTGTGTGTGTCTGCATTTCACAAAGCTTCCAGTCCAAGATGTGCATCACATTTCATTTTTTCCAGTATAACCCAAACTCTGAACTCATGCAAGATTGCAGCTTGGTTTTGTTCCCCATTATCACTGACAGAAACTGCTTTAATCTAGAATTACTTCCCTTGCTCTAGCTATAAATAAACCTTGAGCTCTAAGATATATACTATATTCATATATTTTATATACAGCCATCAACTGACTGATATAAATCCTGTTTTTTTAATGATATTATTCTAAAAAATAAATAAAGTACCTGTGCAAATATCCACAAATTGAAGTGTTTCACATTTAAGACATTGGCGCCTTCCAGTGGCTAGTTCTGGGTATTACCTATACAGGTACACTGGAAGGAGCTGATTCAAGTCAAAGCAAAGTGCATTGAGGTCTATATTACCTAATGCTAATATACACCACAATGAGAAACGTCCAGGGAGAGGACAAGGACAGACTCCTGGTGTCCACTCTGGTGTCTGCTTCTCACCCTGAGGGGGAGGGCAGGTCAACATCGACTTCCCCTGCTGGGCTACGTGAAACAGCAAACACCATACTGGACTGAAAAATGTAGAACAATGTGAGAGAGTGGATGATGGCTGACCATTTCCCTGCAATAAAGAAAGACGAATGCTCGACCGGATAAAGTTGGCGGTACGTATGGAGGCGGCGAACAGAAGGTCAGCGATCCCTGTAAAATGTAGGGGTGGGAATGGAATGGGGTGGGGCTGGGTGGTGGGGGTAGGTCACCATGAGCAAAGCCACAACTGAGAGACAGTATTAACAGTAAATCAGCAGCCAAACAATATGATCTCTGTAGCCTACGCAAATATCACAGTACATTATTCACTAAAAACAGGGAGGGAGAATAGAAAGCTCTCGCACTTTTCTCTCTCTCTTTTTTTTTTTTTTTTTACTTTTTTACATTAAATGTGTATTGTATGAAGGCGCTGGGGGTAGTTCACTTTAAAGGCAACTGGACTAACAAGAAGAAAACACTGTCCACACTGCCTTCGTCGTGCCTTTCCGAATACAGAGCGCTCCCCCCTCCCCTGATCCCCACGGTCATCAGTAATGGACAGAGCAGTTAATACACTGTACCACAAGAAAAAAAAAGAAAAAAGAAAGAGGGCGGGCGTTAGAGTGCACGCCGCCTCTGTGTGTGTGACGGCGAGTGTGTAATCCAAGCGCTTGCGCTGCTGCTTGGCCGATCCACTTTTTGGCGTTTCCCACCGACAGAACTGAGGCGATGACTAAAGTGAGATCACGACTGAGGTGAGATCGCACGGCACAGAATAGAAGCGGCAGAAGAGCTGCCCTGCACTGAAAATACACCAGAAATACTGAATCTCTCTAAGTCTGTGGTGGGGTGAGTGACGGCCCACCTCTGCTTTAATGACAACTGACTTATTATAAGGCTGCTAAAGAAAAGTGAAGGTTGGTGAAATCTAAATGACTCGGTTGGGGGTCGGTCACAAATACTGAAGGACATTGATTTTAGCCAATTTTAGCTCCTGTATTTATTATAGACGGTCATTAAGGACAACTTACTGCACCGAATTATCATATGTAATAATTTAAGAGCGTTATCCCAGCAAACATACTGAAATATAAATGATGGACATAGCCAGAGTGAAATCAGCAAATGGTTTTTAGCTTTGCATTCTGAAGACTCAATGGTAGCTTTGTGACAGCTGCCTTAATAGAATCTTTTTGCCCACACATTATTGCAGTGGACTGCATACAGGTAATACAGACTAATACATGGATACAGCCTCTGTGGCTGACCTATTGGTTTTTGGATTATTCAGGCAATGCTATATTATTTGCCAGATTATTTCATTATAAATTATCTAAAAGGTACCAATACCACAAACATAGTTCAAAGATCCAGTTCAGTAGCTCATATTAACAACAACATATTAACTACAGCTGCACATCTGTAAACACATCTGTAAAGGGACTGTAAAGGCCAACACTGTTTCTGTACCACAGTGCAAGCATGCTATTAAGTGCTGTGAAGAAGATGAGAGTCTATGGAGATTGATTCACATTTGGAGCCTGCCTCAAGTGGCCACTAGAAGAACTGCAGTGTTTGGCACTTAAACTTTTTTTCATTACTGGAGGTTATAACTTGGTTACTACCGGTAATGGGAAAAGAGCACCATCTGTCTTCCCTTTTTTCAACCCACGTGATTGACAGCTTAATTTTGACAGTAACTGATAGCCTTTTGACTTAAGCATAACATAGTTTGAGTCATAATTTAGGTGTCATAAATTGGTTTAGATTTAGTTTTGACTGGTAACAGTTGCTCCACACCATTTCCAAAGGATTTTTTTCTTTGACATCAAATGCAAAATGTGTCCACATGTCTGATCTTCTCTTCCTCCCAAGCGCTGGATATTTTGATTCTCACATAAGAAACAGGGAGCATGACAGCTAGCTGTAACGTAGTTGTACCATTTCACAGTGGCAGATCATATATGCGCATCTAACCTTTCTACACTTCTACACAACTTCATTAGTTCTGATTGGACCTCATCTCTCCAGGATGTTTTCATATCAATTTTATCTGTGGATGAAAGTGCATTTCATCACACTTTTTGTCCTCCTGCATTAGCTTTTATTTAGTTATCGCCTTGTTTATGTCTGAAAAAGCATTTTGTTGATGACTCTCTGTGATAAATGATCACCTGATTAGGATAAGAAATGTTTCCCTCGTGGTGAGAATGTTTTGTCCGCTCTTTGTAATCAGCACATTTTTCACTTTGGAACTATTTTTCAACCCATGTTGGATGTTTAGAATGAACATTGATCTAACTCAGCACTGAAATGTTTGCTGGGATAATAAAAGGAGGAAATCAGCTGGACTGATTTAGCGTTAAAGAAGGCTGAAAAATGGAGCTTGACCTTACAGTTACTACTGACCGACATTAGCTAAATTTGAAGCGTCTGCTCTCGTCACTCAGAGAAACTAATATGACTGAGAGGTCATAACTCCGTGCTGCACTCAAGCTTCTGACTGGCTGTTTCAACGGCCCATCAACCCCATCCCCTGACCTTAATCCGGCGTGTTTGTCACTGCTGTATTTACCCGACTCAAAGCAACGTAACACTGCGGCTGCTCGTCTGATTGCTGAGTTGGACCATTTCCTTGTTTGTGCATGTTACTATATCAGCAGGATAACTATCGGTGAGGGGGGAATATTAAAAATTAAAAAAACAAAACAGTAACACAATGTAAAGGTGACATATTAAAAAAAGTGTTAAAAAAAGGATGGACGAGGATGTCAGACAGACAGGAGGTGATTTTCTGCAGTGGTGAAAGTGACAGTGAGTAAAAACAATGACCAGAACAATAAATAACAAAATAAAGAGTCATTATGGCTAGGAGTAGCAATAAAAAATATTCAACTTATTCCATCTGATCCAGGTCCAGTGGGAGCAGTAGCTCAGGGAAGGGAAAGCTGAGCTGTGTTGGGTAGGGTGGAGAGAGAAGGGGGCAGGGGGTAGGAGGGTGGATGTTTTAGTCTGTATGACTTTACGGATCAGGTGTGTGTCTATCAGTGTGTGTGTGTGTGTGTGTGTGTGTGTGCATGTGTGCGTGCAGGGGGGAGGTTAGTCTTGAAAGAGACAGAAGGAGACGTCTTTTCTTTCGGGTCCAGCCCCTCACCTCTTCTCTGTTTTTTTGTTTTCCTTTTTTGATTTCCTTTGCGCACACACATCAACACTCACACGGAACCACGCACTCGTATGCAAACGCACCCTCTCGATCAAAGTTCAAGGTCCTTAGAGATTTGGGTGGCAATGTCCCGAAAAGCTAACGGCGCCCCCCAGAGTCGCGTGTAGCGCACCCCGTTAGAAGTCTCAGAGGTGCCTGTGGAAAGATGGCACACCTCGGCCTCGAAAGCCACGCGGCCCCCTGCCACGCCGTGGGTGCAGGAGAGCAGAAAGGGGCCGGCATGGTGGACCTGGCAGCCACATCCGAGAGCTGCCTCCCGCAGAGCCAGTACCACCTCCGCAGGGTCCCGCCGCCCGCCGCCTCTCAGATCCCAGCCACGTCCGACGGCCCGGGGCTCGGACGCTTTTTGATACCCAGGTAGATGGCAACTGAGGAGAGGGAGGGAAGAACAGGAAGAAAAAGGTCAGACACCTGACATCCTCTCTGTTTCTAAATGCTATCGACACAGGCAGAACTTATGTACTTACCTTGTGACCGCAAATCTCCTGATTCCCTCAGATTCATTTGTGACCCTGTTGGACAAACAGGCAACGTAAGAGGTAATCCACCAAAGCACAACGAGCCTCATGATGAGACGGCATTAACAAGTGGATATTACACAGTGGAACTGAGCAAGCATCAGCAACAACAAGCATGTGATGTTGCAAAACAACTTGTCCTCACAAAGGCACTCCTCACTCACTCACGACTTCTAAAGCATGCAGATATAAACAGTTTCCTTCAGCTTCTGTGTTACAACGCTTTCATTTTACTTACTTTCATTTACTCAACTTCACACGGAGAAAACATTAAATGATTTTTACCCTACCAACCACAAACTGGAAACATTATTCCTACAGGTATGCACGGGATGCTAGTGGACAGTCTTTATAGACGATGACACTGATTCTTCCTTGATTGCAACCATGCTTGAAAACAAGTGTGTGGGACCTGGACAGAATGAAGACCATTCACGAGGCATGCAGACAAGCAGTATGAAAAAACGTCAGGCATTTCTGAACTTGAGCAAATTCCAGTGTGAGCAGGCAGACAGGAAATGGGCGGCACAGGCAGACAAGAAAGAAGAGAGAGACATGGAAACTTACTAACTGTTTTTGATCCTTGTGGAAGAGTACAACCCGAGACTGATTTGTTTGAGCCCTGGCGCTTGGACGGGTCAAGATTGACCCTGATGCCATGACACGGAGAAAAGAGAACGAGATAAAGATGGAGAAAAAAGAGGGAGTAAAGGGTAAGAGCAGGGGATTTGGGGGAGGAGTAAGAGAGAGTATAAGTGAATCACAGGAAAGCAAGTGGTGGAAGAAGAGTGCAGCGCTGCAGCTGATTGGCAAGGATGAAGCTGAGGTTTGATAAGATTAGACATGTGTGATTATGATGACTAGGAGGGAGAGGGGAGCAGAGGATAATCCAGGGCCGCAGCAGGGCTTGCTGAAAGGCCTGGGTGGATAAAATGTTTTGATAAGCATGGATCCATCCCAGGCTGTGCTCAAGATGAAACATAGAACTTTACATCAACTCTACATGACTTTTTTTCATGTATTTGACGTCCTTGGTTTGAGTTCATAAGAATCTTACACCAACTGGAACAGCAAAGAAAGCCATAAACAAAAATCAAAAAACAAAAACATGTGAGAGACACTTGTGTCCTTTTTTCAATAACCATATAAGAATATGGAAATTGAATAAAAGCTACGTAGATGTAGCAAGGGCTACACTATGAGGTAGTGTAACAGATTCATTATTAAGACTGTTTTCTACTGTGCTCAAAATTAATAAGATCAAGTAAAATTGATGTCTCATGTCAAGCTCTGTAGTGAGCCAGCACAGAGCTTTTATCCTTTTTTGTTCTTGTGCATGTTTATGGATTAACACAACTTCAGTCACAAGTGAGAAGCAGCAGTCCAAGACAAACGGCAGCAGCCGTCTTGACTTCTTTGAGAAGTGAAATTTCCCAACAAGTACTCTCCCCCAACGTCACATTAGCACAACATAATACCAACATAGCGTTAGCTTAGCATATAAACATGTGTATATTGGGGGTGCCCAAATTCATAGGCTGCATCCTCCTGAGGACCCATCCTTCGCGGTCTAAGGCTACGTTCACACTGCAGGTCTTAATGCTCAATTCCGATTTTTTGATCAAATCCGATTTTTTTGTCTGCTTGTTCACACTACAAATAAAATGCGACAGCAAACGCTCTCCAGTGTGAACGCTCAAAGCGGCCCGCATGCGCAAAAGAAGATGTCACACACAACGCGCTCTGTTTAGACCCAGAGCAAACAATATTGTTTGACTGATGGCCCTTAATATAAAGACTTCGGACTTTACGTTTCCCAATTTTTGCTTGAAGTTATTTTGTTATTTACATAATAATGTAGATAACCTAATAATTATCCTTATTGCTGTTTTAGAGGAGCGGTGCTTCAAAGGATAGTTGCAGATTTCTGTCAGAATCTGCAGGTTATACAGTACAAATAAAATGTTCACGTTTCTCCAACGTTGTCTTCCCAACAGTTTCACTGACATTACACTGGATGGCCAGGAAGCGTTCACGATGTCTTCTCCAGCGCTTCTCCGGCGCTGATAATTGGCGTCTGTCTTGTGTCAGTGACGTAAAAGACGGATTTAATGCGACATGACCGTTCAAACAGCAGTCGCTTTCTAAAACATCGGATATGTATCGGATTCAGGACCACATACGAAAGTGACCCAGGTCGGATTTGAAAATATCGGATTTGTGCCGTTCACACTGTCATACCATGATCGGATATGGGTCGCATAGGGTCAAAAAAATCGGATTTGATGCGCTTTCGCCTGCAGTGTGAACGTAGCCTAAGTGGGCCGGGTCCTCTGAAGGCCGGGTAGGCCGGAAGTGAGCAGCTGTGAAATTGGACAGTCTAGCCTTCAGTTTTGCGTCATCGCTGTCTCGGTGGAGTTTAATAAACTCAGCCGTCTGCTTCTTGCTATCTAAAATATAACAGAACCCTGGTGTAAATTCTCAATCATCTCACACTTCTGTTTAATCAGTTTTCCGTTTGACATTTATTCAGCTGTAATCTCAGCCAAACCGATTTACTCATGAACAAATAAAACACTGAAAGCCAAACAATAACATTTTTTAAGTTACCTAAGTGACTTATATATCATCTTTAACCTGAGTCGCGAAAGACCGTGGGGGGTCTGAAAACGATGTGTGGTTATCGCCCGGCTAGCATCGAGCTGATGGGTAACAGACGTCTCCGAAAACGTCGGAGCACTTTTGCAAATATGTGATGCCTTGATAAACCGAGCAGATATCTGAAGTTTACACAGCTACATTCTCGCCTGAAAATATCGTAAAAGTTTATTTTGTGACCCAGAAAGAGTAATATTAAAACTAAGTAGTATTGTTGGAAACTGGAATTGGCTGGGCCGCGCTATGAGTTCTGGGATATGGTGGGCCACGAAGGATACACCCGGCCCATCCTTCAACTCTGGGGAAAAGGAGCACGCATTTGGAGGAGTCTACGAATTTGGACAGCCTTCGTCGCGTTGCTGTGACGTAATCGGCCTACAAATGCGGCCTCAGGAAGATGCAGCCTATGAATATGGACACCCCTATTATCTTCTTAATAAGTAGTAACTGCTAACGTCGTAGCAAGTGGTTTCCACAAATATATGATGCAGGGAGAAGCTGTGAGTCTGCTTCTGTTAAAAGTAAAAAAAAAAAACACAGCTCCAGCTTTCTTAAAAAGACTACAGCTTTTGTAGAGTATAGCTTATGTCAGTGGTTAAGGATACAGCTAACAGAACTACACTCACATACTACAAGCTTCTGTGTTCAAAGCCTAACCAATGAAAATTTCAAGTCACTCAGGAAACGAACAGCTGGTTGATTTTACTTGAGTTTGTAACACTTAAAAAACTTGAAGGCGTTTGGAGGTGAACTGGAGCACAGCTTTTATAATGTGCTTCTAGTCTTTATGCTAAGGTAAGCTAATGTCTCATAGCTCATTTATATTTAAGGAATACATATACCATGCTATTAAATGTTCTCATCTCGAGCCATTACTTTAAACAATATCATTCTATTGCTTATTTATTATCCTATCACTTGCAGAAGAGGCGGCTTGTACAAAGAGCAGTTTTCCCAGGCTGTCAATACTTTCCTGGTTAAATCAAATAAGTTTTGATTTCATCACCTAATGAAGACCTACAAAGCTACAGAAACTGTCATGTTTCTTGTATTCAGCAGTACTACTTTACAGATCACACGTAGTGCAAGTCTACCTGCGAGTGAGTTTCGAGGTCAACTTGGTGAAGAGGTTGGAGGTGGCCCTCGTGCGGGCATGGGTCAATGGGCTTGCGTCGTGGTGCGACAGAGTGGGTGAAGTGGGCGGGGCAGAGTAGACCGGGGGACCACGATCCCTCAGCTGTCCCCCGTGAAAGGTGCTGCGGATTGTGGAGCCTCGAGTCAGGCGGCATCGGTCTGAGGAGGAAGATGAGCCTGTAGCTCCGGCTGCAGAAATGCTGAGCGTGGAGGGAGACGCTGCCGGCATGCGGTGGCCCAGGGAACTGGAGCGAGGAAGAAAAATAAACAGGATTTAGTCTTTAGTCTTATTGACTTATAATTTTTGATAATCCGGTCTTTGAGTCTGACGTCATTAGCCGTTTCCGGGTCCAAACTCCGCCTCTAGTCCCAAAATCAAACAAACACTGACAAACTGTCTAAATTCATCTTTAATAAAATGATCAGTGTGGCTTCTTTACAAGGTGTAACAATTAAGTTTAACATCCAGGCATCCATGAAAGCAGGATTTATGGAGTTTAACGGCATTGGGAGTTAGCTCGCTAGTTTCCATCTAAAGATGACATAACATGTTCTGACTGAGGGATTTCTGAAAAAATTAAAGGGTACACAATTAAAAGGTACAGCAGTGACGTTTGCAGGGTTACTGAGGGGGGACTAACTGGTATATAATGATGTGCTACGTAGTGGCTAGCTACACGGCTATGGTTAGCATAACATAAACACATTAACACAGTGAAGCTGGAGGATGAACGCTAATTTTTTTCCTCAGGAGGATGCATAAAAGTTAACGTGAGGGTTCCCGATGGTTAGGGACAAATGCAATCGCATGGCAGGATGCTGTAAACGGACCAAACTTCAGTCAGAAGAAGAACTGAGATAATCCATCCACAATACAAGGTTAGTCATTAATATACTGCTGCATGGGTCAACGCGTTAACGAGCTAACTACGCTAACACGTTGACGCCGTGCAGCTACACGCACGGGGCGATCCGCGGTAACTCGCTTACGGATATTTGCCGTGTTAATGCGGTT
Source organism: Pelmatolapia mariae (assembly GCF_036321145.2). Lineage (NCBI taxonomy): Eukaryota > Metazoa > Chordata > Actinopteri > Cichliformes > Cichlidae > Pelmatolapia > Pelmatolapia mariae. Next base: position 33,699,497 of record NC_086236.1, on the reverse strand, counting down.
ATGGCGTTAACATCATTTTAAAGAGATGACGCTGACAGCACTAATTGTAAGGTTTTAAAAACTGAGCTTTAAAACATGCTGTCGATGAATAGTGGTAAAAAAAAAATCAGTTAATTTTGCAAATTGGCCACATTATCAACAAGACAACCACGTCATGGTTAAAAGGATGTCGTATTCATTTCAGAACGTACCAATATGTTGGCATCTTCAACTCCATCTCCACCATCTCCAAACCATACATCACAGCAGGTCATTACCATCTTCTAAACCTTTTCACTCTTGCTGCTGTCCCACCACACACCTCACTGTCCTCATACATGTCCTGCACCACCCACATATTTTTCTGCCACTCCTGAGTTCCTCATGCTGTACCACAGTTCCTCTCTTGGCACCCTATCACATGCTTTCTCTAGATCCACAAAGACACATTGAAGCTCATTCTGACCTTCTCTATACTATATCCCAAACCAAACATCCCATCTGTAGTGCTCACTGTTCGTCACCTGTCTTCTTAACCTAGCTTCAACAACCATAGTTTCATGGTCGACCTTTTCCCTCTACAGTTATTACATGACCCTTGTTCTAAAAAAAGCATACCAGCACACACTTCATTCCTTGAGGATCCTTTCACTCAGACTGTGTTAAACAATCTGGTCAAAAACTCGAGAGCCCTCTCTGCTAGACGTTTTCATATCTCTGCAGGTATGTTGGTTAGACCGATCCCCTTTTCATTTTTCATCCCCTTCAAGCTGCCCTCCTTGCTAACCCCCTTCAGTTCTTATTTCACTAATTTTCCTCCATCTGTGCTCCTCTCTCTCTCATTTTCTACATACATCAGCTCCTCAATATACTCTTTCCATCTTCTCAACACACTCTCGTCACTTGTTAGCCCATTTCCATCTCTATCCTTAATTATCCCATCCTTAATTCCAGCTCTGTCTCACTGCATAGCCAATTGATACAAGTCTTTTTCTCCTTCCTTAGTGTCCAGCCTCGCATGCAGCTAACTATAAGCCTCATCCTTTGCCACCTCTCTCTTTGCCATACGCCTTGCCTCTCAGTGCTCCTGTCTACTTTCTTCTTCTTCCTGACTACCTACTTTTTCTTTGCTAACCTCTTCTTTTAAATATTGTCCTGTACTTCATCCTGAACCATCTCAGTCCTTCTTGAACTCTGCGAAATGCTCTTCCTTCATCAACTTCCACCACTTAATCCTTGCCTCTGCCTTTATGCACTTCCTCTCCTTGGCCAAAGCGATCCTATAGACCTCCATCCTGACACAGATACAGTATCAGCCAGCTCTCTCCCTTTACATTTACAGCCCTCTCACCTCCACATTCCTGCCTTCTTTTTTCCTATTGCTGCCTACCAACATGCCTTCCACCTCTCCTCTTCCTTTGTCTTTGGTCAACAGCACCACATTGACTGATAGCCTACTGATTTGGTATGGTAATCTCTTGCTTTAGGATCTGCATATTTGATTCAGCTGAGATTTTATGCTGGATGCCCTCCCTGACATAACCCTCACCCTCACCAGGACACTGACTTGTGGTGCCCTGTGACTCAGTTCGTAAATATTATCAGAACAAAGGACTAAAAACCCCAATCCAATCCACCTTCCTTTGAAGGTTAATGATACCAAATATCTGCTACCTGCTTAAAGTCTCTGTGAATCTGTACGACTACTGACGACACAAAGTGGTACCTGTTGTCTTTGCCGTTCTGCAGAAGAGAGTGTCTATCAGTTCCTGAACGGTCGGTGCACACATATGTATTCCGGCGTGTCATGGCGCTTCCGGGGATGTTATTCTATCCGAGGAGAAGAGTAATTTCAGAACACATATTAGCTTAGAGAGTTGTTGAGGAAATTAAACTGTGATTCATACAGTGAAGCTGTACTGTAATGCAAATCCATAATCTGTACTGAACTTTGACATTTTACAAAGATATCTGTTGGAGCTACATTGGAAGCAGACAGGACTACGGCTGAGTGAATATAAAACACCTAAAATGCATTTTTTAAATGTTACAATATTTATTACAATGTTACAATATTTATTACAATTTACAGACCTCGAACAAACCATTTTAACCTTTTAACAACATGAAAACAAGATTTGTATCTAAAAATCTACCTTAAAAAAAGGTAGACAAAAAATATATAAATAGTTTTAGGGAAACAAAAGCCATAGCTTCGTGATTATGTAAATAATTCTTTTATGCCTTTCCTTATTTTCCATTATATATACAAAGGTGGAGCTGTTCTTGCTCTTGGCTCTGTACGATGTCCTTCTGACTATACACAGCATAAGGTTTGTGTTTTTTTAACTTGTCTAAGAAGCTATACAACCTTAATGACTACTTATGTGAGTGCTAACAGTAGTAAAACTATACTTGCTGAGGAGTAGTGAAGACCAATTTTCCGATTCTTGCAGTAAAACCTATGCTCTTGGTTCGATGCCCAGCTTTCTGCTTCTTGAAGAGTAAATGTGTCACTTACCGTGGTGGCAGTCATGTCTTTGCGACGGTCTGGGATTTCAGACTTGTTGGGGTTGTTGGCACTGCTAACCATTGGACTAGAGGGAGGCAGGCTGCGGCTCCCCATCACACTGCAGCTAGCCTTGCGCGGAGGCATCCTTCCCTCCCGCAGTTCCCGGTCGCCCGTGCTGGTTGGGCTTCGCTTGGGGTGCATGACGGGCATGGAGGGCCCGCCTTTGTTGTGGAGGACAGCAGAGCACAGACACATAGGAATTCATATAAGGAATATTCTGTAGATGACTGGGTGAAAGCAGAGCTGTCACAACAGTGCTTCCAGACCTAAATAAGACCCTCATTTGAATAACTGCCAATTTACTAGAAAACCTTCCTTGTCATATCAGCCGAGATCCAATGACAGGTTGTGGTCACTGGACAAGGAGGAAGTTCGTGGTTCCAGATTTCATCATAGCTCAGAAAGAGTTTAGAAAAGAGACTCACAGAAGTCACTGTGTCGTCGCTGCCTGTGGTAGGTGGAGGCACTACGCTGAGTCTTGCTATGTGACGAAGAGGTGGAGGAAGAGGAGGAGCCAGTGGCTGAGGAGTGCTTGTTGGTCCCGTTGGTGATAGGGCTGGGTCGTACCCTCGCCAGGGACAGGCTACTAGCAGTGCGGGCGTCACTGCCGTCCTATAATGTCCCAGTGATATTGGACAGAATGATATTAGAAAGTGTGACAGTGCAGAGCGTTTGAAGAGATAAGAAGGAGATAGCATGGTATGTAGTGATTTCAGAAACAAAGATTGAGTCAGAATTTGGAATAAGGGCTCTGAGAAGAGATATGAAAAAAGAGATTTTTGAAAACACACAACAAACAATTAAATAATATTAATTTTGTTCCATTGGACCCATTGATCCTAGCCAGATACAGTCTGCATCGATATGCACTGCAACATTGACTGAGCTAAGGAGAATTTGTGGCTATCTGGCTTTATGTTGTTTATCTACAAGCCTGGTAAAGGCATCATACTATTCTAAACTAGGCAAACTTAAACACTGATGCAAACTCTGGTTTATGGTCACACATTTTAAAGAGTTTTGGATATTAGAAAGAAAAGTTAAACGATTCCAATTCCTGCTGATCCAGCGCTAACATCTGCACCACCGTACTGGCTGGAAAGGCGGTGCAGTGGTTAGCACTGTTTCCTCACAGTCCAAAGGTTCTTGGTCCAGTGTCTTGCATCCAGTATGCATGTTCTCTGTGTGCATTTAAACCAGAAACTTCATCCTCAAGTCCAAAGGTAAACTGTTGATGCTAAACTGGTTATGTGTGAAGATGGAAGGTAGATAAAGCATTGAAGTGCTGTGTGGAAAAGGTTAATGTGCCTTATAGTCAAATATGCATAAATAAATAATACAGGTAAGATACATCTACAGAACTCACATCGCCTTTGCGGCCAAGCAGTAGGTAGGTAGCGGTGACCTCGTTATATTTTTGATTAAGCAGAGAGTCCTTGATTTCCTCTGGAGTGAAGCCCATCCCGACCATAACCTCTGAACCAAACAAATAAACAAAGATGAAGGTAAGAAAACACCGATGACCTTGTATCCTAATTACATAGACCTCAGTGGACAGGCTGACAGCCCACTGACTCACCGATGCGAGCTGGATCACTGTAGTCCTCAACAGGTTCTATATGAGGCTTCAGTTCATCCCCCTCGTACCCTGCATTTATCCACTTGTCCTTCATGACTTGCTGTAGAAACGAAAACACAGAAGAGCTTCACATTAGCGGGAATTTCACAAAACGTCTGCTCTGTTAATTGTGCGACGCTCACCTCAAGTGTGCAGCGTTTGGCGGGATTGAGCACCAGGAATCGGCGAAGGATGCCTTCACAGTCTGTGGACATATAGAAGGGCACGCGGTACTTTCCCCTCAGCACGCGCTCCCTCAGCTCCTGTTGGCCACATCAAATACATGGTTTTCCATATTTCCTTCAGCATAATACGAGAAGAACAAGACCAGGTCATTCATGTTCATTACCAATAGTGACATATGTGACAAATTAAATATACATTGGTCTCTACCAATCCTTTAGTGGAGCTCTGGGAGGAGGGAGGCATTCATTGCCAACTATTAAATTTGAGATAAAAGTTCTATTTTTCATTTTTTATTCAGCATGGCCCACTACACGGAGTAATGATATTACAAACAGAGAGAAGACTGATGATGATGCCATCTGAATGGAGTCCTTCCATGCTGCCGAAAGTCTAGCTACATTTGCCACATCCTTTCCTCTGACAGCTGTTTACTTTGATTCTCCAGGCATTATGGTATGTCAAAAAAGATGTTGCTGAAACAGTAATGGCTGTGAACGGCTAAAATCTGCAAACATACACTAAATGAAACAGTAGATAAAATTACATAAATGAGAAGAATTTTGAAAACAGCAGTCTTGAACTCAGCAACTCTGTGCTATTGTTCAAACTCTTTTTAATTTTAGCAGTATGTACGTATTTCTGGACATATTAAATAACTAGCCCACTTCCTGAGAAATGCATCACCAACAAGAAGCACTCTGAGAGCCCAAACCTCTGCCAAGGCAGCTCTCTCTCTGGGCAGTATTTTAATGAAATGGAAATAGAAATGGAATTGGTGAGGTCAGAGGTCAAATGTGACATCATATTTGGATGCAAACTACAAGGCCTGTTGAAATCATATGTGACATCTCCAGAACATATTGTCAGCATAAGCAAATACACACATTTGTTTTAACATTTATGATTCTTTTATTTTTATCACTTAGAGAAATTAGAAAACGTCTGAAATGCAAAACGCAAGAAAGATAATCATGTGCTTGTTGTTGCTTCAATGTGGAAACTGCACAGAGAGTACACTGCTCCACTTGCTGCCAGATGGACAGACCAGATATCTACAACAGTTGTCAGCATTTTACAGCATTCAACAGTTTTTAGAGGCCTCAGTAGCTGAATGGCAACATTTATATTTGTCTATTAGCTGATTAAATATGGCCTGAATACACCACCATTTTAAATCCTATCAGTTCAGTAGTGTGAGGGCTTCCTAATCAATCCTAACTTTTGTAATTAAATGCATTTTGACTGTTTTGGCATTTATAATGTCTGATATGTATGTGCCACCCACACTGTCTACATTTTAATAAACATGCACCAATCAGCCACAACACAGCTGAGTGGTGTGCCTTGTGCTGCCAAAACCGGGGATGGATACAGGACCTCTGCGGGAGTCCTTTGGTGTCTGGTACTGGAATGCTACTTGGGCATCCTTTGTGGATCCTCCAAACAAGGATCTGTGGTTCAGGATTATTTGGTGCATTCAGAGGATGCTTGGTTAAATTTGAATCAGAGGATATTGCATGTTCAGTCAGCAGCTAATTGTCCTGTTTTTGAGCAATGTCTGAGGTATGGGAGGTGGTATGGGTCTTGAAATGACGGAGGGCTGTTTGGTCTGCAAATAACCCACTTCCTACCCATTTAGGTGGGTGGTACTTGTCAAAGTTACTTTCACATGAATGCTGTGATGCAAGATTTCCCAGCCCAACATTGCATTGTAACTAGACGATCAAAGTTATTGAATAAATCAGTGATTTTAATGTTGTGGCGCACTAATGCATGAAAACCTATCGCTGCTACAATAAACCACCGAGGAAAACTCAAGTATCCCCAGGCAGACAAACAGACGGATAGTTTCCTCCAGCCTTCCACTTGCCTTCAGATTCTGCCCATCAAAGGGCAGCGAGCCGCTGACCAGCGTGTAGAGGATGACTCCCAGACTCCAGACGTCTACCTCGGGCCCGTCATACTTCTTTCCTTGGAAAAGCTCAGGCGCAGCATAGGGCGGTGAGCCACAGAACGTGTCCAGCTTGTTGCCCAGGGTGAACTCATTGCTGAAGCCGAAGTCGGCAATCTTGATGTTGGCATCGGCATCCAGCAGAAGGTTCTCTGCCTGACTCACACATCCATTCATGCAGAGGAGGAAGCAGAGACGGACAGCAGGATGGAAAGGACAAGGAAGAACAGGAAAGATGGATGGGCGAGAAAAGAGAGTACAATGAGAATAAAGTTGTACTGAATACAAAGAGTGCAAAGGGGACAGACGAGGAGAGGGAAGTTGTACTTGTGTGTTATCCACTAATGCACAAGTTCAACTGGACATGACTTATAGTGTATATATGTCACTGTGCCCACTGTGCATTTGCACATTCTACCCTCCCATACTAAAAAAACCCACCCTCTTCACTCATCAGTGTGATTAAAAACCCTTTACAGAGACATAGATTAAGACTAGTCAGAGATTACAACTTTGAGTTCAGGGTAATCTGTCAGTGAAATAAATTTTCTAGTCCTAGACTAGCCTTAATCCCCCTCTGAAAGTTGCCCCAGACATTCCTCTGAGCTTCCTCACCTTCAAATCTCTATGGACAATGTTCTTCGTGTGGCAGTAGTGGACAGCAGAAACAATCTGTGGACATAGAAAGACGCACACCCTTGAAGTACCGACAAGAAAATGCAACAACTGGTGTAACGTTGACACCGAGAGGTAACGTATTCATACTTGTCGAAATTTGGCTCTTGCTTCAACTTCCTTCATTCTCCCATGAGACACGAGGTAGTCAAAAACTTCACCTGTGAGGAGCATATCAGCACATCAGTCAGGTAACAAAGCCAGAAGCTTTATGCTGTTAGCTAAGTAAACACTGCTGATGTACACAGTCAATTTTAATCACATCGTCAGCTTTTAATATTTAATAAGATGCAAGCACTGTAAGTTAATTTTAATATCCACATATCATGTAATTGCGTGAAAACATATAATAAACAAATAATACATGCAGACTAAAGGAACAGTTTGATATTTTAGGAAATGAACTTTCTTGCCAAGAGAACCACTGAGGCATAACAGAAGAGGGCTCTGTCCAAAGGTGGTGAAAATCCATGTGAGAATAGTTTTAAGGTTTATCTTGTTTGATAAGACCAGACTACAACTTTGGAAAGACTAGATAATACTTTCTTCTGTATGCTGAGGCGTTGTGATGCTACAGTGCTAATAGGCCTGGTATGCACATTAGCTTAAAGTGGCTAAAATTAGCAAATCCTCCTAAAAAAATGGCTGTCTGTAACAATGATTGGATATTTCTCAAAGATATTTTAAAATATAAAATGCATATACATGTCTTGTTTCATGGTCAAACTGACACAAATTCACTGAAATGTATTTAATATTTCTGTTAGGCGTTCCCAGTTTATGTGACCTGTATCCACATGGCTGCCATCTATGGCAGCCTCCAGCCATAACAACTACTAACAACACGAAGGAACATCCATAACTACTGAAGCCATACAGGTCTGGTTATGTGGGCCATAAAAACTTGATAAAAGTCTTTTCTGCACCCTATTTCAATATCACAATTATCTCACTTCACATTTTTAGAGACAGAATACCTCCTGACACCTTCTAACATATAATGAAATAACATAATTAACTGCTTAATCCCAAAAACAATCAAAACATTCAGTTTTAATACTTTCTTTTGTGTGTGACCACATCTATGAAAGCAGAAGGTTTGGCCGCACTTTTTACGTGATATAAAAATGTCACATCGTGATATCATTGCTATAGTTAACACCATGTGTATATATTCAGTAGCGTGCATGATAACAAGGTAAATCTGGGAATATTTTTTTAATGCCTAAAAAAAGAAGCTACTTCAACAAATCTGAAAGAAAGCACAGTACTTGGCAAAATATCCAAGAAAACTGTCCCTGCAGTGGAAAAAAACAAACATATTTTACCACTTGAGGCAAAAACACACCATAAAGTACAACCAGGCTATGAAGGAGGAAATACTAGCAGCTGGTGATGTGTCACCCAAAGTAAACATATGACTCCACTGAGCGTCCCTGGAGCACTCTCTAGGTGCGCCCCATATGACAGGAAGAGCAAACAGTGGATGGAAATTACTGATGCGGTGAGATAGAGGAAAAACAGGGCTTTATGCAAATGGTTAAAAAGTTTGACCGAGGATACAACATCAGCTGGCAGAAAATACTTTTCAGTTCTATTAGTTGACAAAATTAAGCAACTCCTGAGGTAGTTATAGGGTTTACTTGTTAAGTGTTAAGCAGTTATTTTATCATTTTTTACACATTTTACTAAGGAAAAATCATTTGACGGAACTGAACGTGCTTTATTGATACACAGAATTCAATGAAGCTATTTGCCGATTAGACTCTGATGAAATCCCAGCGGTGACAGGGATTAGGGCCCCGTTCCCTGGAGTCTAGACGCTGGTGGTGGAAATGAAGATGGAGGCTTTGATAGAGTCTGAGTAACGTGGGAGATGCGGAGATGGCAAGAAAGGTGAATTGCATGAAGGCCTCTGCGAGGGAGAACGACAGTGATCGGTGAGATTTAAAGTAAGCAGAGCGGAGGCTGATTGGGCTGAAGAAGG